>NC_142010.1:4799147-5166354 GCF_049901735.1 Notechis scutatus | reverse complement strand
ATTATGAGTTTGGTGGTCCCTGAGGTCCAAAAGGTTGGCGACCCCTGATCTAATCTTCCCCTCCTGCTTTATCTAAGAAACCTTAATTTCAATCATGCTCATTTGATGATGTTCAACACTAGATGAAGACTCCAGCTTGGGAGGACCCCAGTATCAAGAATATTCTCTTCTGGGGCAACAGAGAATAGTTAACATGTCACTAAGCCACCAATTTAATATTTATTTTAATTAAACAGAATGAATAGGCTCACTCACTAACATTTTGTATTGTAGCTTGCAACACTCTAGTTTGGGAGGACTTCATCATTAATAAAATCCTCTTCTAGGACTAAGCCACTGATTCACTGAAATATATTTCTCCTTGAATACTAGTGGGCTTACTCACTAACAATGTACAGCCATGATGGCTGAGTACATGCAACAGTTTAAGCCCATGATGGCGAACCTATGGCACGCGTGCCACGGGTAGCACGCGGACACGTGAGCCCCAGGCAAACTTACCTCATTGCGCATGCGCGCGCCTCCTAGCTGATTTTCGGGTTTTTTTCAGCCTGCCAGAGGATTGAGGGAAGCCTCTGCAGGCTTAAAAATAGGCCCTTTTCATCACTTCCTGTATTTCCGGAAATACCGGAAGTGACAAAATGGCCCATTTTTCGGCCAGCAAAGGCTTCCGTCAAGCCTCTGGCAGGCCAAAAAAAGCCTCAAATGGGCTGAAAATCAATTGGGAAGTGCAGTGCAGATAAGGGGGTGGGAGGGAATCATGTGCTTATGCACAGGGGGCGTGGGGTGTGTGTGTCCATGTGCATTCCCTTCTGGATGCTGGCATGCAAGTGCGCATGCGTGAGTGCGTGCAGTTTTTGGCACAGGAGCCCCAAAAAGGTTAGCTACCACTGGCATAAGCCAATCAAAGTAGGTTATAACTAAGCTCAGCCTTCTCTACCCTGTTTCTCCAACAATACAGCCTCCCCCAATAGGAAGTCCCAGCATGTTTTATAGGCATGAAATTAAATTAAGCCCCTCCCCCCCAAATTAAGGCCTATATTAAAACATGCGAAATGGGGGGGGGCTTGCTGTTAGGAAGTACTTTTGTTGCACACCGGATATGGTGCTGCCTGCATTGACCCCAATACAAGTGTCCCACCAACGCCGAGGTCAACATCCAAGCCGTCGCCGCCCGCCCAAGATGCAAGGGGGAAATTAAGTCACCTCGAAAAGACGGCCTAGCCATTTTTTCGGGCTCAAAAAAAAAAGACCCGGCCTTATTATATGAGAAACACGGTAGATGGCCATCCTTCATTTTTGATCAACCTGTGCCAAAGGACAGATAAAGCAATGGGCCAGAAGGGTGGGAGGGCCCCCCTTCCTTAAGATCAGACAGAAACTAGATAGGTGTGTGTGTGTGTGTGTCTGAATTTGGATTCCCACCCTATGCAACTATTTCCTGGCTTCCTCCAACGTAAGAATTTATCATCTCTACCAAGAGGTTATAGATCTTATCACAGAGAAAATCTTATGTGGCTGCTATTATTCAACATTGAGTTGATGGCACATAATCAATCCATCAAGTTATGGGTCCACCTGACCGAAATTGGGGACTTAGGGAACTTACACATTCAACTGGCAGCAAAGTCTATAGCAGTTTTGCTTTTTTTTTTCTAGGAGCCAGGTCTTTCCCATCCTCTGCACCTCTGACCTTTTCAACCAAAGATTCCAGGAACCAAAAATTCCACGATGGAAACTGGAACCTTCTTCCTTTCTCAAGAAAATGGCATTTGGCTTGGTGAACCATCAGAGGTGAAAGACTGCATGACCAACTTGTTGAAGGATTTTGAAGCCCTTTCTCTGGGCTTCCAAAAGAGTGCACCTTGGCTCAAAGCGTCCCACGAATGTTTCCAATGATCGACTAATCTGCATCCTTACCTCATTAATTGGCTTCCCCATCACTCTCTTGCTTTATATCCATGGGAATCTTCACCTTTACAATCTCAAAGGCCTCTTCTTCCTGTTTCGGAGATTTTAGCATCGTATTCTTTGGGATGACTGGGGAGGGAAAATAAAAAAGAAACTTGATTCAACAACAACAAAAATAGTACTGCAGGAGTTCTGCATGAGGCTTATTCTTTATTCTCTCCGAGATGAGTAACCCTCAAAACCCGTCGGGAAGAGGAGATCCCAGCTTGGAGATTTAATGCACAACAGTTACTTTTCCGGAGGCCATTTTGAAGTATGTATTCGCCAATAAAACCACATGCTAAGTCAGAATTGGAAAACGAGTCCTTCTTGACTTATGGTCATTTTATGTAAAGCACTTGTGTCCACAGTAAAATGTTGTGGTTCCCTCTGGGCACTGGGTTGACTGCATTTGGGCTGCTTGGCAATGGGTTCATCATTGTGACAGGTTGCAGCATCTTGCAGTCAAATGACTATAATTTGAAACTTTTCCCAGTTTTGCTGGGTTTTGACAAAAAAAATCCCCATTCAGAAGAATGGCTTCACTTAACAAATAACCTGAGTGGGGATCTTTTGTCAAAACTCAGCAAAACAACCGTGTGCTGAATGACCGTGTTGTTTGTTTAATGGCCGCTAAAAAAAAAAAAAAAAAGGTAAAAGAAAACATTTCGACAACCCCCTCAACGTATGACCATAAATTGGATGGTTCCAATTGGGGAGTACTTATAGATCCAATTTGCATGCCTTTAATAAAAATACTTTTTATTTCTTCTGCACGTAATATGACAAAATAAAGGAAGTAGCCTCAGTTAGCTCCGTCAGGGTGGTTAGCAGCACTAAATTCTTTTGGGCCACCGTTTTGCAAGGAGATGTAGATGAAATAAATGGCACAGAAGTACAGAAAATTTTTTGACTGCAACTCTGCAGCCGAACCACCAATCCCAACAGAGATGCTGGTAACAAAAGAGGACATTGTGCAATTGAAAAAAAGGTTAAATGAAAAAACTAAGTGCATGAAAAGTTGATTAATTATGTTAAGTCCCAAATTTTAGATTGTGTTGAGAGCCCGTTTGGTTTACACATTACCATGGCGCCAAATGTCACGTGAATGCGCTGCTCAACAACAGCAATTCTGGCAGTCCAACTTGCCAACATTAACCAAGGACCCCACGTGATTACAACGTCTAACTTCCTGCCAGCTTCCCCATCGACTTTGTTTGTGGGAAGCTGGTAGAAAGTGTAATCACAAAGCTGCGGGAACACTACAATCACCAGAACTCCAAGGAGAAGTCTTAAGCCCCTTCTTTCAGTACCACCCCAAGTTAGAATAGTCACTAAATAGCCCTAATCCAAGGACCACCTGTAGTATTTAAGGTCCCGGTTAAAAAAAACCAAGAGAATCTAAATTCTAGTTCTGCCCTAGGCATTAAACAAGAAATCTTGCCAAGAAAATGCAGACCAAACCAAGAATGAAGAGTCCTCGATGGTCTCTGAGCTTGGTTATTTTCCTGCAGACATTTCATTGCCCAAACTAGGGAACTAATAACAACCATGCAACAAGCAAGCTCAGAGAGCACCAAGGACCCCTCATTTCAACCCTGAGCTACAAGTATTTTCCTTTATTGGTGCCAGTCCAAGTCAACAAAGACTTGAAGGCACCAAAAAAGTTATTTATTTGTATTGTTACAATAATAATAATAATAGTAGTAGTAGTAAGTGGGTGCAGCAAAATTTCACAAACTGACTACCTAGAACGCCATAACCGAGTTGCTAAGATCATTCACTGGAAACTGCCAAAAGTTTGGATTTGAGTATAGTAACAACTACTGGAAACACCAGGTTGAGAAGGTTCTGGAGAATGAAAAAGTCAAGATCTTGAGGGACTTCAGAATTCAGACTGACAGGCAGGCACTTGGCCTACAACACACCTGACATAACAATAGTTGAAAAGAAAAAGGGTTGGTTCGCTGACATCGCAATACCTGGTGATGCACAAACTGAAGACAAGCAGCAAGAAGATATTGGGACTTACAAATTGAAGTTGAGCGACTTTGGAAAAAGACATTGTGTATTATCCCAATTGTAACTGGAGCCCTTGGAGCAATACCTAAAGGGCTACCTCACTATTTGGAAATTCTGAATTTATCAGACTTGAATACCCTGATTCTACAAAAAAAAAGCCACTCTACTTGGAACAGCTTATATCCTCCGACGCTACCTTAACAGTTCCTAGGTCCTTGGTTAGGACTCGAGCTATTGAGCTACCAACCAGCCCCAAAGGCTGTGAATGTCACTCAAGATGAAATAATAACAACGAAAATAAATATAATAGTACAAAATCAGATTTTAAAATTACAATACCTGTAAACATCAAATCGGATATATATCCTTTGAAAGATTCATGGTTTTCCGAGTTTTCAGGGACATCGGATCCCCTGGCATAGCTAGTTGATGGCTGAGGGTCATCCGGGTGTTCTATTACTGTGGATCGGAAGGGTAAGAGGGAAGGGACTGGAACTGGGGAAGTAGTAACTTTCTTCAGGAACCCACCATGTCTGCTTTCCACGCTTTCTTTCCTTTTTTCTTCATATATTTCCCGATAACACTTTAGTATTTCACGCATTTCCCAGTGTACCCGCCTAAAACGTTCCACGTCTGGATCCATACTTTCTAATTCTGATAAAATTTTGTTAACACCTGAGAAAACACTAGCCAATCTTCTCAGACTGAACGTTTTGGGCTGGACTTCTACGACTTTTTTCACTTCTTCTTTCCGTTCTTCTTTTTTTTCTTCCTTTTCGACTTCTTCCTCCACCACCTTCTGTTCTTCCAGTTCTTCTTTCAGTTCAATTAAATCTTCGTTGGAAAGCTCTCCCTCGGTGTACGCTATCAAGCTTTTCACGTCTTCGGCATCCACCTCTAAGTCGAGGGATTTCGTGAGCGTCAAAATGTTCTTATTGATTTCGTCTAAATGTCGGCGCGGGTCAAATTCCTCCAAATTGTCTGCCAGAGCAGCAAAACATTTCAAGCACTTTTTCCAAATGCCTTGCATGCATTTCACGCTAACCCCCTGCCAGGCTGCTACAATGTTTTCAATACAATCCAGGATATTGTAGCTTTTCCAAAACTCGCTCAGTGTTATACTCTCGTCTTCCATTGTGGCTAAGGCTTTGACGAACACTTCATGCAAATAGTAGGCCTTGAAGGCTGAGATAGCTCCCTGGCTCATAGGCTGTAAGAGCACAGAGGTGTTTGGGGGCAGATAAACTATCTTTATATGAGGATGGAGACTTTCAAGATCTGGGGGATACCCAGGTGCTTTGCTTAAGAGCAGAAGAATTCTAAATGGAATCCCCTTTTGCCAACAATATTCCTTTACTTGGGGTATGAAACAATTCATAAACCAATCGTCAAAGAGGATGGGCGTTATCCAGGCCTTAGGATCGGATCGGTAATGAATGGGCAGGGCGGTTTTGCTAACGTTTTTGAACATACAGGAGTGATCTGATCTGTAGATTACAAATGGCTTCAGCTTGAATCCAGCAACATTTCCGCCCAATAGTACAGTTACTTTATCTTTGAATGATTTGCAACCAGGTATTGCTTGGGCCTCTTTGTGTATGTAGGTTCGCTCTGGCATTCTTTTCCAGTACAACCCAGTTTCGTCCATGCTGAATATCTGGGCGGGAAAATAGTTCCCTTCTGTTATGATCCCATCGAGTTCGTTCAGAAAACGTTTGGCAGCTTCTTCGTCACCAGTGGCTGTTTCCCCTGAGGTATGAGTTTTCTGGAAATGAAACCTTTGCTGGAAGCGAATAAACCAGCCGCGGCTGGCCGTGAACGTTTCGGTGCATTCCTCGCCTGCTCGTTCTTTCAGCGTCGAGAAAATGCTGCGCGCCTTATTCTGTATGAGGAGAAGGTTCATCGGAAGCCTCTTTTGTATCTGATCTTCGATCCAGAGGATGAGGAGTTTTTCCATCTCGTGGATGAGGCCTTTTCGCTGCCTTGTTATACTTACGTTCATTCCCGATGATCCTTTGATGGCTTCTCTGATCCTTTCCTTGTCCTTCAAAATGGCGGAGATCGTGGAATGGGCCAGACCTTCTTCTCGAGCTATATTAGTCACTTTCTTCCCATCAGCATATGCTTTGATGATCTTCATCTTCAAATTGAGACTGATGACTTTTCTTTGCTTCTTTCTTATTCCTTCTGGTGTGTTGGCGTTCTTTCTCTTCGCAGGTAGCTTGGTATGGGATATAAAACATATAGACATGTAAATAAGCAAGTAAAAATAAGAGCGGGATATATATGTGTGGTGCTAACTCTAATAGCAGATAAGTGACGGAGAGGAGAGTGAAGATGTGAAGTCGTAAATGCCCATAATGGTCACAAAATTAATTTGGTATTTCAGGTAGTCCTCAACTTACAAACACAACGGAGTCCAACGTTTCTGTTGCTAAGCGAGACATTTGTAGTGTGAATTTTGCCCCAAATTTACAACTGTTCTTGTCACAATTGTTAAGTGAATTACTCCAGCTGGTAAATTAGTAACACGGTGGTTAAATGAATCTGGCTTTCCAATGGACTTTGCTTACCAGAAGGTCATAAAAATGTGATCCCAGGACATTGTGACTGTCATAAATATGAGTCAGGTGTAAAGCATTCGGGTTTTAATCACATGATGGGGATGCTGCAATAGTTGTATGAAAAGTAGTCATAAGTCGCTTTTTTCAGTTTGGTTGTAACTTCAAACGGTCATTAAATGAACCATTGTGCTATCGTATTTCTGAATGGTCATTAACCAAAGTAGTTGCTAAGCAGGAGTGGCTGCACCTCATTCTGGACAATTTCCTGCAAAACAGCAGATCATGCCTTCAGATACAAACTTTTGGCTGGCTTTTTGCAAAATAAGCCTAACCCTGGCTTCACCAGCCAAAATACAGCCAGTTCTCATTTAGCTGCTACCTCAGTAAGCAACTGTTCACAAATACAGGTAGTCGACTTTGACTTTGATTGTTCTATCCATGTATAAAATAAAATAACAAAAATAGGAAATTAAGGGAAGGAAAAAGAAAGTGAGAAAGAAAATAAGGAGGCAGTCCTTGACTTAACAACTGCAATTGAGCCCAACATTTCTGTGGCAAATGAGACATTTTTAAGTGAGTTTTCCCCCATTTTATGGCCTTTCTTGCCAATTAAGTAAATCACTTGAGCAATTGTTAAGATGGCTTCTCCATTGACTTTGCTGACCAGAAGGTCGCAAAAGGTGATCACGTGACCCCTACGGTCATATGAATTTATGACTGTTGGGGGGGGGGAATCATGCGATCATCAATGAAGCCACATTCACTTAACAACCATCAGTTCATGATTCATATTTATGACCGTTGCATAAATATGAATTTATGACATTGCAATGGTCATAAACATGAATCCTGATCTGAATTTGGATCGTGGGGATATTGCAATGGCTGTTTTAAGTGCAAAAAACGGTCATCAGTCACATTTTTTCAGTGCCGTTTTAACTTGGCAACCCGTTGTAAGCTGAGGACTACTTGTACAGTACAATAATAAAACAATGGAAAGCTTCATTTTCCCACCAGAAAGCTTCACTTTCCCACCAACACACAGTCAAACCCAAATCCTGAACTCTGCTACTACAACTAACTAGTAACATATTTCACGGGTTGGCCTCTTCCCTCTTTGGAAGAGCTTTATTAAGCTTAAGAACTTTATTTAAAAAGTTCAAAACATTCTTAAAGATCCATTGCATTCTGGGCACCCATTTTTTTAAACCTATTGCCATCTAGCAGACAGTACAGGAAAAATAAAAACAAAGACAAATGGGCCCAAAAACAGCTTTTATCCCAGAGCAGTAACTATACTGAATTCTACTATATAGTGCAATATTAATGCAATATCAGGGGGTTTCAATTCAATTGTACAGAATAGAGGTCTCCAAAATTGGCAACTTTTAAGACTTGTGGACTTCAACTCCCAGAATTCTGGTAATGAAACCTTTGCTGGCTGGAGAATTCTGAGAGTTGAAGTCTACAAGTCTTAAAGTTACCAAGTATGGGGATCCCTGGTACAGAATGAGAAGGATGCTTGTTTGTTTTTATTTTTATGGTTACAATGTACACTGAAGATGGCATAGTATGATAGACTTGCGGGGCTGCCACGTTGTGCAACAAGGTCACATAGTGTAATAAGATTGGGACTGGGTTAAGGGACTTCTGTCCTCACTGTGAGTTGTGTTGGGGTGGGGGGCGTGCACGAAGGGAGGCTCAGCCAATCTCCTTGTACACATGTTGTACTCTGACAATAAAGGTGATAATAATGATTTAATTTCATTGTACGAGGTGCAATGGCAATAAAGTAAACTAATGAACTAATAAATTTTCCTGCCTTTTTTTTTGTACCACCTTCTTATTCTCTCCTCCTCCCCTGTCTCACACCTCCCCCTCCCCCCACTTTTCAGCCTCAGGGACCAGATTCTCACCCGGGCTCTCTCCACATCTGGTGGGCAGAACGGCTTGAGGTGCAGAGGCCACTGTCTCTCCATTCCCATCTTCTCCAGCGTCTCTTTCATCTTCCTGCAGGAATCCAGCTTTTTCCTGCCGATCCAGGCTTTCCCGCGGACGTTGGCATCCGGCGTGGCTTCTCCGGAGCTCCCCTCCCGCGCCTCTTCCCTGGCTCTCTCCAAGGAGGCCTGGAAATCTCGGACCTCTTCCTCCGATGAAGGCGGTCCCGGAGAAAGCCAGGCCACGCTCTTCAAGAATTCGTGCCATTCCGAGTCCCAATATCGGTGGGTTTCCTCCTCAGATTCGGTCTTGATGTGGGTCAGGCCGCTGCCCCTGTTCATAAAATCCTCGATGGTCTTGACTTGGACCACGATGGGCTCCCCTTGCTCTCTCTCCGTTCCTCCTCCTCCTTCTTCTTCGTCTTCTTCCTCTTCTTCTTCCACCACCTCCTCCTTGTGCACCACAAGTTCCTGTTCCTCCATAGTTGTTCCTCCTCCCTTGCCAGTTCCAGGAGAGGGAAAAGAAAAGGAAGAAGGAAACATGTTTTGTTTTTTTTTACACAGAAGAGTCATGGAGGCCACCCGATTGTGAGGAAGGAAGGAAGGAAGGAAAGAAAGAAAGAAAAAAGACCCCCTTTTTTACCACCTCTTTGAACAGGATTTTTGTGTTTTTTTTTTGGCAAAATTAACTCCCTGGTTGAAACAAAAGCCAGATTTCCTCCCCTCCGATGGGGTTCTTAGGTGCTGCTTTAACCCAACTTGCAATAAAACAAGTCCAGAAACGGGCCGAGCTCTGAGCCGAGCCGAGGAAGCCACGTGGGCCGCCGATCCCGGGTCTTCCCCTCCAGGGTCCCACGAGGCCTTTCTTTCTCCCCCCCACGATCCCCTCCGCCACCCGGAGCTCCCTTGCGGAGGGGATCCGGGGCCTTTTCCCGGGTGAAGAGGCCCTTTTCCATGCCAAGTCCGGCCAAGCCCCGCGATCGGAGCTCCCTTTCTTTTGTCCCCTCCTTTTTTTGGGGGCGGGTGGGGGAAGGGGAGAGGGACATCTGGCCTTTTCAAAGGTGTGGTGGGGGGTGGAGAAGAAGAAAAAAAAGCCTCCCTTCCTTCCTTCCTTTCTCGAGCGATTGACTTTTACGGGCCTGGTGGTTCCACCCCAGCGGGGTTTGAAACTGCCGGTTCAATGACTTTCTTCTTTTTCCTCGAGATCGGGGGCGGGGGGAGTGGGGAAAAAAACACCACCCAGCGATCTATATACGATCAGAAGGTTGCGCCGCCGCGAACATTTGTTCGCCGCTTCCGCATTACTTTTCTATGGGGGGAGAAACTGATTTTGCAATAACTGGGGGACGAGGGGGGAATTGTTTCCCTCGCTTTGCATTTGCACCCGTTATTGCTTCCCTGATACGATTTGCCCCCGTCGCTTTAGCATTACGATCGCGTTTGCTTTTATTTATTTATTTATATTTTTTTTGCCATGCGCCTACCTTTCCCGATCCGGTCTGCAGCCTCGCGGGCGATCCGCGTTCTTTTTCGGAACGGGAGGGGTGGGGGTGGCGGGTGGTGGAGAAAGAGAGAGGCCGAGCGGCGCCTCTTCGGGTTGAGGGCCTGTCTGGGACCGCGCCGGCTCTCTCTATGGCTTTAACTGTTTCGCCGGCTTTGGGCTGAGCGCGCGCGCACGAGCACGCGCGTCTTGCGCGCGCGCGCGAGGAAGGCCTCGAGGCTGGCGCGCCGCGGTTGCGCTGGGTTAAAAAAAAAAAAACTTGAGTTCAAAAGAGGCGGGGACGGGGGGGGGAGGGGAAGACGGCGGTTGTCGTCCCGTGGGGAGGCTTGCGCGCGCGCGCGCGGGGAGAACTCGGCCCGTTTCGCAGCATTTGCGAATCCAGGACAGGCGGAGGCGGGATATGAAACGAATCCACCGAGCGGAGCGAAGTTTTTTGGGGCAGGGGGGATCATTTCCCCTCAAGGCGCAAGAAACCCTTTGGGGGCTGATAGTTTTCAGGCGAACGTGGTTGCGAGAGTGCGGATTGGGGGGTTGGAGGAGAAAGGGAGAAACTACATAATTTCCGTGGGTATAATTTTGTGTATTTTGTTCAAATTCAAGATTTCAAGGTCTCCCTATAAGTGCTGCATGTGGTTGAGAAGATTTCACACAATATTGAAGTAGAATATTCCTATATTCCTATTCTTATTGCTATTTGGCGTTCGGGATAGGGATAGGATAGAATAGAACAGAACAACAGAACAGAACAAAACAGAACAGAATTCTTTATTGGCCAAGTGTGATTGGACACACTTTGTCTTTGGTGCAAATGCTCTCAGTGTACATAAAAGAAAAGATACATTCATCAAGAATCTTAAGGTACAACACTTAATATAATAGAAAACATAACAGAAAATAGAGAATAGAATAGAAAGGATAAAATAGCAACAATAGAGTAGAAAATAGAATAGAGAAACAGAATAGAAATTAGAATAGAATTAAAATAGAATAGTAATAGAACTTTATTGGCCAACTGTGCTTGGACACACAAGGAATTTGTGTGATGAACTCAAACCAAACTTTCTGGATTTGCAAAACACAATCTTACATAACTTGGTGCTGGGTTATAATATTGTTTTGGGGAATTTAAGTGGATCATGAAAAAACAGCTCCGGGGAAAGATCCTTTTTTGACAGTACAGTTGGGAGTTTTCCTCTTTATCCACAAGGCAGGACCAAGTACAGAGAGCTCTCAAAACCACAATGGAGGCCAAAATTTATGGTGTTAGGTGAGAAATTTGTTAAGTGAGTTTTGCCCCATTTTAGGACTTTTTTTCACTTCTTTGTTAAGTGAATCACTTCTTAAATTAGTAACACGGTTAAATGATTCTGGTTTCCCCATTGACTTTGGTTGTCAGGTCACAAAAAGGTATCACATTACCCTGGGACACTGCAATCCTCGTAAATGTGTCAGTTGTCAAGCATCCAAATGTAAATCGCATGACTACGGGGAGGCTGCAAGTCATACCTGTGGAAAATGAAGAACTTGCCCCACTGTATATCAAGGGGGACTGTATGGAGAGGGTTTCCTCTTTTAAATTCTTGGGAGTGCTTATTAGTCAAGACCTCACCTGGAAATACACCATGTTGCTGGTGGTTAGGAAGGCTCAACAGAGACTTCATTTTCTTAAGAGTCCTGTGGAAAAATCAGGTGGGATAAAGGCTGATGACTTCTTTTTATCGGTCCACGATAAAGTGTCTTCACATATTGTATAACAGTATGGTACGCTGGTTCAACAGCCGCGGACAGGAAAGTACTACAGAGGGATAAATTTGGCACAAGAAACCATTTGTTGCTGCCTAACACCACTGTATGACATCGCCAGGTCTCTTCAGCAAAGTAAGGGAGATACTTAAGGATGATTCACATCCTGGTCGGTGTCTTTTCTCACTTTTACCATCAGGCAGAAGACACAGTAGAGCCAGCCAAACAGGTTTAAAAACAGCTTTGATCCATGGGCTGTCACTCCTAAATACAACTACAATCACTCCATGCATACATATGACTGATTTCTTGTAGAAGAACCATTTTCTATATTATTTATGTTGTATTCTATTTATGTTATGGACAGCACCAGCAGGAGAAAAATCAATTTTGTTGTATATACGTACAATGACAATAAAGATTATTATATCATTTTTTCCAGTGCCTTTGAAACTTCGAATAGTCACTAAATGAACTCTTGTAAGTTGAGGAATACCTGTACTTGTGATGCTCCCTCTGGTTTAGGAAAGATATCTATTCTTTTTCTCTCAGCTTCTGAAAACAGGTTGAGCGCCAGATCAGAAGCAGGCAAACTCTGCTGTGCCCGTTTTTAAACCTTGCATGGTGTCATCCCAAAATGGCTGCCAGGATGGGCCTAACTAGATGCATTCCCAACGTGCTATTCAAAGCTCGACCTGGCTGATGGGAACTGCAATCTTACACCACCTTCAAGGGCACTTTAAGAAAGTGCATTGTGTAGACCAGTATTTCTCAACCGTGGCAATTTGATGTGTGGACTTCAGCTCCCAGAGTTCCCCAGCTAGTATGGGAATTGGCAGCTAAAATCTCCACATCTTCAAGTCACACGGTTAGAAAACACTAATGTAGGTTAATGATCCCCAACTTTGATAACTAGTAGACTCTGTAGATTCCAGGTCCCCCCCAAATTCCCAGCAAATGGTTAGCTCTGGAAATGTGTCCTGGACCAGATAAATCTAAATTTCTATGTAAGCACTCAATGTGGGACGTGGTGGCTCGGTGGCTAAGACGCTGAGCTTGTCGATCAGAATGGTCAGCAGTTCGGCGGTGTGTAACAGTGAGCTTCTGTTACTTCTCTCAGCTTCTGCCAACCTAGCAAAAGCATGTAAAAATGCAAGTAGAAAAATAGGGACCACTTTGGTGAGAAGGTAGCAGTGTTCCGTGCGCCTTCAGCGTTTAGTCATGCCAGCCACATGACCACGGAGACGTCTTCGGACAGTGCTGGCTCTTCGGCTTTTAAACGGAGATGAGCACTGCCCCCTAGAGTCAGGAACGAGTAGCATGTATGTGCGAGGGGAATCTTTACATTTACCTTTAAGCACTCAACTTATCTTTGTGGGATAGAAATATGTTTTAAAAATAATAAATCGGGGGCCTAGCCCAACATTCTACATATGTCATGCAGCGGCCAATCTGGAAAATTCACCAACATGAATGGAGGGACCATAAATCTTTCATCTTGGGGTTCCCCAACAACTGGTGTTTAAAAGAGGCTGCTGGTGATTCAGAAAATAGCAAAGAGCCATCAAGCAGCCACTGATAGCTAGATCCACTCCACCCCTTTCCTCCCCCATCCCATTTGTGCAGCTGCCTTTAAAGGTGGACATTTGCATCTGATGGCAGAAAATCCCACTTAATGATTAAGTCATCCTTTCCCAGAATGAGTCAAAGTTAGACAACAACAAAAACCACAACATACACAGTGGGATCAATAAAAACACACATCTTACAAAAATGTAAGATGCACAAGCCGGATCAATCTCTTTGTATGTTTTTTTTTTTTAAAAAGGAGCCTTTATTATTATAATCCTCACAGTGCACTAAAAATACTCAAGGAGGGGGGAGGGGTTCTCCACCTGCTATAAAGGGGAGAACAAGGGTGGTCATTCTTAGGTCTACTCATGGACACACCTATACAGTGTGCACCTTTTTATGTTTTTTAAGATCCGAGCTGGAAACGAAACTTTTGGGGCACTCGGAGCACTCGTACGGCTTCTCCCCCGTGTGGGTGCGCTGGTGCGTGATCAGGTTGGCTTTGACGCTGAAGCTCTTCCCACAGTAGGGGCAGCTGTACGGCTTCTCCCCAGTATGCCTCCGCTGGTGCTGGACCAGGTGCGCCAGTTGGCTGAAGTTGTTGCCGCAGTACGAGCAGTTGTACGGCTTCTCGCCCGTGTGCACCCGCTTGTGGGTCAGCAGCCGAGAGTTCGTCACGAAGCGCTTCCCGCACTCCAAGCAGGGGTACGGCTTCTCACCCGTGTGGGATTTCTTGTGGATGTTGAGGTTGCCTTTCTGGCTAAAGCTCTTGCCGCATTCAAAGCAGTGGTGCGGTTTTCCTCCCGGATCACTTTTGTCAAGGCTCGGAAAAGGGGATTCCCAGGAGAGCCTCTTCCGGCAGGCGGTGCCTTTGGCCGGTTTTTCTCCCTTCGGCAGCGCTCCCAAGTGAGCGGAGCTGGGTTGAGGCAAGCGTCTGCTTTCAGGGCTTTTCCTCTTAGCCTTACACTTGCAGACCATATCTTGGTTTTCGGGCCCTTCTTCGTCCCTTCTCAGGGCGGCGCTACGTTTGGGCAAGTCGCTCTCACGTGGCCAGCCTTTCCACGGCTGCTCTCCAGCACTGGCATTCTCCTGCGTCCCTGAGCTTGACTTTTTAGACAACCGTTCCTCACAGGGGCTGCATCGTTGCACTTTCTCAGTCTGTACCTTCTGATTCTTAAAGAAACCCAGGCTTGGACAGAGGCCATTTTCAGCAAGGGCCTTGGCTGCTGCCGCCGCCGCCGCCTTCTTCTTCTTCTTCTTCTTCTGACTGACGGGTGCCTCTTGACTGCTCCTCTCACTTTCACCCGAAGAGCGAGCCTGTTTTATACTTTTCCCTGGATAGTGTACTTGGTGGCTCCTGTGAACCTCTTCTAGCTCAGGGTTCGATATCAACTTCCCTGTGATTTTTTCCAAGGGGATACCCCATTCCATTGGCTCCGATATTCCCAGCAGAAGGGGGTTTTGCTTCTGGTTGTCCTGGGCAGACTCCTTAGGTTCTGAAAGAAGCAAGCAAACGACCCATGAAAAACCATGAAGGAGTCATTCATTGGCTAGATTCCTTCATCGTGTTCAAACTCAAGTTGCTGGACAGGTCAAAAGATCTTCTTCACCCTAAGCTAAGCTGTAACAGATGGAAAACCCCTGGCCACATGCAGCAGGCCTGCCCAAGCTTCTGATTAGGAGGGGCAAATGAAATGGATTTTGTAATTTGTTAAATAACATACCACCCCCAAAAGTGGGTGGAAACGTCTGTGCATCTTGTTCAGCAAATGTTGCTAAAGCCCAACCCACCCTTTGGCCTCTGCCTCCCAGCAACTTGCCTTCTTGCAGTAAACAGCAAACAGCCCGGTCAGCTTCAACACAGCCTGATTAGCCCAAGCAGCTGGTTGTCCGTTGGATCGGCCTCCTGACGATCAGCTGTTTCAGGCTGCAGGGATTGCCATCACTTATTGCTGCCTCCGTGCACCCCATTTTCGGCCTCCGCATCCTGTTTTTGTCCTCCGTGCACCCTGTTTTCCACCTCCGCACGCCCCATTTTCCTCCCGTTCCAATCCCCACTGCCCAGAACGGGCCGAAAATGGAGTGTGCAGAGGCCAAAAATGGGGTATGCAGAGGCGGCAATAGGCAGTGGCAATCCATGCAGCCTGAAACAGCTGATCATCAGAAGGCTGATCCAACCGACAATCAGCTGTTTGTGCTAAACAGGCTGTTTGCTGCAAGGAGGCAAATTGCTGGAAGGCAGAGGCAGATTTTTTTTTCTTGTTTTCTTCCCCAAAAGCTTCCCAGAATTTCCAAAACATCCCATTTCTAATTTACCCCCAATGTTCTATAATTTCCCCACAACTGTATTATTTTACTTTTCCTGTTCACTACTTGTAATCTAGTTGGTTAAGACTTTTCCTGCTGAATATTTTGGGATGGGTAGGGAGTACAGCTGCAAATATTAAACAACCTCCCAAGCCAGCTGATACCTTTGTTATATTGGTTATTTGTTTGCTCTGAAAATGGTCGTCTTTCTCTACTCCACTGTATCATAGATGCATCAGGCATGCTGGCTATTTAACCTAGGAATTTTCCGTCAAGGCATCTGACCAGCAGAAGACTTGGGAAAATGGTATATAGGACTGTATATTGAGGGAGATGCCATGAAGTGTCTCGAAGAAAAGTGATATATATGTGTGCACACACAGCAACTCCAACATCACAAAGCCCTGAGCCACTTTCTGCAAGAGCAAAGGGACGAATTTGTTAGTGTGTGTGTGTAATTCCAAAGAAGAAGAAAAATAGTATCTGTGTCCCATTGTTTTCCTTTGAATTATTTCATCAGAACAGATCAGTTTTCATTATTGAGCAAAAGAGATCAACCACTGCACAAAAACTGAACAGGCGCTATTACCCACAACTTATAGTGGCAAATTCTGGATTTGAATTAACGTTTCTGCAGGTCAGTCCTCCCTTTGTCTTTCTGGGGCCTGTTTTCTTGAAGAAGATATTGATGAACACAGCGCTTCAATCTTACCCAAGATGGTTTCATCTTCTTCCTCATCTATGGAGATACAGCTTTCCACAGCGTCTGAGGGATCACGTTCAGATGTGGGGGAATTCACCAATTCCTCCTCTAGAAGTCCAGGCACCTGAAGAACAAAAGACACCCATATGCCTGGTTAGCCAACATATAGGCAGACGGTTTTGATACGGTCGGCAGCCTTAAAGAAATTAAACAAGTTTGCTTGGAAGAAGAGAATCAAGGATCCTTCTTCAGACTTTTATAATGGGGGGAAAAAAAAAGGAAGATCATATAACTCCTCTACGTATCTCCAAATTCCTTTAGTCCAGGGGTCTCCAAACATGGCAACTTTAAGAGTTGTGGACTTCAACTCCCAGAATTCCCTAGCCAGCATAGCTGGCTGGAGAATTCTGGGAGGTGAAGTCCACAAGCCTTAAAGCTGCCATGTTTGGAGACCCCTGCTTTAGTCAAATGGACCAAACTTCCATTGTCATAGCCAGGCTTGTTTTCCAACTCATCAGAAAATTGCCTCAGGGAGATATTCTTTTTTTTTTTTTTTTTTTGGGGGTGGGGGTGTCGTTCGGTTTTCTACAGTAAGTCCTCAATTTACGACCATTGTCAGGACCAGAACTTCAGTTGCTAAGCAATGCGGTCATTAAATGATTTTTTGCCCATTTTTATGACCTTTTTTTTTTTTACTACATTTGTTAAGTTCAGTGAATCTGGCTTTCCCCGTTGACTTTTACTTGTCAGAAGCCTCCTGGGTAGGTCGCAAATGGCTATCTCTGTGACCCCAGGATGTCATAAATTCCTGCTAGTTGCCAAGAGCCTCATTTTTGATCACGTGACTGCAGAAACACTGCGGTGGTTGTAAGTCACCCAGAGTCACTTGGCTGAGTTGGGCAGCTACAACAATCGAACAAACAAGAGTCCTTTTTTTTTCACCAAAACATACCTTTGAACAGTTGATAAACAAATGGTTGTAAGTCAAGGACAATCTGTACTTTAATTTCCAAAATAACGTTCAGTAACTACTATGCCACATCAAGCCTCGCATCCACTATTTCTACATGTGCCCTTTTGGCATCTGTTTTTTTGTATTGATCCCAGCTTATTTCTGTTTTGACTGTTCATTGATTTATGTCAGCCTGCATCTTTGCTTTCTTTCAAGCTTGCTGCCAGCTGCCGTGGAAACAGTGTGTGTGTGTGTGTGTGTGTGTGTGTGTGTGTGTGTGTGTGTGTGTGTGTGAGCACTGGGTATCTGGGATGGAAAGCTGTGCAGGAAGTGGAAGTGAAATTTTTGAGAAGCGGTGAGAAGGTCTGGTCTCAGGAAGGCCAGCTTGGGTTTTTTAGCAATTTTCAAGACCAACCGTCCAGGCTTCGGAGTGTACGAAGGAGGAACGATGCACCTGGACTAGAGACTTTCCCAAAACATTTTTCTGACTGATGATTGAACTCTGGTTGCCTGATTACCGGGGTGGGGTGGGGAGTGAGACGTCTCTGGAGTTGGCTTTAGCTTATTGCTTTGCACGAATTTTCTTTAGTTCTTGTCTTAACTTTGCTGCATTCAGTTAGTTCCTAGTAAGAGTATCTTTTCTCTAATCTATGAAGGGGTTTTCTTTCCTGGGGATTGAATGGAGGCAGCCCTGATACTGTAGTTGAGGGACACCTAAATCAAAACAGACAGACAAATAATTGCTTCACTCTCCTTGAAGTGCCCTAAAAATGCTGGTAAATCGAGTCCTCAATGTTCTGTCGTCATTTCTGTCAACGCAGCTCAGATTTATATGCAGTTCATAGAAATACACACACACACACACACACACACACACATGAAAAGACATATTGCAGAAATGTACGATTCTGGCCTACCTACGTCATCCTGCAAATGGTATAAACCAGGGGTCCCCAACTCCTGGCTCTTGGACCGGCACTAGGCCGCAGCATGACAGAAGCCGGGCCACACAAACAAGCGAAGCCCCATCCATGGGATGCAGGGAGCCCATGAAACCAGGCCCCCTCCGGTCCGCAGAAAAACCTCTTCCCACAGAACCAGACCCTGGTGCCCAAAAGGTTGGGGGCCGCTGGTATAAACCACCACAGATGTCATAGCATTAACATAAATTTAAGTGAATGCAACAGAGTGCATAGGTGGAATAACTGCACTGAAATGTGTTTGTCTCTTAAACCCACAAAATGGAGGTTCGTTACATCAACATTTTGTCATCGCAAAAGGCTTCTTTTCTTTAGATTAAATGTACCCAGTTCTCTCATCCTCTCCTTGATGTTTCACCTTAAATCAACCTCACTGGATGCCTTTCTCTGAACAAATTCCAGTTTCTTGGGATGAAATTCAGGGATAGTCTTGGTAGCTGGGTTCACACAATTTACTTAAAAGCATGCTGCATATAATTCATACAATTATAATTCATACAATTATTGTTATTTCGGCCTAAACTGAATCCAGAGAGTGGGCTGATTAAAAAAAAAAAAAACAGACTGAGCATATTGTGTATCGTGCCAACCTTATAAAGGACCTCCTCAGTGCAAAACAGATTGAAACTACTGTATTAATTCACATGATTTGGAAATAATATTCCTACTGCTGCAACCTCAAACTCTATCTGGCTTTTTCCCAAAGGTGCTTTTTCAAGAGGCAATTGGACTTTCTTCTTTCAGAAAGTCCGGTTGCCTCTTGAAAAAAAGCACCTTTGGGACAACTATGACCTGAATGACTGAGAATCTCCATAGACATTTGGCTTTTTTGTAGCCAATGCAGAAAAGGGACGTTCACATTTAGAAATTAAGGGCCACAAGAATTGGCTGAATTTGTGTCACATTTGGTTGTTAAATGATATGCCCTAGTGAGAATAAAGGTAAAGGTTCCCCTCACATGCGTGCTACTCGTTTCTGGCTCTAGGGGGCGGTACTCATCTCCGTTACAAAGCTGAAGAGCCACGTCTCCATGGTCACGTGGCCGGCATGACTAAATGTTGAAGGCGCACAGAACGCTGTTCCCTTCCCACCAAAGTGGTCCCTATTTTTCTACTTGCATTTTTTACATGCTTTCGAACTGCTAGGTTGGCAGAAGCTGGGACAAGTAACGGGAGCTCACTCTGTTATACAGCGCTAGAGATTCGAAGCGCTGAACTGCCAACCTTTCTGATCGACAAGCTCAGCATCTTAGCCACTGTGAGAATTCCCACTAGTGAGAATACCTGGCGATATTTTATAGACTTGCAAAAAGGCCACATTTTGAAGTTGCACCTCAAAATTGTGGCACTGGAAGAGCCTATGAACCACACTCTTACCTTTTGTTTACAAGACTCCGTTTCTTGCAAGCGAAGGAGGAACTTTTCTGCTAGGGCCAAGGCCTGAGAACATGTGGCCGGACCACTTTTACAGACCCAGATCTGCATCTCCAGTGGCAAGATGGTCAGGAACTGCTCCAGGATCACTAGATCCACAATTTGTTCCTTGGTGCGCCTCTCCGGCAGAAGCCACTGGCGACAAAGCTCTTGGAGTTCGTTCAAGACCGCTCGGGGCCCCTCGATTTCCTGGTAGCAGAAATGCCGGAAATGTTGGCGTTTTATCTCCAAGCTGTCCGGGTCAACCTCGGTCAAGGCCTGCTCTTTCAAAGGCCCCGATCTTGTCAAGTTCTCGGGGGCTTTCTGCGGTTCCCTGCTGATACCCTGCACGACGGGCCTCCCCATTGTACGCCCTTCCTTGGACAACTGGTTGGGCTGTTTCATCATCCGATAGGAAGCCTTGAACGCCATCATGTCCTCCTCAGAGACCGACTCAAACAACCGTGATGGTCTCCAAACAGAGTAAAGAGAAGGCACCATCGCCAATCCTTTCTGCTGTTGAGTTTTCTGGCTCTCTTGCAGGCCTATGCCCAGTCCCTGTTTGTTTTGCAGTAGAGCTGCCCCTGTCAGGATGTTTTTTGCTGTTTCCCCACGGAAAATACGAGAGTTTCTTTCCCCTTGGTTTGCAAAGGGATTTGGCCCCCACAGGTGACATGACGCCATCTTAGTTGCTGGCTGGACAATCTGAACTGGAAAAAGAAAATTGCCCAATGATGAATTCAGTTTAATGTCTACTGTACATTTCAGCCTTATGTTGTACTTGAATGTGGCTTTTAAAATAACCTAAATGCTTTAGGGGGCAGCTAATGTCAGGCAGATTGACCACAAAGACTCTAGTTTTATCCTCAGGCTATACGTAAGATTAGGAATAGGAGAAGCTGAATCTTCTCTCTATGGGATATTATGAGGATTGTGAGAAGATTGTGGGAATGCAACTCACTGCTATCCCTTTGCACAAGCAAGCCTGCCAAGTTTGTGGCTAGCTGAGAAAAAAAAAAGCAAAATTCCACAGGAATCTTGAATTCTAAATATTTGTTTTAATATAAATGTTTCAGATACTTTTTCCTTCTCTTCTGGGACAATTTTCATTATTCTGATAAATGGAAGGGGGGGGGGGGGGAATCACTGCATAAAATTGGTTGGATTATTTCAAGGCTTTTTCTCGCCTGCTTTTTCTGTTTGTACTTCAGCAGCTAAATACATATTAAGACGCCCACCTATAGGTAAGTCCTTGAGTTACGACTACAAAAAGCCCAAAATTTACATTGCTAAGTGAAACGTTTGGTAAGTGAGTTCTGACCCAGTGTATGAGGTTTTATTGCCACAACTGTTAAGTGAAATCACTGCATTTAAGTTAGTAACATGGTTTAAGTGAATCTGGCTTCCCCATTGACTTTATTTTTATTTTATTTTATTTATTTAATTTATATTGCCGCCTATTCGCCCATGGTGACTGGAGGCGGCTTACACAATGTAAAACCGTATTTAAAACAAAAAAATAATAAAAACAATAACAATCGACAAAAAGAATCAAATAAATTAGTAAAGTACAATAGAAGAAAATCTGGGAAAACAAAAAAACGAAAACCAACTCCCACCCCCTCCCTGACAACAGCAGGTCACACTAGCCATTTGATGGGCTCCATCCCGCTCTGGGTTCCCCAGGCCCACTGGCAGAACCAGGTCTTCAGTGCCTTCCGGAAGAGTGCTAGAATGGGGGCCATTCTAATCTCTGGGGGAATGACGTTCCAGAGAGACGGGTCCCATCAGGTGTATTTCCCTCAGGGGTGGGACCCGCAACATTCCCGGCCTCCTCGCTCTAACGGGTCGGGTAGATGTCACTGGCAAGAGTGATAACCTGGTCCCAAGCCATGAAGGGCTTTAAAGGTGACAACCAGCACCTTGAATTGTACCCGGAAGCAAATTGGCAACCAATGCAGCTCCTGCAGGAGAGGTGACACATGTGCACACCGGGGTCTGCATAAAACCATGCAGGCCACTGCATTTTGCACCAACTGGAGCTTCCAGATGCTCTTCAAGGGCAGCCCCATGTGCACCGCGTTGCAATAATAACTCTGCTTGTCAGAAGGTCACGAAATCTGATCACATGACCCCACAACACTCCAACGGCCATAAACATGAATCCGTTGACAAGAATTCTGATCACGTGACCATGGGGATGCTGCAACGGTCCTAAGTGTGAAAAACGGTCATTAGTCACTTTTTTTTCAGTGCCGTTTGAATGTAACTTTGAATGGTCACTAAATGAACTGTTGTTAAGTCGAGGACTACCTGTGTATCCGTTTTAATTCAGGTCCCTGCACAGGAAGGAAGTTGGACTTTTTCAACTCTATGATTCGCCTATGCAAAACAGAACCTTTCAGGTCTAGTCATTAATGTGGTGTTTCTCAATCTGGGCCATTTTCCGGCTTGCAGACTTCAACTCCCAGAATTCCCCAGCCAGCATATTAGCCAGGGAATTCTGGGAGTTGAAGTTGGCAAGGTTGAGAAACATTGCACTGGCGTCTCTAAATTACAGAAATCAGAATAATGTTTTGTCAAACAATCTATTCCAATTTACCTGAAAATCTGTAAGAGGTGCTAACCCCTTGAGATTACTCCTGTTTTTTTTTAGCCAGAGCAATAATAAATTTGCACCCCTCAATTTAGAATGCCAAAAAATGGCATTTAGGAAGGAAAAAGTACAATTTCAAGGTTTTTTTTCCTCCGATACTGGAAAAAAAATAATACTTGTACTCAAATGGGATGAGAAGCATCCTAGTCTTTAATTCTAAGATTACAGTTGCATAATATGCCCAACCAACTCAGTTACTGTGCAAGAGAAAATAGCTGCCACTGGAAGCTGGCACGAAGCTGTCAGACAACCCACTCAAACCAGGGCATTTTACACATACACATAGAAGTACACGGGATGGCATATCTCCTGTCTAGATCCTGCAGGGGGCCGATTGAGGTCCGTACCATTGCAGACAAAACTGGGGGAAATTTACCAATCCTATTTCTTTCATCCCGTTTTCCTCTGCTGTTTCCATGGATTTGTGTTTGTGAAAAAAAAGGAAAAGAGAGGCAAAGGTCCTACATTACAGTGGTCCTGATTTTTGCAGGGCCATTCCAGGTCAATCGCTGCATTGGCAGCAGGAGGAAGAAATTAATCCGCTGTTAATGCTCTTGTCCCAATTTTCTTGACCTAACTAGCAGGTTGACTGATTGATGTTTAGTGCAACCACCTAGAATCCCAGAGCTGTTTGGGGGGTTAAAACTAATTCCATCTTCATACAACCATAGTTCCAATTTAGTTCTGTGGTTGTATGACACAGGCTACCTGAGGGACAGCTGCAGGAATTAGTATTGCTTTACTATTAACAATGGATGGGCCTTGAGGATTTAGTAAAAATGGAAATAGATCTTTGAATAGAAGATCTTGGGAGAACTCAGGGGAAAAAACCCTACAGTTTATCCCTCATCACTGTATAATCAGTGTAACCTGGGGTGGATAAAAAGTAGATTAGGATCTATTATTCTACTATTGGATGGGTTTGAATAGATCAGCAGGGGTCTCCAATTGCTACTTAAGAAGTAAAAACCAGGCCAGTTAATCCAAATTCTGAGGATACTTTTATTGTAGAGATGGAGAATCAGCAAAACTCTAGGAGTTATTCAGGGCAACTCCCAGGAAACCTGACCATTGTGAGGGATTCTGAATGTTGTAGTGGGACATTAATATCTGGAAGGCTGCAGGTCGCCATTTCTGTTTTATTAGACTAACTGAAACTTTCCAAAATACTTTACAACTTTCCAACATTCTTCAATGGGCAACCTAATTTTAAAAATTCAGGAAAAAAAAAGAGAGGAAAAAAACAAGACTTGGGTTTAAAACATGCATGTGCCCCATTCCTGATTGTTTCTTCAAAATAATTGCCCCCCAAAAGTCATTTTTCCTTTCAAAATAATTTTGGATCTGTCATTTCTACAACAGGGTAAGCAGTGATTTGGAATCAGGAATCATTTTTTTATTTTTTATATCAGTTTCACTGCAGGCACTTCAGCTGTTTTGTTTCTTCAGTCTGGAGATGCTTATGAAAAATAAAATAGTTGTGTCAGTCTTTTTACAAAACTATTAAAAGCAATCTAGGGAAGCTCCAAAAAGTTGGAGAAAATTAACCGGATAGATTGTGGAATAAAAACTAGACTCCTGATACTTTTCATTACTGCATTTAATTACAGCTGTCTTTATTTTGAATGTTACACTGGATGCAGGTGTACAATTCATTTTATTTTGATCCAGTTTACCTTTTGAATAAAGCGATGCATTCCAAGTTAAAACCAAAGCTTTATTTAGAAATATTCTGGGATAGCTGCTTTTGCATGGTTTTATAATACCTCCCCTGTGCTTTATAGTACCATTCCTAGGTATTTTAATGTTTTGTTTGTTATTTTTCACTCCTTAATAGCCAAGTCATCTGTTTACCAAACTCGGATTACTGAGCAGATGGGAAACTTGGTTGTTTATATATCATTCAACCTCAAATCATCACGAAGCAATTAGCAAAACTTACTTCTGGACAGCCAAGGGCAGGACTAAACCTAAGTTTCTCCCCCCCCCCCTTCCTAAGTGCGATCTTATTTCCTGATCAAGGATCCCGGATCATAAGTTTCTTACTTTCTCCGTGGGGGTGGGGTGGGGGGT
The DNA here is from genome assembly GCF_049901735.1 of Notechis scutatus. NCBI lineage: Eukaryota > Metazoa > Chordata > Lepidosauria > Squamata > Elapidae > Notechis > Notechis scutatus. The sequence continues at coordinate 5,141,982 of NC_142010.1, read as the reverse complement.
GATAAATCACACCGCAAGTCACGGGGAGAAAAAGCGATCCTGCTCCGGAAAAAAAAAGGGGGGGTCACATCATCACAAATCATACTCATCGCCTACTTAGAGGAGTCTTCCAGCAACTGGGACGCTCCTGCGCGCAAGGGCGGCTTTGCAGCCGAACAATTCCAGCAGCAAAAGCGCGCTGCCTGCTGGAGCGGCTGGCCGGACTACAACTCCTATGGTGCCCAGCCCAGATCTTCTTTCCCTTGCAACCCGCCTCTCCCCAGCCCGGGCTTCCCCTCCTGGCCGGCTACTCACCTTCCCTTTGCAGCCTTTGCATCGCGCCTCTCCGCCGCTGCATCCCAACTTTCAGGGATCGGTGACCCTCTCCATGGCACCCGGGATGGAGGAGCATACAAAGGGCAGTTTCTCACCCAGGGAGGAAGGAGCCGAAGCCAGGACAGGAAGGAGGAGGAGGAGGAGGGAGGAGGTGGAGGAGGAGGAGACGACCCTTCCCACCCATTTCCACCCAGCCTCCCCCTCCTCCCGCCACAAATCTGGACCTTTCTAGGCAGGAGAGCTCGGTGCCTTTAACCTTTTGCGAAAAGGGACCGGCGCAGGCGCGGGAGCGCGCGGGCTCCAGGGGCGGCCGAGCGGAGCCCCGCGGGGACGGGAGGCGCGAGCGAGTCCGAAGGGCTGACACGTGCTCGGATTTTGGCGGACGCGCGAAGTGGGGGGGGGGGGACGAGTTTGCGTGGTCTGGCCACGTGTTTGTGGGGGAAGTCTCCTTAAATCTCGGCGGAGGAGCATTGCCCCAAAGAAATGGTGTAGACAGGGTCTTCTGCTTTGTGTGTGTGTGTGTGGGGGGGGGGGTTGGACTAGATGACCTACAAGGTCCCTTCCAACTCTTAAAGCTATTAGATTAGATTAAACTCAGCGCTTGTTGCGTTAACAGGTGGTCCTCGTCTTACGACCACAAATTTCGGCCTACGACCACCAACATTTCCGTGGCTAAGCAAGGCGGTGGTTAAACAAGCCTCGCCCCGTTTTACGAATTTGCCTTGCCACAGTGGTTTTAAGCGAAAATGCTGCAGTGGCGAAGTTAAATAGCGCGATGGCTAAGGGAATCTGGCTTTGCTTGTTCAGAAAGGTCACAAATCACAAAAGGTTGCAATACTGGCTGTCCTCCAACTTGCAACCACAATTGAGACCAACGTTGGGGAACTCACCAAATTTGCAGATGACACTAAGCTGGCAGGAATAACCCACACCCCAGAAGACAATCTCAGCATCCAAAAAGATGTTGACAGTCTTGAACAATGGGCCCCATCTAACAAAATTAAATGTAAGGTGGAGAAACGCCAAGTTTTACACCAAGGCAGGAAAAACTAAGGATATAAGTACAGTTTCACTGAAACCAGGCTCAAAAATGGTAACTGTGAGAGGGACCTTGGAGTCCTAGTGGACGATCATTTAAATATGAGCCAGCAGTGTGTGGCAGCAGCCAAAAAAACTAATACAATCCTTGGTTATATAAACAGAAGCATAGATACTTCAAAATCACGTGAAGTATTAGTACTGCTTTATAAAACCTTGGTTAGTTCACACCTTGAATACTGCATTGTGTTTTGGTCACATTATTACCAAAAAGATGTTGAGACTTCGAACACCAGCGACAATGCTACTTGTCCTTCAAAGCGACCTTGATTATGTGTCTGAATTGTCAGACAATTGGCAATTCCAAATCTTAACCAACAAATGCTCTGTCCTACACATTGGTAAAAAAAATCTACACCTGTGGTGGGATTCATTTTTTTTTACTACCAGTTCTGTGGGTGTGGCTTGGTGGGCGTGGCAGGGGAAGGATACTGTAAAATCTCCAGTCAGAGGTGATATTTTCCGGTTCTCCAAACTACTCAAAATTTCCACTACCGGTTCTCCAGAACTGGTCAGAACATGCTGGATACCACCTCTTGCAGTACACCAAATACAAACTAGGCGGATATGACCTCGTTGATGATCCTCACTCTGTCAAGGACCTTGGAGTTCTCATATCAAATGACCTAAGCGCCGGAGCTCACTGTAACAGCATTGCCAAAAAGGCATTAAAAGTTGTAAATTAGATCTACAACTTTTAATGCCTTTTTGGCAATGCTGTTACAGTGAGCTCTGGCACTTAGGTCATTTGATACGAAGCTTCTCCTCCAGAAATATCGAATTGTTAACTAGAGCATACAAAACTTTTGCTAGACCAATACTCAAATACAGCTCTTCAGTCTTGAATCTGCACTGTATATGGGACATTAGTACAATTGAGCGAGTCCAGAAGTATTTCACGAGAAGACTACACTCTTCTGCTCGCAACTGAATACCCTATATCACCAGGCTTGAGATTTGGGCCTTGGACAACCTTGAACTATTGCTGGCTACAGGTAGACTTAAGCGTAGCACACAAAATTATCTGCTACAATATCCTACCAGTCAACGACTACTTCAGTTTCAACCACAACAATACAAGAGCACACAACAGATACAAACTCAATGTAAACTGCTTCAAACTCGATTGCAGAAAGTACAACTTCAAGCAACAGAGTGGTCAATGCCTGGAATGCACTACCTGGCTCTGTTGTTATATCCTCTAACCGCCACTCCTTTAACCTCAAACTATCCACTACTGACCTCACCCCAATCCTAAGAGGTCTGTAAGGGGCGTGCATAAGTGCACCATCGTGCCTACTGTCCCTGTCCTGTTGTCCCCACTTATTCGTACCTATTTCCTGTATTCTTACTCATGTTTATACTTATACCTATTATCTTGTAAGAGATTGACAAATAAAATAAATAAATAAAAATAAACTAAGATGATTAAGGACCTAGAGACTAGAACATATGAAGATTAGCTGCAGAAATGATAGCAGTATTCCAATATTTGAGGGGTTGCCACAAAAAAAGAGGGGGGTTGACCTCGTCCCAAAGGTGCTTTTTCCAGGAGGCAACTGGGCTTCCTTGTTTTTCTTTTGAAAGATGTTTAGCTTCTCATCCAAGAACCTTCACCTCTGACAGGATAGTGGGGAATGGAAGGATTTATATTCCTTGCAGACAGCTAGTCATTTGCATCCTTTTAAGCCGGGTCGTTGAAGCACTTGGAAGTTATCTGTATCCTCAGGGTCCCCTGAGTAGTGCTCCTGGTTCCTGTAATCTGCAATTTTTCAGGAATTGGGAACTATTTCCTCTGTGCTACACGAGCTTTGAGATTACATTCATTGGCTTTGAAATTGTATCTGCTAGCTTGTTCAACCCCCCCTCCCCCCATGTAAACCATCTGGTCAAGGTGATTTGTACTCATCCAGGGTAGGTAGGTATTCTCTTACTAATTCCTTGCCTGTTTTGACTTGTATGCAGGAAGGAAGGAAGAAAAAAAACCCAACATATCAAAAGCAGCAATGGTCATAAAACTACCGTTGGTGTACCTTTTTTTTCCCCTTGGCATTCTTCTTATTCCTTATATATTCAAACTTTTTATTATTTTTGACTTTAGTTGCTAGTTTTAGCTTATTCTGGGCCTTAGAGCTTTCTCCCTCCTTGCAGGTTTGGGCTGGCAAAATAATTTGCAGGTGTTTATGTCTCCTTAAGCAGCCATTTTATGAGAGGGACTCTCTCATTTCAAATGAGCATCTATTGTGTAACTTCGTCTTTTCAAATGTAGCTATTTGAGATCTCTTGCCTCAAAATACTTCCTTTACTCAATAAGACAGCTTTACCATATTACTCTTAATATTGAGGCAAAGTCAGTGTTGCAATTCTAATTCAATTATTCAACTCCTCCCTCTCCCTGACAGCAAAAAAACGTCTCCTTTCTTTGATAACCTCTTTAAAGTTCTTGCATATCCTTAATCTTATCTTTGCAGGTGTAATGTACTCAGCTCCTTGCATTTAGAAAACAGGACTCGAGGAAAGCAACCCTATAACTTTTCTCTGACATGCTAATGTTCTGCTTGCAGGGATTTTGAATTGTATTTAGTCTCAAGTGCTCCCCGTTTATAGATTATTCAGGTTTCATCTCTTTGTTTAGTTGACAGTCAAATAATTCCAGCAACAACAAAAATCCACAGGGCATCATTTAGTAAGTACATCACAAAACAGGTTGTATTTTCTTTTTCCACACTAAGAAAGTCACAAATTTCAAGAGACATAATAGGCTATTAAAAAGAACAATCAGGAAATACGGAAGAAAATGGCTTCAAGAGGAAGAAAAGGGAGTGCCGGTGTTTAAAGTGGTCCAAATGTAAAAGAAGAAAGCTGGCACACCCATTAGGAAAACTGGCCAAATGTGTATCCAAAGAGAGACAAATAATAGGACATGAAATATTTCAAAGATTTCATTTAAATTCTACAACAAATACATGTGATGAAACCGAATTTCGGGGGAAGGGCTTAATTTTACTGCATGCACACAAAACAGTGCTTGGGCCTTCTTTTTAGGGTAAGTCATGTTTTATGAGAAACACGGTAACTATGACACTTTGACGCCATTGTCTCCAGGACCCACATTATACAGGTAGTCCTCCACTTAACATCAGTTCATTTAGTGACCGTTTGAAGTCACAATGGCCCCGAAAAGTGATCTAGGACTGTTTTCGATCCTTGTGAGGTTGCAGCATTCCCCATGGTCACGTGATCCGAATTCAGACAATTGGTGACTGGACACATATCTAGCCATGGTGGTCTGGTGGGTAGAATGCAGTTTTTACGGGCTAACTCTGCTGACTGCCAGCAGTTCGAGTCTCGCTGGCTCAAGGTTGACCCATCCTTCCGAGGTCGGTAAAATAAATGAGGACCCAGATTGTTGAGAGCAACAGGCTGACTCTGTAAACCGCTTAGAAAAGGCTGCAAAGCACTGCAAAGCGATATATAAATGTAAGATGCTATTGTTACATGGGTCATGTGATCACTTTTTGCAAGCCAGATTCACTTAACAACTGTGGCAAGAAGTCATAAAAAGGGGGCATTAACCGTCTTGTTTAGCAACAGAAATTTTCGGCTCAATCACGATTGTAGAGGACTACCTGTCAGCCTTCAAGAATCCTTCTTCTGCTTGTCTTTCTGGCTGCCATAGGAACGGGCGGGGGAGGGAAGATTAATCAGGCTATGTGGGTATGGGGGGAAGAGTGCTGGAGGCTTGAGAGGGTAAACTGTAAAACTTGGGAAAACTTTCTTGACTATGCTTACTTGCTTACTGCGCAGCTGCAGCTTCTTATCTTGGATAGAGGTCAACCGCCATGGCGAGCCAGATGTCTGAAACACTACCTGAAGATGCCCCACATGACATTATGCACACCTCAGACTGGACGGCCATTTTGAATTATTGGGGGTGGGAACATTGGCATAACTTTCTATAGGTGATTTTGGCGCCTATTGCCTCAGGTCTTTTATTTCTACGGATGCTACCACTTCAGATTTCAGTAAAAGTCCTTTTCTCTATAACAGTGATGGCTAACTGTTTTGGGCTCCTGTGCCAAAAATTGTGCGCGCGCTTGCACGATCGCGCTCGCCTGCCAGCACCCAGAAAGCAATCCCCCTCACCCCCTTACCTGCATTGTGCCTCACCGCTGATTTTTGGCCGGTTTGAGGCCTTTTTCGCCTCCCAGAGGCTTGAGGAAGGCTTCTGCAGGCTTTGCAGGCCGAAAACTAGCCCCGTTTCGTCACTTCTGGTATAGTCGGAAAAACAGGAAGTGATGAAATGGGGCTAGTTTTCGGCCTGCAAAGCCTGCAGAAGCCTTCCTCAAGCCTCTGGGAGGCCGAAAAAGGCCTCAAACCAGCCGAAAATCAGCTGTGAGGCACGCACATGCGCAGTGAGGTAAGTTTGCCTGCAGCCCGCATGCCGGCACAAATGGCTCTGTGTGCCACCTGTGGCATGCATGCCATAGGTTCGCCATCGCAGCTCTATAACAATGGAGTCTAAGGTTTTCTTTCTTGGATTGTGAATGGAGCCACACCTGACACTACCTGTGTAGGATAGAGGTCAGTCCAGTATCAGATTTCAGCAAGGGTGTTGTCCCGGATCCCCTGATCCTTCGAGTGTTGGGCTATACGCTAAGCTTGCAGGGCAGGCGGCCCGCTTCCCCCGGTGAACTTTCTTGTGCTTGGTGAGGTCTGAGCTCGAAATGAAACACTTCCCGCACTCGAAGCAGGCGTAGGGCTTCTCCCCGGTGTGGGTCCTCTGGTGAGTAATCAGGGAGGATTTCCGATTGAAGCACTTGCCACAGTCCAGGCACTTGTGGGGTTTTTCCCCCGTGTGGATGATGTTGTGGTTCAGGAGGTTGGAGCTGGTGCTGAAGCTCTTCCCGCACTGGAAGCACTGGTAAAGGTTCTCCCCGGTGTGGATCCTTTTGTGGGTGATCAGGGGCGCTTTGGCGTTGAAGCTCTTCCCGCACTCGGAGCAGCTGTAGGGCTTCTCTCCCGTGTGGGTCCTCTCGTGGATGATGAGGTGAGTCCTCTGGCTGAAGCTCTGGCCACAGTGGGAGCACTTATACGGCCTCTCTCCCGTGTGGACCCTGCGGTGCATCATCAGGTTGGTCCGCGTGCCGAAACCCTTCCCGCACTCGGGGCACTCGTACGGCTTCTCCCCCGTGTGGATCCGCCTGTGGGCGATGAGCGAGGCAATCTGGTTGAAGCTCCGGCCGCATTCAGAGCAGTGGTAGGGCTTCTCGCCCGTGTGCACCCTCTTGTGCCTCAGGAGCTGGGAGCTGTTCCCAAAGCTCTTCCCGCACTCGGGACACGCGTACGGCTTCTCCCCCGTGTGAGTCCTCTCGTGCGTGATCAAGGACGACTTCCAGTGGAAGCCTTTGCCACAGTCGGCGCACTTGTGGGGCTTCTCCCCCGTGTGGACGATGTTGTGGTAGATCAGGTTGGAGCTGGTGGTGAAGCACTTCCCGCACTCGGCGCACACGTAGGGCTTCTCCCCCGTGTGGGTTGCCTTGTGCTTCAGGAGGGCCGCCTTGGTGCCAAAGCTCTTGCTGCACTCTGAGCACGGATAGGGTTTAGCCCTGGCCGCAGTTCCCTGGCTGGACGCTAGGGGCACTCCGTTCTGGAAGGTTTTCCCACACTGGGGGCAGATGTAAAATTCTTCCGGGTTCATTTTCTGATTGGCAGGAAGGTCATCGACCTCGCAGAAGTGTCTACACTCTGTGCATTTCCTTTTGCTTTTATTCTGGATTGGGTCTTCTTTGACAACATGTTCATCACCTCCTTGGCAAAGCTTGGCCTTTTTAGGATGGTCTTTTTGAAAGCTCTGTAGTTCCGGCTGATTTTCAGGCTCGGCCTCTTTCTCATCATGGAATGGGAAAAGTGTCCCTTTGGCCAAAGATGTTTCCTGCTCAAGGAATCCATCTTCTTTTGCCTCTGTGTCTTTGTTACCTGCAAGGATCAACAGAGAGTTGTGAGTCACAATCCAATAGCATGGAGTGTCCATCGTTACCAAGTCAAGATCTTGTTGATGACCCAAGCTCTGTAAAGAACCTTGGAATACTCACCTCTAATGATCTAAGTGCTAGAGCCCACTGTAACTACATAGCCAAAAAGGCATTAAGAGTTGTTAACCTAATCTTATGTAACTTTTTCTCTGGTAATATCACACTACTAACGAGAGCATACAAAACATTTGCTAGACCAATACTTGAATACAGCTCATCCATCTGGAACCCGCATTACGTATCTGATATTAACACAATTGAGAAAGTCCAGAAATATTTCACAAGAAGAGTTCTCCACTCCTCTACTCGTTGTAGAATACCTTATGCCACCAGACTTGAAATTCTAGACCTAGAAAACCTAGAACTACGCCACCTTCGGTCCGATCTAAGTATAGTGTATAAAATTATACATTGGAATGTCCTACCTATCAATGAATACTTCAGCTTCAACCATAACAATAAGAATATACAATAGATACAAACTCAAGGTAAACCACACCAAACTTGATTGCATGAAATGCGACTTCAGCAACAGAGTGGTCAATGTCTGGAATACTCTACCTGACTCTGTGGTTTCTTCCCCAAACCCCAAAAACTTTAATCTTAGACTGTCTACTATTGACCTCACCCCTTTCCTAAGAGGTCTATAGGGGGCGTGCATAAGCGCACCAACGTGCTTACCGTCCCTGTCCTATTGTTTCTTTTTTTTTTTCTTATATGTATCCATTTCATGTATCCATAACTATGTTTATACTTATACCTGTTATCTTATAATTGCCTGACAAAATAAATAAATAAATAAATAAAGGTACAACTGTAATCTACGCTTCATTAAGTGAAGAAGATAAGATGCCAATTTCAAAACTCTGTGTAATTCATCAAGTTTAGGAACACATGTTTCATTAAAGTGAAAGAAGAAATTCACCCAGTTCTGGTGCTTTCCTGTTACACACTGCCAAAATAAATCCCACTTCTTTGATTTTAGCCATATTAAAAAGCTAACAATTGGCAGAAGGGAAATTTGGAAGGCCAACTTTATATCTATCTTCTATATCTATATCTAAGATCTAAAAAGGGAAGCGGTGGCTCAGAGGCCAAGACGCTGAGCTTGTTGATCAGAAAGGTCGGCAATTCGGCGGTTCGAATCCCTAGCACCGCATAATGGAATGAGTTCCCGTTACTTGTCTCAGATTCTGCCAACCTAGCAGTTCGAAAGCATGTAAAAATGCAAGTAGAAAAATAGGGATCACTTTGGTGGGAAGGTAACAGCGTTCCGTGTGCCTTCAGCATTTAGTCATGATGGCCACATAACCACAGAGACGTCTTCAGACAGCGCTGGCTCTTTGGCTTTGCAACGGATATGAGCACTGCCCTTTAGAGCTGGAAACGACTAGCACGTATGTGCGAGGGGAACCTTTACTTAAGATCTAAAATGTTCTATATCTATCAAAAAGATTCTCAGGTTTACAATACAAGTCAGAGTAAAATTTTAAGACTCAAAGGTACATGCAAACAAACACGTGAAAATTTGTTATCTTCAGGAGGACTATACGTAAGGCCCATTTCAATGGTTGTGTAGAGCAGGGGTCCCCAACCACTGGGCCGCGGACCGGTACCGGTCCGTGGAACATTTCCTACCGGGCCGCCGGTTTGCGGGCCCCGCCATCTTGTTTGACGAGAAAGTGCTTCCGGGTGAGCTTTTCCGGTTGGAAAGCGGCGTTTGGGTCCTGAAGGAATCTCGCCTTACTTTCATCGAAGGGGGGGCTTGAACGAAACTAAGGCGCGAGGATTCTTTCAGCACCCAAGGCAAGGCGAGCAAGCGACCATCCCGAAGCCGTCCCAAGCGAAGCCCATCGACAAAGGTACAAAGGAGGAGTTGAAGGTGGCGGGGAGAAGCGGGGACGGCTGGCTGGCCGGTCGCTCGGCTCGCCTTGCCTTGTCATGCGTGCTGATGCCGGTACCGGGCCGCGGATCATTTTGTGATGCCGGTACCGGGCCGTGGCACAAAAAAGGTTGGGGGCCACTGGTGTAGAGAGTCATGGAGATGACTTTGAAATAACTCAACACAGGTGATGGGAGCATAACTGGCTGGGGAATTCTGGGAACTGAAGTCCACACTTCCTCAGGTTGCCAAGATTGGGAAACATTGCACTAGAGTATAAGAGGAAGGGAAAAGTCTAGCCTGTCTCACCGAAGTTCCATAGTTTGTGTGATGACCCAGGGCGTGGCACAAAAGCAACAAAGTCACAAAAATAGGTAAAGTCCCTTTAATTCCTCCAACTTGGTTCCCAATGTCCAGTTATCATTGGCTGGAGAAAAAAACTCCCCCAAGAACAGTTTTTAAAAGGAAGAAATTCTGTCCGAACTCAAAGTACATATAAATTATAAATAAAAACCAACACAATCCACACTGCAGCAATAACAAGACAGGGCAGGATAAGGGATTGAAGACGTCAAAAGATAACGAAACACACACACACTTGGGAGGACGCCAGAACTCAGATAAGACTTGACAAACCAGAATAATTTCACGCTTTGCTTCCAGCAACTTTGCCGTGAGCAGTTTGTACTTTTAAATAGTCTTCCCAGCTGCAGCCAATGAAGGGGATCAGGGCCCTTTCCTCCCCTGTAAACCACGCAACTCACGTTGCTCCCTTATCCGTTCCTCCCTGCATGCCCTAGGATGAAGAGGGGGTGGGCCTGGGTCTTCCTCTGAATGCCCAGCCTGACTGTGCCCTTCGCCAGTTTCCTCCACAGCCACTGAAGCCACACTCCCACTCCCTGTCAGCTGTTCCACCTCTCCCTTGGAATCAGATTCCCACAGGGGCATGAGAGTTTGTTTCCTGAACTGGCTTACTTTGAACTTCAGACAGGCTGTGACCATTCTTTCATCATTCTTCTGCTTCAGACAGTATGTCAAGATCCAGCCACATCCTTCACTGTTTTTCCTATTATCTTGGGAAACGGCGTCTTTTTCTCCTTATTTTCATCATGGAGAAGGACAACACCTTCTCCATGATCTGTACACGACCAATCCTAGTCAAGTAAACATATAAAGAATGGTTGCTGGAATTGGTCTGGTTTAACAGAAACAAGGACTAGGGGAGACAGGATAACAGTGTTCCAGTATCTCAGGGGCTGCCACAAAGAAGAGGGAGTCCAGCTATTCTCCAAAGCATCTGAAGGCAGGACAAAAAGCCATGGGTGGAAACTAATCAAGGAGAGAAGCAACCTAGAACTAAGGAGAAATTTCCCGACAGGGAGGACAATTAACCAGTGGAACAGCTTTGCCTTCAGAGGTTGTGGGGGCAGCCCCTTGTTTGAAATGGTACTATAGGATCTCCTGTCTTGAGCAGAGGGTTGGACTAGAAGACCTCCAAAGTCCCTTCCAACTCTCTTATTCTTTTAAGGAGTCTAACAAAAAACCATATAACAAAAGGCAGTTGGAACACTATGGTTACGATTAGGATTAGAGATATGTTGGGATATAGTCCACATTTAAATATACCCTGTTTCTCCAACAATACGGCCTCCCCCAATAGGAAGTCCCAGCATGTTTTATAGGCATGAAATGAAATTAAGCCCCTCTCCCCAAATTAAGGCCTATATTAAAACATGTGAAATGGGAGGGAATGGTGGGGGGGCTCGCCATTAGGAAGTACTCTTGTGGCACACCCGGATATGGTGCTGCCTGCGTTGACCCCGATACGAAGTGCCCCACCAATGCCGAGGTCAACATCCAAGCCGTCACCGCCCACCTGCCCGAAGATGCAAGGGGGGGGAAAATTAAGTCACCCCTGAAAAGACGGCCTAGCCATTTTTGGGGGGCTCAAAAAAAAACATAAGACCCGGCCTTATTATATGAGAAACACGGTAGCTCCAAATGAACAACCAATCACATGGCCACCTGACCACGTGGCACACAAGACATATCTAAGCTAAAGCGGTACGTTTGGGAACAAAATGGAAAACAAGGTCAGAGAACAAGCCACTGCCGAAGTCTAAAACCCGAGCTACAAGTATTTTCTATTATTTCACACGTTGTTGTCTTTAGAAGCTATGACCTACCCAGTAAGAAGGTTTCCTTATCACTTTTTGACTTGCCACTGCTGACTAGTTGCCCCTTTCCTGGATCATCAGACAGCAACTGCTCTGAGGTGGGGCTTTTAGCAGGCAGGTTTCCCAAAGACTCTGGCACCTGGAAGCAAAATAAGGACATCAAAGGAAGATTCAAACAGGACCCTGGTCAAGATGAAGCCAGAGCTTCCTGTGAAAATGTGACGTCTTCCTATTCTTCCTAAACCTGGATAAATTACCTCAAATTGGATTAACCGTGGTTTCTCTTTGGGTAACCACACACAAAGCCATTAGCCATCACAATGGGAATACTTAAATTTAAATTAACTGTACTCATTCACTTAGCACCTGTGGCAAGAAAGGATATAAAATGGGGCAAAATTCATTTAACAATTATCTCGCTTAGCAACCAATTTTGGCTTAAAGAGCCTCGGTGGCGCGGTGGTTAGAGTGCAGTACTGCAGGCTACTTCTGCTGACTATCTGCAATTTGGCAGTTGATATCCAGCCAGGCTCAAGGCTGACTCAGCCTCGGTGGCGCAGTGGTTAGAGTGCAGTACTGCAGGCTACTTCTGCTGACTATCTGCAATTTGGCAGTTCATATCCCACCAGGCTCATGGCTGACTCAGCCTTCCATCCTTCTGAGGTGGGTAAAATGAGGACCCAGATTGTTGGGGGCAATATGCTGATTCTGTAAAACCGCTTAGATAGGGCTGTAAAGCACTATAAAGTGGTATATAAGTCTAAGTGCTACTGTTATTGCTAATTTTGGTTGTAAGTCGAGCACTACCAGTATTGCAAGTTGCCCAGCAATGGGGCAGATATTTCCACTCTCTAACTTAGGCCTCTCTCCTCTTAGCAGGAAGTGAGCTAACAACCATAAAAGCCCCTTTCTTTTCCTGGGTGCTCCTGGCTGCCGGGCACTGCAGTTCCCATCAATCATAGAGATATCCACAGCATCTAAACCAGAGCAGCCACCAACCTTCCTTGGGCCAAACCCCCATTTGGAGAAGCGTACACAAGGAACTCGCTACACAAAATGGGTGGGAATAGAACAAAACCCTGCACATGGCTGATGTATTCAAAATTACTTCAGATTAAAACACAACCATGGGCATTTCCCGTGGGTTTAACAAATTTGCTCTTCCGTTGCAGCAAACGTTATAAATAGCAACAATGCCGGGAGTGTCCTACAAAGGCCCAGGGTAGGAGAAAGCTATAGGAAGGCTCTTGCTTTATGTGATGTCAGCCCAATAATCCAATTGCTGTGTCTGGCAACAGATCTCCAAAAGTCTTTCCCAAGCCGTTAGATAAGTCAGAATTTGAACCCGAGTGATCTCCCCATTTCCTTCCCACCAACAAATCATATTAGATTTGTCAAATCCAGTCCCCACACAAACATTATTCCAAGGAGATCGGCAGCTTTTGCGTCCTTGGTCCCTCCCTGGAGAGCTCGGCAGGCGTTCCTCTGGTTGTCTTTCTAAGAAGTCCTCAGCCAGGGCCACCGCCTCAGAACAGGTCTCGGGGCTGCTTTCCTGGACCCAACTCTGGATCTCCATGGGCAGGATGCTCACAAACTGCTCCAGAACCAGCAGCTCCAGGATCTGTTCCTTAGTGTGCTCCTCTGGTTTCAGCCACCGGTGGCAGAGCTCCCGGAGTTGGCTAGCGGCCTCTCGAGGGCCCTCAGCCTGCTGGTAGCAGAACCGCCTGAACCATTGGCGCTGCCTCTCTGAATCAGGGATGCCCTCCAGAATCTCCTCCTTCGTGTTCACAGAAAAGTTCAGGTTTGCACAGGCCTCGTGGGCCTTCTCACAGAACGCTGCCCTGGTTTGAGGAGCATATTCTTTTCTAGGCCACTGATACCCTTCCTCCACTCCTTCCAAGGAGGATGGGTGTTCTTGACCGCCAGGCTTTGATATTCGATTCTTCCATCTTGGATAAGGAAATGGCGGGCAAGTCAAGAAGTTTGGCCACTGGCCTTCCCAGTCCTGTTGGCGTCCATCTGCTAGGTTCTGTTTCAGAAATGATGGTGTTGCCTTAGCCACAGGTTTCACACTGGTCTCTACACAGATATCCTGGCCTCTTCCTACTTCTTCCAATCTCTTCTCAGGTTCTCTGGATCCTGCCCAGTCTTTTTCTTCCATTTTTTAAAGTTTTGGTTGGCCCTCAGGGAGAAAAATATATACACAACCAGGGTTAATAACCACGATGCAGCACAATTTCTCAACTATGCTCCACCAGCCCATTAGAGTAGGTGAAATACCGTTTTTTCTTGTCTAGGGTAACATTTTCTTCAAATTCATTAGGAAAGCTAAGTACTTGTTGAAGGCAGAGCCCAAATTTGGGAAGAAACTTATCAATCAAAAGTACATATATAGACTGGCTGAAACCAGACTCAATAGCAGTAACTGTGAGAGGGATCTTGGAGTCTTAGTGGACAACCAGCTAAATAAGAGCCAGCAGTGTGCAGCAGCAGCCAAAAAAGCTAACACAATCCTAAGTTGCATTAACAGAGGGATACAATCAAGATCAAGTGAGGTACTACTACCACTCTATAAAGCCTTAGTAAGATCACACCTAGAGTACTGTATCCAGTTTTGGTCACCACACTATAAAAAAGATGCTGGGACTCTAGAAAGTGTGCAGAGAAGAGCAACCAGATGAGACCAAAACATATAAAGAACAATTACAGTGAAGAGAAGGACCAGGGGAGACATGATAGCAGTCTTGAAATATTTGAGGTGCTGCCACAGAAAGGAAAGGGTCAAGCTATTTTCCAAAGCTCCTGAAGGCCGGACAAGGAATAATGGATGGTAACTGAACAAGGAGAGATTTAACCTGGAAATAAAGAGAAACTTTCTGACAGGGAGAGCCATCAACCAATGGAACAACTTTGCCTTGGGAAGTTGTGGGAGCTTCATCCCTTGAGACTTTCAAGAAGAGATTGGACTCCCATCTGTCAGAAATGTTATAGGGCAGGTGGTTGGACTAGATGACCTACAAGGTCCCTTCCAATTCTGATTATCTGTTATATTATCATGGGCAGGATGAGCCCACAACCAGGGCTTCCTTCTTTCTAGCTAACCCAGGAGGTGCTGGAGAAGGAGGCTGTCCTTGCCAGAGGCCGAAATGAAAGGCAAAGAAAACAAAACAAAGAACCACGCAAACGTAAAGGGCATACTTGTTCAGCTTTGCAGGATGGGGCTCCTATGTAGCTCCACTGTTGATGCTGATCCTCATTTGTGGCCTTCTTAAAGATACATTAGCTCAGTTCTTCTCAGAAACTTCAGATAGACTGAAACTGTAGACGGACTTCTGTTCCCTCTGCAACAGGAGATCCTTGGTGAATGTTCAGTCCTCGTTCCTAAAACAGCTAAAACAACAACAACAAAAAAACTTCTTGGATAATTATTCTCATCCCAGAGAGTTGGACTACAATTCTCAGCAATAGCTGGTTGGGGATGATGGGAGCTCTATCCTAGCCTGCTTGCAGAATAGCAGGTTGGAAAAGGTACAAGAGACCCGTCTCTGGAATCTTGGCCATTTTAAGATGTCTGTACTTCAACTCCCAGAATTCCACTAGCTGTGAGAATTCTGGGAGTTGAAGTCCACGCTTTTTAAGATTGCCAAGTTAAGAAAGACTGGTGTAAGAGAAAAGAGCTTAGCTGGACCAGAGATCTCATTCAAATAAAAGAAAGGCAGCCTTCTACTCTTGCAGTCCTTAGCCTTAAAGGCGTATAGTATTTTCCTTCTGCTGCTCTCTAGGAATTACAGGAGCTGAAGTCCAACTGGAGAAACCTGGTTTGGGGAAAAGCTATGCAAAGAAGTGTGCAACCCGCCCCCACCCCTTTTGAAGGCTCCTTGTGCTTTGAAATGCTGAGTGCATTGCACAGAGGACTATTAGTTGCAGCAGAATTTTTGAGTTTGGATTATTTAAAAAAAAAATTGCATTGCCATTTTTTTTTTTAAATAAAGCTTTCCGCTTTTCCTGCTAACTTCAGCTCTCTCTCACTTCGATGCTGCCGCATTTTTCTTGCATCGTCCGAATATCCAAAAGGAAAGCAGGATGGGTGCGTCCTAATCAGCTTTACAGAATCTTTGTAACATCCCCCTCCCCAGTGCCTCTTTATTTTGCTTTTGTGAGCCTCACCTTCCCACCTGATTGCCTTTTCCCCCATAAATTCTCCGTCTTTTTCCTTGACTCACTTCCACAGCTGCGCTTCCGCAGTCTTGCAAACCTGCAATATAAAAATGCCAAAAGGAGAGGAGAGAGAAAGAAAAACAGGAGAAAGGTGGTGTCTCCTTTCAAACCAGCCATCCAGGAGGAAAAGACAGGAAGAGGAATTCAGCTGCAGCTTTGGAGGGAAAGAAAAAAAAATTTTTTTTGGCTCCATCTAGGAAGCAGAGCTCTGTCATTTTAACCCCTTCAATCTCTGAGATAAAGGGGAGGGGGGAAGAATGTAACAAAGATTGAAATTGCCAGACTTTAGTTTAGCAGGTCGGGCTTCGTTTCTTTCTCGTGAATCTGAGAGAAAATTATAAGTTACTCTTTTATAATGAACATTATATAGCAAGATTAGAAAACTCTTTGGTTCATTTTGTATGTGAAATAAACTAGAATATTCTTTTCTTTCGTTCCTTTTTGATGTGCCCTTGCTAGCTTCCTTTATCTTTGCATGAAACACACACACACCCTCCCTTTTTGTTGTTTCTACTGAAAGAAGTTCTCAGCCAAGGCAAAGAAGCAGCTAACATCCTGGCCCTGGTCATTCACATATAGACGATACATTCCACAAAGACATGATACATTATTAGAACAACAGGAAGATCTGACCGGGCTAGGGAGGGTAAATAAGATAAGAACATACATCAAAGGTAAAACTTGGCAGCCTAGGAAGATAAAAAAACATTGAGGCCCAGGAAACAAGTTGGTAGTTTAGCATATAGAAAATAAGGAGGTGTAACGGGAGGGCTTTTTAGGCGTGGCGTGTTCTGTGCAGGGATATAAAATGTATTGTTAAAGTAGTGAAATTTGCTCTCCTTGTACTCAATCCAATTGGGGAAGGGTCTTGGAGGCCACACTTGCAACCGCTTTTTCTTTCCTACAATAAACCTTTGAAATTGTGAACCAGAGACTTGTCTTCATGTTGTGAGGATTAATATAATAATAATTTGGGTTTCACACCTCACAAATCCCTAGCCAAAACAACTATCTTGAGTGGGCTGAGGTCAAGTCCATCTAGCAGCCTGGTTAAATATTTCAGCGGTTGTGGATTCCAACTTGCAGCCAAAAAGGGCACTAATTAAGGCCTTAGTAAGACTACACCAGAGCAGTGCATCCACTTTTGGTCACCACACTTAGAAAAAAGGCGTTGAGACTTTAGAAAAAGAATGCAGAGAAGAGCAACCAGGATGATTAGGGGACTGGAGACTAAAACATATGAAGAACGGTTACAGGAACTGGGCTTGACTAGTCTAGTGAAGAGAAGAGAAGGACCAGGGGAGACATGATAGCGGTCTTCCAATATTTGAGGGGCTGCCACAGAGAGGAAGGGGTCAAGCGATTTTCCAAAGCACTCAAAAGCCAGACAAGGAATAATGGATGTTAACTGAACAAGGAGAGATTTAATCTGGAAATAAGGAGAAACTTTCTGACAGTGAGAACAATCAACCAATAGAACAGTTTGCCCTCGGAAGTTGTGGGACCGTCATCACTTGAGATTTTCAAGAAGAGATTGGACTGCCATTTGTAGGGTCTCCCGCTTGGGCAGGGGGTTGGACTAGAAGACCTACAAGGTCCCTTCCAACTCCGATTATCTGTTACCTGGATCCTGCTGGGTGATGCAATATTCCCAGGTGTCATGTGGTGCAATGGGTAATCCTATCATGGTCTGAGGGCTATGTCTTAATCCTATCACCATGGAGCTGCAGGAAGCTGCTTTGTCTTTAAAAACATATTTGTCCTTTTCTCATCCAGGGAAATACTGTATAATATTCTGCCTTTTAAATATTTCCTAGATACAGAGGTCTCCAACCTTAGCAACTTTAAGACTTGCCAAGATTGGAGACCCCCTGTAGAATATTTCATTCTTGCAGGAGAGGGGTAGATGCTAACTTTCTACATCAATAAAGCACAGGATGCATACAAACACAAATATAAACTTAAATAAAACACCAGCAAATATATACAGGTAGTCCTCGACTTGCAACAATACATTTTAGCCACCGTTCAGAGTTACCTCAGCACTGAAAAAAGTGAGTTATGAACTGTTTTTCACACTTACGACCGTTGCAGCATCCCTATGGTCACGTGATCAAAATTTGGCAACTGGTTCATACTTATGACAGTTGCCGTGTTCTCTAGTTCCAGGTGATTCCCTTTTGGGACTGTTGAAAGGCTTGGAAAATGCCTTTCTTCTGAGGATTCGATTTTCCTGCTGGGAGAGCTCCGGTGCAAGGATACAGACAACTGCTTGAAAGCTGGATCTTTTTATTTTTCAGGAAGGCAAGAGATAGCAAGAAGTCTGCGTTCCTAGGGCTAGCTAGCTTTGTATAATAAGCCCCTGATTTTTATACTTTTTTTCTCCTTTTGTGTGTGAGTGCTTGTGTTTGTATTTCTTAATGTTTTAAATCCTGTCAGGAGTTGTCTTCATTTCCGCCGGAGGGTAAACTCTGCGGGTGGTTTGATTGGATTATCAGTTTCGTTTCGTCCTAATGTTTTCTTATATTTGTTTTGTGGCAATCTCCTGTCTGTCTCCTTTGCAATATATTTTGTGTCTTTTGTCTGTTTGTTTTGCTGATTTGGAAGGGTTTTCTTTTTTGTTTCCCTAGTTTTCTTAATTATTTGGGCTTTTGTCTAAGGGGCTTCTTTAATACCTTTTATTTGATTCCTTTTCCTATGCAAGTTTGTTTTATGGCTGGCTTGATGTTCCCTTTGGGCTTTTCCTGCTTGGGTGACACCACTGTCCTCATGAAGTTTCCTTTCCACAGGACCTTCTGACAAACAAAGTCAACTGGGAAGCCAGATTCACTTAACAACCGGGTTACTAACTTAACAACTGCACTGATTCCCTCAGCAACTGTGGCAAGAAAGATCTATATTGCATACCTGATATATCATACTGTATATTAGAAAGTAGTGGACAATACAAAATGTGAGATAAAATGTTAAGGTAAACCTATGATAAAATCACCTTACTATGGTGCCATAGAGTCACTATAGGATAGTTATAATTGGTATAATTACTGATTATGTACACAAACTATAATTTTATTATATCAACTATAGTTACTATAGTTGACCTCAAACTATGAGATGCCACATTCCTATCTTTAACAGAATTGGTAACTGTAATACAAAAAGAATGGTGGTGTCAGGTGTAGCTCCATTCAAGATCCAAGAAACTCCATTTTTATAGAGAAAAGGACTTTTTTACTGGATCTGAAGTGGTAGCATCAGAAGAAATACAAGATCTGAAGCAGAAGGCACAAAAATTACATATAGAAAGTTATCCCAAGTCCCCACCCCCAACAGTTCAAACTGGACATCCAGTCTGAGGTGTGTATAATGTCATCTTGGTTACATCTTCAGGTGACATCTCACACACCTGGCATGCCAAGATGGTTGACCTTGGCCTAGAAAAGATAAGTGGCTACATCTGTGCAGTAAGCAAATGAGCATAAGCAAGAAAGCATCCCAATTTTTACAATTCACCAACTTTATCCTCCAGCACCCTGCTCCCCATGAGGCCCAATTATCCCCACCCCCCATTTCTATGGCAGCCCGGAAAGAGACAAGCAGAAGAAGGAATCTTGGAGGCTGGCAGGTAACTTAGCAACCAGACAAGCCATTCCAAGCGCTGAAAGGGGAATCTCAATTTTTAATGGGTTTCCAATGCCTGTCCACTTATGGGCCAATGGGCGACATCAGAGATCGGCTACTAACTTCTCTCCCTGGGCTGGGACTGAGGAAGCAATGGTGTTTTTGACCTGGGAAGTGACAATCAAGGATGTTCAACAACTTTTGTCCCCCAGCCTCCCAACCCTGTGGCAGCCCTTGCTATGTTTTCACCTCATCAGTTTATTCTTTAAAATCCCTCTCAACCTATTAATTCTTAACTCCTCTGCTTTTGCAATTCCAAAGTCCTCCATTCTTTCTTTCTAATGGCATCCATCCATTGCTGACTCTCTGTCCCCTGGTCAGGCAGACTTTTAAAAGACTTTTAAATGCCCGCATTCAAGATGTGTTAATGCCTCTTTTGACAGACCCAACTTCTCTTTTTCATAAAACTAAGCGGGCACAATGGCACTCTTATACACAGTCAATTCGGCAGATGCTTTGCACCAAGATTGCCCATCAAGAACATTTGCATTTCTCCAATTTCAGAAGTCTGCCTCGGAGTTATTGATTGAAATGGAGGGCTGCTGGAACGCTGATATCACCCCCACCCTTGAAAAGTCAGTCTTGAGGGATGACATGGATAAGCCCACAAATCTTTACTGGCAAAAAAAAAAAAAATTGGCAAGATTTTCAGAAGTGATCTTTCTAGGATTTTCCTCCTAATATTGAGAGAAAGTCACTGGTCCAAAGTCACTGGTTTTGTGCTAAAGACAGGACACGAATTCACATTCTGGTTTAATTACTAAATTGACTGGCACTCTTGCCTCCAACTTTAGTAAACTAACCTAGTAGTTTAGTTTACTTTTAGTTTAGTAAACAAGTAAGCACTGTGCAATGAGTTAACTATTCAGTCATCAGAAACCTTAGGATCTACTACAAATCACCAAGAGACCAGAGACCTGTTCCTCAGGACTCTGATCCAGAAGGCAAGGAACAATTACAGGTCTGGTGCCTTCACAATCAAGCAGGGACCAGTTGTGGTTTTTAAAAGGGATAAAAAGTTCTGTTTTCCTTTGGGATAGCTAGAAATCAGGAGATGGTGTTGAATAGAATAGAACAGAATATAGAATATAGAATATAGAATATAGAATATAGAATATAGAATAGAATAGAATAGAATAGAATAGAATAGAATAGAATGTAGAGGAGAATAGAATGGAATATTATGGAATGGAATGGAATGGAATGGAATAGAATGGAATAGAATAGAATAGAATAGAATAGAATAGAATAGAATAGAATAGAATAGAATAGAATAGAATAGAATAGAATAGAATAAGGAATAGGAATAGGAATTAGAATAGAGTAGAGTAGAGTGGAGTGGAGTGGAGTGGAGTGGAATGGAATGGAATAGAATAGAATAGAATAGAATAGAATAGAATAGAATAGAATAGAATAGAATAGGAATAGGAATAGGAATAGGAATGGAATGGAATATAGAATAGAATAGAATTCTTTATTGGCTAAGTGTTATTGGACATATAAGGAATTGTGTGTCATGAACTCAAACCAACTTTCTGGATTTGCAAAACATCATCTTATATACTAAGTGAGTTGGAAGACCTTGGAGGTCTTCTAGTCCAACCCCCTACTCAGGCAGGAAACCCTATATCATTTCAGACAAGTGGTTGTCCAAACTCTTCTTAAAAACTTCCAGTGTTGGAGCATTCACACCTTCTGGAGGCAAGTTGTTCCACTAATTAATTGTTGTAACTGTTAGGAAATTTCTTCTTAGTTCTAGGTTGCTTCTCTCCCTGATTAGTTTTCCACCCATTGCTTCTTGTCCTGCCCTCGGGTGCTTTGGAGAATAGCTTGACTCCCTCTTCTATATGGCAACCCCCGAGATATGAGAACACTGCTGTCATGTCACCCCTAGTCCTTCTTTTCATTAAACTAGATATATCCCATTCCAGCAACCATTCTATACATGTTTTAGCCTCCAGTCCCCTTTGCCAGCTCCTCTCTTAAGTGTGCCCAGTTGCCATGGATCATCTTCCACACGTCCCTACTAGCTCAGATTGAAAGGGATGGGCAGATCCAAGACTTCCAGGGAGTATCTGTGACTGAGGACCTCATCACTTGACTTTATTCTACAGTCACGGACATCTTCCAACATCTGTCATTCCCCTGTCAGAGTCTGAATCGGAGGAGGAACAGCTGACTGGGAGTGGGAGTGTGGCTCCGTTGGCTGTGGAGGAAACTGGGGAAGGGCAAAGTCCGGCTGGGCAGAGCAGGGGAGAGGTAGAACAAGGGAGAGGTAGAACAAGGGAGAGGAAGACCCAGGCCCAACCCCTCTTCATCCTAGGGCACACAGGGAGGAACGGAGATGAGAGAAACATTGATTGTGTGGCTTACGGGGGAGGAAAGGGCCCTGATTCCCTTCATTAGCCACAGCTGGGAGGAGAGTTTAAAAGAAATGCATGCTGAATGCGGCAGTTTCTGGGAACAAACGTGAGTTTATCTTGTGTTGACTTTAGTTATCTGTGTTACTGGCGTCTTCCCAACCATTTCGAATCATTGCCATGCTTACAACCAACAGTTTGCTTAGTGACCGAAGTGACAATAGCACAAAAAAGTGACTTATGACTGTTTTTCACATTTACAACCTTTGCAGCATTCACTCGGTCACATGACTAAAATTCAAATGCTTGGCAATTGACTCACGTTTATGACGGTTCCAGTGTTCCCAGGATCATGTGACACCCACCCGCCCTTTTTTGAAACCTTCTAATGAGCAAAGTCCATGGGGAAGCCAGATTCACTCAACAAACCATGGTGCTAACTTAACAACTGGCAGCGATTCACTTAACAACAGTAGCAAGAAAGGTCGTAAAATGGGACAGAATTCACCTCAAAACTCACCTAGCAACAGAAATTGGGGCTCAATTGTGGTTGTACATCGAGGACGATCTGTATTTGAACACCAGTGCTGAGGCATATTGGGCACCAATGGAGACCAACTGGTATAATTCTAGGCCAGAGGTCTCCAAAGTTGGCCATTTTAAGACTTGTGGACTTCAACTCCCAGAATTCTCCAGGCCAGAGGTCTCTGAATTTGGCCACTTTAAGACTTGTGGACTTCAACTCCCAGAATTCTCCAGGCCAGAGGTCTCCAAAGTTGGCCACTTGAAGACTTGTGGACTTCAACTCCCAGAATTCTCCAGGCCAGAGGTCTCCAAAGTTGGCAACTTGAAGACTTGTGGACTTCAATTCCCAGAATTCTCCAGCCAGCATAACTTGCTGGAGAATTCTGAGAGTTGAAGTCCATAACTCTTAAAGTAGCCAAATTTGGGGACCCTTGTTCTATTCTAGGCCATTGTTGGTTGTAACTAACAATGGCAGCATGCCTCCTGCTGGATCTCTATTGAATATTGAACACTATTAAATTTTTATTTTATTTGTTCAGTTGCTATGGCTGCCCATCTCAGCCAAGGGATTTTACAATACATTTTCCTTCATCTGTCTCCTAGGAGCTTCCACTAGTGCAGTGATCCCCAACCTTTTTTACGCCGCGGCCCGGTATCCCCAACCTTTTTTATGGCGCGGCCCGGTACCGACATCAGCTGGGCGCCGCCATCTTGTTTTGATGAAAAAGTGCTTCTGGTGAGCTCACCGGAAGCACTTTTTCATCAAAACAAGATGGCGGCGCCAGCACTTCCGGTGAGCTTTTCTGGGTAGAAATGGCTTTCTACTCGGAAAAGCTCCCGAAGCGCTGGGCGCCGCCATCTTGTTTTGATGAAAAAGTGCTTCCGGTGAGCTTTCTACCCGGAAAAGCTCACCGGAAGCACTTTTTCATCAAAACAAGATGGCGGCGCCCAGCAAGCCAGCGGCCCGGTAGGACTTGTTCCATGGACCGGTACCGGGCCGCAGACCGGTGGTTGGGGACCCCTGCACTAGTGGACATGGTGGTTTTCCTTCATTTTATAACTGCAACCCTCGTCCAGCGAGGTGTTGCGAATGGGTAAGTTGAGGGTTTCAGGTTTGGTTGCTCAAATTCTAGTCTTGCCCTCTTATTGCTAGGACATGCTTGAAGTGTTGCGTTTGAGGAGTTCCCAAATGTGTTGGATTAATTGGTGAGAAATAGGAGATTGGGTTAGATAAGCCCCAGTTCTCCTTTAGCAACTCATTTTTACCAGCTTAATAATAACCTTTCAGATCTCCACACCATTCAGATAGAACTGAAGAAGCTTTCTTGGATGAGAAGTGAAACGTCTTCAAGGAAGAAAAAAGAAAGAACCAAGAAGTCCAGTTGCCTTTTGGAAAAAAGCATTTTTGGGACCTTGCAGATTTTGTTGGGAGGATGAACTGAACTGCAAACTATCAGCTATCAGGATGTATGCATGCGGTGTCGACCAAGTGGTATTCAGCTGATGGATGGTATATTCAGCCAGTTCGCACCGGATCGGGTGAACCGGTAGCAAGGATTTGGTGTGGGTTGCTGAACCAGGAGTAAGTTCTGGCTGGCCACGCCCCTGACCCGGTTGCTAGCTTGTTCATCCTGACGCTTGCCCTTAAAGGCAGTGGCCCCCAACACGGCCCGGTACCGGCATCACAAAATGATCCGCGGCCCGGTACCGGCATCAGCATGCATGGCAAGGCGAGCCGAGCGACCGGCCAGCCAGCCGTCCCCCGCTTCTCCCCGCCACCTTCAACTCCTCCTCTGTACCTTTGTCGATGGGCTTCGGGACAGTCACTCGGCTCGCCTTGCCTTGGGTGCTGAAAGAATCCTCGCGCCTTAGTTTTGTTCGAAGCCGCCCCCCCCCCTTCGATGAAACTAAGGCGCGAGGATTTCTTCAGGACCCAAACGCCGCTTTCCAACCGGAAAAGCTCACCCGGAAGCACTTTCTCATCGAAACAAGATGGCGGCGCCCAGCAAACCGGCGGCCCGGTAGAAAATGTTCCACAGACCAGTACCGGTCCGGGGCCCGGTGGTTGGGGACCCCTGCTTTAAGGTTTGTTTTTTTTTTCCTTCCAGACAATCAGCTGTTCATATGATCAGCTGTGCCAGGATTCTCCTTGCTGACACCCAGGAAGGCAAAAAATTGAGGGAGGGGCTCAGCCTCCCCTCCTCCATTTTTTGCCTTCCTGAGCACCACAGGAGCCTTCTGGGAGCAAAAACAGCCCTGCTAGAGGCTCTTCTGAGGCCCAGAAGGCCCAAAAACAGGTGGGGGGGGCTGCAAAAAAGAAGAAGCCACGCCCACCCAATCACATGGCCATGCCCACCTAGCCACACCCACCTAGCCAGGCCCATAAAACCAGTAGTAAATTTTTTTGAATCCCACCACTGCAAGGAATCCTATAAATGTAGTCCTTGACTTATAACCATGAGTTTAGTGACCGTTCAGGATTACAACAACACTGGAAAAAGTGACCTAGGACCGTTTTTTGCACCGTTGCAGCATCCCCAAGGTCCTGTGATTAAAATTTGGATGCTCGGCAAATTGATTCAAGCTTATGACGGTGATCACCTTTGGGGACCCTCTGACAAGCAAAGTCAATGGAGAAGCCAGATTCGCTTCACAATTGCATGACTAACTTAAACAACTGCAGCGATTCACTTCGCAACTGTGGCAAGAAAAGGTCATAAAGTGAGGCCAAATTCACTTAATAACAGTCTTGCTTAGCAGTGGAAATTTTGGAAGGGACTTTGGAGCCTTCTAATCCACCACCACCCCCACACACACAAGCAGGCGATCCTATATCAGGGCCCCACAACTTCCATTCCAGGGATTGGCATTGGACCACGGTATGCCAGCAATTGGGAAACGCGAACAAGGGTAGTCTCATCCACGGAATGCAGGCAGCACTTAAAGCCACGTTTCCCTCCGGACCACGGAAAAACCTTCCTCCACGGAACCGGCCCCTAGGGCCCAAAAGGTTGGGGGTCGCTGCCCTATACTCAGTGATGGGGTTGGAATAACATAACAAGCGGTTCTCTGGCTGGGTAGGCATGGCTGGTTGCTCATGTGGCTGGGTGGGTGATGTCACTCATCACACCCAGACCCGCCTCCCGGCTACTTGCCTCAAAGGAAGAGGACCGATTCAGCCGGTTGGCGCTAATCCCACCACTGCTTGGCCCCACACCCACCTGTTTTTTGGCAATTTTCAGGTCAAAAAACGGCCAAGAAACCCAGCCATTTTTCAGGCCATTTTCAGCCCCAAAAACGGACTGAAAAACAGCCTGAAAACGGCCAAAAAAAGAGCGGGGGCAAGGCCAACCAGTAATGGGATTTGCCGATTTGCCGAACTGCACAGAATCTTAACTACCGGTTCACCCAAACCAGTGCGAACTGGAAGCACCCCGCCTCTGCCTATAGCAGTGGTGGCTAACCTTTTTGGGTTCCTGTGCCAAAAATTGTGCGCACGCTCGTGCTCACATGCCAGCACCCAGAAGGCAATGCACGTGCACCCCATGCCCCTGTGTATACACGCGCGATTTCCCCGCCGCCGCCCCCTTACCTGCACTGCGCCTCCTAGCTGATTTTCGGCCCGTTTGAGGCCCTTTTCAGCTTCTCAGAGGCTTGAGGGGAGCCTGTGCAGCCTTGGCAGGCTGAAAAATGGGCCTGTTTCGTCACTTCTGGTATTTCCGGAAATACAGGAAGTGCCAAAATGGGCCTATTTTTCGGCCTCCAAAGGCTTCAGAGGCTTCCCTCAAGCCTTTAGGAGGCCAAAAAAGGCCTGAAAATCAACTGGGAGGCGCACGCATGCGCAGTGAGGTAAGTTTGTCTGGGGCTCTTGTGCCCGCACAGATGGCTCTGCGTGCCACCTGTCGCATGTGTGCCATAGGTTCGCCATCACAGGCCTATAGTATTCTGGACAAGTGGCTGTCCAATCTCTTCTTAAAAACCTCTCAAGATCTGAAGGCAAGCTGTTCCTGCCTTTGGTACACCCCTCCACACACACACACACACACTCATGACACTGCAAGAGTTGACACTCCAAGGAGAGATTATTAAGTCCCGCTCATTCGGTGCCTTCGTAAAATTGAAGAGTTACTGAACAAATAGTCATAACCCAAGCACTAGCTCTACACACTAGAGAATTACTAGCTTACTAGCACTGATGATGTTACCTAATTTGGGGAATGAAATGTCTTGCAAGAAAACAAGCAAGCTGAGAGAATCCATCACAGAATCCCCATCTATAAAAAAAATTTCAGCAATAAATCCTCGTCACCAAATATCGGAGAAATTGTCCAGGGGAGAAATCACGCTCAACCTGTGGGAAAAAACTTCAATTTGAGATCAAAAGTTATTACACTCCTGCAGAGGTGAGAAATCACGTTCTCATCCTCCAAGCGTAGTAAATATTTGAGTGACAGGTCTTCTCTTACCAATCACGTCCAAAGCCAAACAGGTGAGAAACTGTATAGGTGTTACGAGCATGGGAAAAGCCTCATTTCTTAACGCAGATTGTTGAAAACAACCCCTATTGTTCTCAGAAATGGAAAAGTAAGATGTGAATGCAGCCATAAGGGTGCTTATGTAGGAAAGCAAGGTGTGAAAACCTTTCAGACAGCAAAACTAGTCTTAACACAATTGTCTTTAAGAGTTACATTATTTTTTTAAAAAAAAGGAGTGGCTCTGTATATATTCTTTTGGGCCAGAAATTAAGATGAAACTGCAACTGGAAAATATGGTTTAGATTTTTAGAACTTTTAAACTTTTAAGATTTGGGTACTTCAACTCCCAGAATTCCCCAGCCAGCTATGCTAACAAACGCTGTTGAAAGATTATTTCCAGTTTAGAAATACCCCAAAGCCTAGCCTTAGATGTTGAAAATATACTTATTAAACACCTTGTAATTCCTTAAAAAAAAAAAATCAAAGGGACTTGTCTTTTTTTTTTTTTAAAGAAAACCTTGAGGCCCTAATTCAGCTGTCTTTCAAAGGCCAAATTTTGATTGGAGGAAAAGTGCCACCAGTAACAAAAATATCTGAAACACAATTTCCAATTATCATAACTGCGTGTACAAGTATTAAAATAATGTCATAACTTTTGATCCTTTCGTCTTTTCCTTGTTCGTTAAAACAGGCCCCTTTGGTCCCTGCCTGGATTAGATGAGATTGATGACACGAAAGTTTTAGATGCAGAACCCTTTGCGTATTGAAAACTAGCTCTATATCCGTGCTTTACTACGAAACTATGTAGTGGGGCTTAGTTTTTGGGGAGGAAAATAAGGGGAAAACATTCTGTGTCTGCCTACCAGCATCCATCGATATTCATCTGGCTAGCGTCCTGTCAGTGTGTGAGAGAGTTGAGGGCTGTTTGGAAAGTGAAACAGTATTTGCTATGTGAGCAAGGAGACAGCAAGGAGCCTGGACGTGGCTTAGCTCAACTGTTCTGTACTAAAGCTGGTGGCTGCTGTGAAACTAAAACTGAAACTCCTCTCCGCTGCTTGTGTTTTGCATTTGGAACAGATTTATTTTCAGGTGGGGAGGGGGAGTAGAATTCCTTAGTGTCAGAGTGTGTTAATAATAATATACGAAATACTAAGGATCCAATGGTCATTTCAAAAAACCCTTTCTTAGCACCTAAAAGCCAAGAGGAACATACGTGCCAAATTTCAAGTTTGTAGGCTTTACGGTTCTGGAGATTTTGTGATGATGCGCGAGTGGTATTTCGCTTCTGTATATATATATATATATAGGTAGATGTACAGAAGCTAAAATTTGTTTGGTGCTCTGGCCACTGCTATAACAGTGGGGAGGGGGGAGGGAGGGAGGGAAGTTTACTTTTGCGTTGAATTCCCAGGTCCCAGAAATGCTGTCTCCATCGTGATTCAATCAGCAGATTACCTCTGAATCTCTCTCTTAACTTCCCTTCAGCCTTATGTGCCACATCTTTGTATTTTCACCTTGCTGTTCCAGAAAGAAATTGCTCTCGCTTCCAAGCTTTTATTATCTAGTATAAACCAAGAGTTTAATTTTATTCAAATGCTACCATTGTAGAAAAGATCCGTATTTCAACTTATAAGCTTCATTGTTCCATCTGTTAGCACCATACAATGGTGTCTCCACACTACAGGAAGCTGCCCAACGTTCCCATGGCGTACTAGTTTTTTGTTCAAGACCTAAACAACAAAATTCATTTGGATTCGCAGATGAACGTAGGCAAGGCTAACCAAAGCAGCTAACATTATATATTTGTGGTGGAATGTCGCCCGGAGTCACAGGAGGGAGTGATGCCAGGCCCCACAACACTACAGGGTGTTAATTCTGAGTAGTTTGCTGGAACTGGGTATGTTTAGTTTAATGAAAAGAAGGACTGTGTGTGTGTGTGTGTGTGTGACATGATAACAGTTTCCCAATATCTCAGGGGTTGCTGCAAAGAAGCAGGGAGTCAACCTATCTTCCAAAGCACCCGAAGGCAGGACAGGAAGCAATGGATGGAAACTAATCAAGAAGCAACCTAAGACTGAGGAGAATTTTTTCTGACAGAACAA
Organism: Notechis scutatus; assembly: GCF_049901735.1. Lineage (NCBI taxonomy): Eukaryota > Metazoa > Chordata > Lepidosauria > Squamata > Elapidae > Notechis > Notechis scutatus. Next base: position 5,113,114 of record NC_142010.1, on the reverse strand, counting down.
TTAACCAGTGGAACAACTTGCCTCCAGAAGTTATGAATGCTCTAACACTGGAAGTTTTTAAGAGATTGGACAACCCTTTGTTTGAAATGGTACATGGGGTTTCCTACCTGAGCAAGGAGTTGGATTAAAAGGTCCCTTCCAATTTTGTTATTCTATTCTATTCTATTCTATTCTATTCTATTCTATTCTATTCTATTCTATTCTATTCTATTCTATTCTATTCTATTCTATTCTATTCTATTCTATTTTCCTTGTTGTTGTTCACCTATGGACAGACTCTTGCTAGATTAAAGCTACTACCTGCATAACTATAGATATACAGGTAGTCCTTGACTTACACTCACAATGGAGCCCCAAATTACCGTTGCTGAGCTAGACCCTTGTGAAATGAATTTCTGCCCCATTTTATAACCTTTCTTGCCAGTTATTAAGTGAATCACTGCAAGTTGTTAAGTTAGTAAGTTGGTGGTAAAGTGAAATCTGGCCTTCCCCATTGACTCTGCTTGCCAAACGACCCTGGGATACTGCAACCGTCGTTAAGTACGAGTCAGTTGCCAAGCAGCTGAATTTTAATCACGTGACCATGGGGATGCTGCTATGGCCACAGGAGTGAAAAACGGGCATAAGTCACCATTGTAACTTTGAATGATCACTAAGCGAATGGTTGGAAGCTTGGAGGTTTTCTTGGTGCCTTTTTCCCTTTACGGGGAACAGGTGTACCTCACCTGAGGTACTGCTGCTGGTGCCTTTAAGCACTCTGATGAGCTTTACGGTTGCTGCCCACAACGGAAACATTTCATGGAAGTCGGGGGACGACTGCTGTTTGACGTCCTTCGCGTGAAGCTTATTATATATTCCTTTTCTTTCTTTCTCTTTGTTGGTTATGGGGGGAAGGGTTTCGGGCTTGCCACTTTCCTAAGGAGAGAGTTGTTTAGGCTAGGTGGTTCTCCTTCCCGTGGGAACAAAAGCTGACCCTGCTGAGACCAGGCATGATATTCCCCTCTGGAAAAAAAATTTGGGCCGGCCGCGCGCAAGAAATCGCACACACAACACCAACGCTACACCTTCCTTTCCAGCCGGTCAGGTGTGGATCAGCTCCGGAGCTGGGCAGCCGCTTCCCTGGTGGCGGGGCTGAGGCCGCCGCCCGGGAGCGCCTGCTGCTTTCCTCGCCAGGGCCGGGCGGTGGCGTGTTGCCCTGCGCCGCGTGGCCCCCACCTGGCAGCGCTTCTCGGCACGAGGCAGCCGGGTTGCTCAAGGAGCCCGGCCGGCCAGGCGAGGAAGGCAGCGAGGCCCTGCCGGCTGGGGCGGAAAACCCGCTTGGCAAGGGGCCGGGAAGCCTGCGGGCGGAGGACCAAGCGGGCTGGGAGGCAGAGATTCGGCCGAGGCTGTCAGATGGAGAGACGGCTGGTCTGCTCCGGTGCCGCTGCTGCTGTTGCAAAGCGCCGCCGCGGCTCTTCCTTTTGCCTTCCCTTCCCGAGGCAACGCGGAACTGGAGCCGCACGGAGCCGTGCCGGTGGTAGCAACTCCTGACTCAGGGGCTTCCGAGGGGAGGGGAAGGAGGAGAAGAAGGGGGGGAAAGGGTGAGGGGGGGCGATTCCCCCAAAAACTGGAATTCCGATTTTAATCGGAAGAATATCATGTCTGTGAGACCTGGAGGTGAAGATTGATGACACCAGGAAACGTTGATTTACTCCTATTGGAGAATGTGACTTTGGGGGGCTGTTTCTAACTTCCCATATTATGTGGTGTACTTCCGGGTCGTGTCAGATCCGGAATTACAACAGAGTTTGCCCATTTGATGATTTCCTAAATAAAAGAAATTGTTTTGTGGAAGATGGACTTTGCTCTTTTCTTTTTAAATGGATTTCATCACTTGGAAACCTGACACTATCTGTACTCTGCGAATTGCTGGGGAGGGGCCATCTTAGCCCTCTTCCCGCCTACCAGACGTTCCAAGCTCCGCTGCCCTTTTGCCATCTGGGAATAGCCCCTCCCTCTTGGGACTCCAGACTTCATTCCACCACAATAGTATTGCTAACACATTGCGAATGGTGCTTCCTTATCAAGGAATATTTCTCAATTGTTTCTAAACTTCCTAAGAAGCTAACCCAAGCTCCCCCTCAATTCCAACCCCTGAAGGAATCTAGATTCCCAACTCCATTGTATAATAAATTCTAATTCGTCCCTATTCAGTGTAATAGACCAGGAGCGACCCAAACTTCTTGGTGCAGTGGTCGCCAACCAATGGGCCGGGGACCACTGGAGGTCCGTGAGAAAATTTTGGTGGTCCGCAGAGAAATGTCACCCTCAAAGCACCCCCCCCCAAAGCAATTAATCCAGGCTGCACAGGAACACAAGGCTGTGCTGCCCACACGGCCTGTGGGAACACAAGGCTTGTGTCGCTTGCATTGCGAACAACACGAGGTAGTGAGGGGAGGGGGGGGGGAAAGGGTGGAGGGGGAGAACTTGTCCACTCGCCCCACGTATCTTGCCTGGCCACCAGGCTGCTTCTTTCTGCTTCTTTCTTCTTCTGCTTTTGGCTCACGCAAGGAAAGCAGCAAAAGTCTTTCTTTCTCTCCCCCAAACTCCACTAGAAATGAGTCTTTGATTCCCTGCAAGGCATCCTGCTCCAAGAGGCTGAGCCATTCTGGGGAAGTTTGGGGAAGAGAAAGAAAGATTTCTGCTGCATCTGCTGCTTTCCTTGCATGAAGCCAAAAGTCTCTCTCTCCCCCAAGAACAGAGCTGCAGTATCCTGCGATCCCAAATAAAGAATGATCGATCGGTAGGAAAACGGGATGGGGAATTTTCCTGCAGACTTTTTGGGGGATTTTCCCAGGGTCTCTAGTCTGCGGGATTTAAAATTATGAGTTTGGTGTCCCTGAGGTCCAAAAGGTTGGCGACCCCGTCTTGGTGGACCATTCGAGTAGAACACAGATGTTAGAAAAAGACACCAAAGTCTTTTGCTGGATTTAACGGAGCCCTGGGTGATTTCTGGGACTCCTGCAACTAAATTGGGGACTTGGTAGAGCCCCACTTAATTTCTCTTCAAGTAAGCGTGTGCAGAAGAAGTGCAGCTCAGAGACTGCGTGCCTTTGTGGCTACTGCCTTCTCATCCTTTTGGGGAATTTTCCAATAACATCTGGAAATGCAGCTGATGGATCCCAGATCAGAGGCATAGGACAGGCTGGGCATGTATCAGGTCCTATGTTTGATCTCTCCAAGTAAGGCAGCGAATGACACCTGTCCATGAATGGTTTCTTCCCAGTGATGCTGACTCAATGGGCCAGGAGTCTACCGTAACATAAGGCAACTTTCCACGTGGCTATAAGTTTGGTTTTAACATTTGGCCCCCGTTCCAAGCAGACATCTGGATGCTTCCCTGGAGTGGATTCTCTTGTGCCTCCGGAGAGAAGCTTTATGACCGAAATTCTGACCGCAGTCAGCGCATTTGTACGGCTTTTCTCCCGTGTGAACCCGCTGGTGATTGACTAGGTTTGAGTTCGTGCTGAATTTCTGCCCGCAGTCGGAACACAGGTACGGCTTCTCGCCCGTGTGGACCCTCTTGTGGTTAACCAAGTTGGAGCTGGTGCTGAAGCTCTTCCCGCAGTCGGCGCACTCGAAGGGCTTCTCTCCCGTGTGGGTCCTCTCGTGGATGAGGAGCTTGGATCGGCTGATGAAACTCTTCCTGCAATAGCCGCACCGGTGGCTTTCTTCGCCCGAGGGCGCTTTCTTCTCCGTGTGCAGCCGCTCATGCTTACGAAGGTAAGAGCTCGAGATGAAGCTTTTCCCGCACTCGGGACACTCGTACGGCTTCTCCCCGGTGTGGATGCGCCGGTGGATGATGAGATCGGCTTTCTGGTTGAAGCTTTTCCCGCACTCCGGACACTCGTACGGCTTTTCTCCGGTGTGCGTCCGGATGTGGATAACCAGTTGTGGCCGGTGAACGAAACTCTGCCCGCACTCGGAACACTTGTAGGGCTTCTCCCCGGTGTGCACCCGCTTGTGGGTGATGAGGTTGGAGCTTGAGGTGAAGCTTTTCCCGCACTCCGGACACTCGTACGGCTTTTCTCCCGTGTGGGTCCTCTCGTGGACGATGAGCGAGGCCTTGTCGCTGAAGCTCCTGCCACACTCGGGACACTGGTAGGGCTTCTCCCCCGTGTGCACCCGGGTGTGTTTCATCAGGTTGCAGTTTGTGCTGAAGCACTTCCCACACTCCGTGCACTTATACGGCTTCTCGCCGGTGTGAGTCCTCTCGTGGATGATCATATGCGCGCTGTTATTCGAGACCTTCCCACAGTAGGTGCACGTGTAGAGTTTCTGCATTTTCCGGTTCGGAGGGAACGCGAAACCACGGTTCAGAACTGTCCCCCAACTGGCGGGACCTGTATTCGTCCTCTTTTCCTTCTGGCGTCCCGGCGGGAAGGTGTTTTCTCGTAAGCTTTCCTCATGAAAAAAAGCTGGGATCCCCGATTGGTTTTCCTGGTGGATTTCTTGATGGGGCTCACTTCCTGCCATCTTTTCCAGTCCACAGACTTGATATAATTTCCCATGGAGTCTTGCCAAGGACAGTCCACTGATGCCTACTTGTGGGTGCCTTTCAAAGGGGAAGGTCTCCTCCTCGTTTTCGTAACCTTGGTCATTGCCTGGAGGTACAAATAGGAGAATCGTGACTAGGGGAGTGTAAAGAAAATGACCCTGATGAAGAAATGCAACAGCAGTTACCTAAAGTCCAGGTAACGTTCAAAAGCTGCTTAGACACCTCCCTAATTCACAGGTATGTAAGAGTGGGGATTATGTACAGCATAATCAGACCTGCAGCATTCTGTTACTATAGCCCATCTCAATACATTTAGTCTTAGGCTTGCTGTGATGTTGATTTCCTGGTCTGGTCTATCTAGTGGGGCTGACATAATCTGATGTGGTGGAATGTTGTCTGGTGTCTCAGGAGGGAGGATAGATTACGGATAGTCAGAGGGACCTTGGAAGGGACCTTGTAAGTCATCTAGTCCAACCCCCCGCCCAAGCGGGAGACCCTACACCATTTCTGACAAATGGCAGTCCAATCTCTTCTTGAAAGTCCCAACTGATGGCGCTCCCACAACTTCCGAGGGCAACTTCTGTTCCATTGGTTGATTGTTCTCACTGTCAGAAAGTTTCTCCTTGTTTCCAGGAGGAGTTGTTGCCCAGAGACCTTGGAATGTCTGGTAGGCAGGAAGAGGACTAAAACAGTCCCTCTCTAGCAGTTCACGGATTATATCTATAGTTATGCCGATAGTCTGGCAAGATTCTGTCTGTCGGTGAAAAACAATAGAGAAACTACACAGAAGTAACTCCGTGGGTTATTCTTGGTTCTTGGGGCCTGACATCAGGCTGCTTATTCTATAGTTAACAGAATAAATACAGTTTCATATTTAGCTAGAAACATAGCATCCCTAAGGACCAAACACATCCAACTCTCTAAGGGAGATATTATCTGAGGGCCAGTTACATCAGCCCGATCATGCGGAGAAGCCATGCTGCAGGTACTGTCGGCCAGGTCCTACATTTGGTGGGTCCCAGGAGAGGCGCCTTCGCTGCTGAAGCACCTACCATATGGAACATCCTTTCCCCTAAAATTGGATTGGCCCCCCTTTTGTTCATTTGCAAGGCCCTCAAGACCTGGTTATGCTGCCAGGCCGGGGCTCCCAGGGGATCAGAGATCTGTCCAAGGGAGCCATTTTATGCTATTTATTGTTCTGATTTTTAGATTTTTTTTAATCGGTTTTATATTGGCTGTTTTATTTACTCTTGTTCACGGCCCAGAGTCCCCTATCAGGGAGATGGGCAGCTGCATAAATTTGATTAATTAAAAATAGATAAATAAAACTATATTTGAGTTAGAAACCAGACCGACTACTAGCCAGAGGGCTGCCGCTGGCGTTATAGGATGACATGGGGATTATTTTTTGCTCATTATTTTTTTTTTTTAAAGAGTGGGGTGATGTGAAGGGTGTTGAGTAAGAAACCCCAGCCTCAATTCCAACTGCACACTTTGGGGAAATTCAATGTTGGAAAAATAAACGTTGCGCCTCTCAGATCAATCTTGATTCACCGTTCGTGGTTTCAAACAACTGCAAAAGCTGAACTGCTGAAAGTTAGTTGTTTCCCCGCTTCCAATTTAGCAGTGGAAAGGTTTGCAAATGGGCTGCATGTGGCTTATGGGTTTCTAGTTGCTGACCACTGGTTTAGCCTGATGACTGGCAGTAACCAGCCCTTCTAAGGCAAGGCATTATACAAAGCATAAATGCTAAAAGCTCTTGTTTACCAAACATAGCCCTACTAAACTTATTTATTAGAATTTGTCAAACAAAAATGAGAACAAGAATAAAAGAATAAAAATACAAGGACAGGGACGATAGGCACGTTAGTGCACTTATGGACGCCCCCTCTACTAACCACTTAAGTATGATGTAAGGTGCACGGAAGTCAATTCGTGACTGAAACTGTGAAAATTTGTAGCTGAAACAACTGAACAGACTTTGACAACTCTATTACGGAAATCGTATTTTTTTACAGTCAAGTTTCGAACAATTTACACTGTGTTTAAAGTGGTTGTTAGCACGCATATTACTGCGATTAAAACAAAAAAAAGCCATTTACAGGTAAAACATTACTATGTATAATTTTGTATGCAATATCTAAGTCTGGCTGCAAGTGCCGCAGTTCTAAGTTATCCAAACCGAGAATTTCAAACCCAGTAGCATAGGGAATTATATTGTGTACAGAGAAGAGTGCAAGACTTTTCTCGTGAAATACTTCTGAACCCGTTCAATTGTACTGAACTTGCAATAATTATAAATTAAACGTAACTAGGAATAGTGGCCCAAGAGAAAAATCACTGCAGTTAAGTTAGTAATACGGTTGTTAAGTGAATCTGGCTTCCACGTTGAGTTTTATTTGTCAGGTCACAAAAGGGGATCACATGACACACACAAACACACACACACCGAGATATTGCAACTGTCATAAATATGAGTCAGTTGCCAAGCGTCCGAATTTTGATCATGTGAATCTGGGGGATGCTGCAATGGTTGTGTTGTGGTTCACCAGCAACCTGTGCAGATGGCAGCTGAATTGGACAATGGGGAAGAACGGGGACCAGTCCAGGAGTCTGGGGAGGACTCAGACGAGGGTCCTGCATCCAATGCAGAGATGGGGCCAGGACCATCTGGGAGTGGGTTGCTGACTCCGGAGCCTTCGGAGTCTGGCAGCAGCGAGGCAGAGGAACAAGGGGAGCCTGTTCCCAGGGCGCGTGTGCGCAGAGCTGCTGGAAGGCAAGAGCAGCTAAGACAAAAGGGGCGACTCGGAAGTAAGGCTGGGAGGTGATTGCCCCTCCCCTAAGGTATAAAGGAAGTGCAAAGGTAGAGAAACCTTTGAAAGTCGTTCGCTCTGTTCGGATTAAACTTTGAAGCTCTGTGTGGACTTGATACTTCGGTTGGTTTATTTTACAGCTAATTTGGCACTTTAGTTGTTGGCAGCAATTCAAAGGATATAAAGGTGGGTGCTTATCTCGAGGGACTATTTGGGACTCATTACGGGCTGGGGATGAACATAATTCCCAGCGTTGAAATAAAACGAGTTGTTTTAACTAAGCAGGTGCTTAATTATGGTCTCAGGAGGCCTCGGTTAGAACAGGTTGTAAGTGTGAAAAATGGCCATAAGTCACTTTTTTCAGTGCTGTTGTAACTTGGAATGGAAACTAAACCAATGTTTTTAAGTCAAGGGCTACCTGTCATTTCTTTCAAATGTTCTTTGGGGTTGGAAAGAAGAAAAACAGAAGGACAAGACCTTATCTCTTACCTATATAACTGGCCTCTTCATCACTCTCTTCTTCTGCCTCTGCAGAGAGATGGTTCACTGCTTCAGATGGAACCTGCTCTGATTTAGAAGAATTAAGAACAGTGACTTCTTCCCCCGCACAGGAAACCTGAAACAGGAACAAAGTTTCAATGGAAGCATAATTTTCCCAGGCTCCTCTGAGCTACAGTTTGTTTTGATCATGGCTGGCTGACTTTACCTCTAGTTAAGACATGATTTACACACACACACACACACACACACCAGAATGGCAGCCCTGCACAACCCAGGGCTGACACTCAGTTTATATTCTGGCGTCTTGCCCTGTCAGAGGTGAAATTATCTAGTTTGGGTAATAAAACATCTGCAACATAATAAGCAAGCTCAGAGAACTCCCAAGGACCCCCTCATTTCAACCCCGAGCTACAAATATTCTTCTTCACGGGTAACATTTGAACTGAACCCCAGATAATTTAAGGCCAATTTCCTTTTAGGCAGGAAAAGCAAGGACCAGCAATAGCAATAGCACTAGGACTTATATACTGCTTCACGGTGCTTTACAGCCCTCTCTAAGCAGTTTACAGAGTCAGCATATTGCACCCAATAATCTTGGTCCTCGTTTTACCCACCTCAGAAGGATGGAAGGCCGAGTCAACCTTGAGCCTGGTGGGATTCGATCTGCCAAATTGCAGGCAGCCGGCAGTCAGCAGAAGTAGCCTGCAGTACTGCACTCTAACCATTGCGCCACCACAACGAATGGTTCAGTAAACAGATCTAGCAACATTCACCGCAGATCGCAGAGTTTACACTGCTGTTGGTTTTATCTCCAACTGCCTTCAGGTGAGGAAGAGGGCTGTGCTTACCTTCTCTTGCAGTCTATCGACCTCTTGCACCCTCAGAAAGTAATCCTCTGCCAGGGCCACCGTCTGGGCACAGCTCCCTGGCTTGCCCTCCTTGATCCAGCCCTGCATCTCTGGGGGCAAAATGGCCAGGAACTGCTCCAGGACTATCAGGTCCAGAATCTGCTTCTTGGTGCGTCTCTCGGGCTCCAACCACTGCCAGCAGAGTTCCTGCAGCTGGGAGAAACTCTCCTTGGGCCCTTCGGCTTCCAGGTAGCAGAACTGCCTGAACTGTTGTCGCTCCGTTTCGGAGGCAGGGGTTTCTTCCACCTCCAAAATTTCTTCCTTCACTCTCACTGAGGAAATTAAGCCTTGGCAATCTTGGATGGGGCCTGGCAGAAGCCGGGTTAGGCTCCTTCTTCCTGGCCTCTGACTCAAATCAGCCGTTTCTTTAAACGAGGATTGGGAATTGTCCCCGGACCGGGCAGGATTGGGTAGCCGAGTGCGTTTCTGCCCAGAACAAGAGGGTTGCATTTCCTTCAGGAAATCCTGCCACTGAACATCCCAAGGCTGCTGGGGATTTTCTTCTGGCTCCTGCTTAATAAACCGGGAATCTAGTCCAACCGAGAAGTCTTGGATGGCTCCGAGCTGAACGGGATGAGAATTTTTCCGTCCTCTTGGAACTTTTCGTACTGGTCCCCGATTCTCCATTTCTACCCCGGCCTGCTGGGAAAAAAAAAATCCAACCTTCATCAGTTCAAAATAAAACACATATAAGGCATACTGTACATACAGGTGGTCCTCGACTTCCGACCACAATTATGAGCTCAACATTTCCGTGGCTAAGCAGGACAGTTGTTAAAGTGAGTTTTGCCCCATTTTATAATGTAGAGTGAATCACTTCAATTGTTAGGTTAGTAACACGGATGTTAAATGAAGCTGGTTTCCTCGTTAACTTTGCTTGTCAGAAGTCGCAAAAGCGGATCAACGCGACCCTGGGACACTGCAACCATCATAAATATGAGCCAATTGCCCAGCAACTGAATTTTGATCTTGTGTCGGCAACGGTCGTAAGTGTGCAAAACGGTCAAAAGTCACTTTTTAAAGTACCGTTGTAACTTTAAAACAGTCACTAAATGAATGGTTGTAAGTCAAGAGCTACCTGTATACACAATATGCCCCTCCCTCCCTTTCTCTCCATCACTAGTATGTAAGTGCTGAATTGATGTAGGGAGATTAGAATTAGAATAGAACAGAATTCTTTTATTGGCCAAGTGTGATTGGACACACAAGGAATTTGTCTTGGTGCAAATACTCTCAGTGTACATAAAAGAAAAGATACATTCATCAAGAGTCAAGAATCATCCGGCACAATACCTAATAATAGTCATAGGGTACAAATTAAGCAATCAAATCATACTAGGAGACAGTGCATATAAATTGTAAGGATACAAGCGACAAGGTTACAGTCATACAGTCACAAGTGGGAGGGGATGGGTGATAAGGAGTGATGAGAAGATTAACAGTAATAGTAGTGCAGACTTTGTAAATAGTTGGACAGTGTTGAGGGAATTATTTGTTTAGCAGAGTGATGGCATTCGTGGGGGAAAAAAACTGTCCTTGTGTCTGGTTGTTCTGGTGTGCAGTGCTCTATAGCAGTGATCCCCAACCTTTTTTACGCCACGGCCCGGTATCCCCAACCTTTTTATGGCGCGGCCCGGTACCGGCATTAGCTGGGCGCCGCCATCTTTTTGATGAAAAGTGCTTCGGTGAGCTTTTCCGGTGAAAGCTCACGAGCCTTCTCAAGATCTACCGAAAAAGCTCTTTTTGATGAAAACTTCGGTGAGCTTTCACCAAAGCTCACGAAGCACTTTTCATCAAAAGATGGCGGCGCCAGCAAGCCAGCGGCCCGGTAGGACTTGTTCCACGGACGGTACCGGTCCGCGGACCGGCGGTTGGGGACCCCTGCTCTATAGCATCGTTTTGAGGGAAGGAGTTGAAACAGTTTATGTCCGGGATGTGAGGGATTCAGGCCCTAGTTCCACCCATCCACCACAGAAGCTGCTGGGGGGGGGGCACTCTGAGCCAACCCCTCTCTCCCAATCTAACCTACCTCACAGTGTTGTTGTGGGGGAAAATAAGAAGGAGGGTACAAGGGACATTAATGGCTTGAAGCTTCTACATGAAAGATGGGATGTAAATCAGAAGCAACCTGGAATCAAGGAGAAACTTCCTAACAGTGAGGACAATTAACCAGTGGAATAGCTTTGCCTTCAGAAGTTGTGGCTGCTTCATCACTGGAGGTTTTTGAAGAAGAGAGCCACTTGCCTGAAATGAATCAGAACAGAGCTGGGAGGAACCTTGGAGGTCTTCTAGTCCAGCCCCTGTTCAAGGAGGATCCTATACCATTTCAGACAAGTGGCTGTCCAGTCTTTTCTTCAAAACCTCCAGGGATGAATACAATTTTTTATTGGCCAGGTGTGATTGGACACACAAAGAATTTGTCTAGGTGCAAATGCTCTCAGTGTACATAAAAGAAAAGATACATTCATCAAGAATCGTAAGGTACAACACTTAATGACAGTCATAGGGTACAATAAGCAATTGAATCATACTAGCACCTACAACTTCTTATGGCAAGCTGGTCCTGTCAGTGTTCCACTCCAAACAATAACTCAGAGACAAACATCTTCTCAAAAGATGTTTGTTTTATTTGGATAGAAAACTGGCACATCTGGGGAATCCCGAATCTGAAAGTCAATAAGTAAAAAAATTACAAATCCACCCCCCTGCACCCATCATCGCATCACATGCCCCAATCACCATCCCTCCCAACTGGAGACATGCCCTCACCCAGGTGCAAAATAACCTGACCTTGACTTAGCAGAAGAATGCTATTATGTCTAACCGCAACCACTCCAAGAACTTCCCCCCTCCCATTTTCCCAGGCTCAAGAATGTGGCTGTGTGGAAGCTGCGTCTACTGTCACAACATGGCTTCCAAAGCTGACAGTGTTAGGAAGCTTCTGTTAGGATGAAGAAGTTTCTTGGATGAGAAGCGAAAGTCTTCAAAAGAAAAACCCAGAAAGTCCATCTGCCTCTTGGGGGAAAAAAAAAAAAAAGCCCCTTTGGGACAACCTGGGTGACTGATAAATCTCCATAGACATTTCTCTTAGGAAGTTTCTCCTTAATTCCAGGTTGCTTGGTTTCCCTCCAGGGTTTCTTGCCCTGCCTTCTGGTGCTTTGGAAAATTAAACTGACCCCCTCCTCTCTGTGGCAGCCTCTCAAATACTGGAATACTTTTATCATGTGTCCACCTCCCCCCACCCAAGTCCTTCTTTTCTCTAGACTAGAGGGGGGGGGAACTACTCCTGCTTGAGCAATGGGCTGGACTAGAAGACCTCCAAGGTCCCTTCCAGCTCTATTCTGATCGGAAACAAACTGAATCTAAGTCAACAAAGGATGGCTGAAAAAATCTTATCACTACAGCATTATCTGGGGGACATTAGCACCTCACGAAAGAGCTTTCAGACCCCACCCTCCTCAACCAAGGGTTCCTTCGGCTTCACGCCTTCCCGCCCAATCCGTGACCAAAAGCAAAGCCCTCTTTTTTTGGGGGGGGGGAAGGGCAGGGTCAGCATCGACCTTTGCAACAGGATGGGGCAGCTTTAGAAAAAGAAAGCCAAAGCGTTTTTCCCCCTCCAAGTTGCGGTGGGGGGAGGGGGGGGGGGGCTGCGTGGGCTCGGAAGGGGAGAAAGCCACCCTCCCCCGCTTGCAAGCGATCGCCCCCCACCCCATCTCCACGCGCAATAGTGTCCCCCCGCCCACACGGCCCTCGTCGCTTGCGCTTTGCGCTCTCGGAAAGCGCCTCCCTCGCTCCCGACGCACCGGAGCTCGGCGAGCCTCTGCCTTTTTTTCCCCTTTCTTCCCACGGCCGGTGGCCGGACCCACCCCGGCACGGTGGGGCAGGAAAGTGCAGGGATGCTGGGGGGGGAGGCGATCACCGTCCCCCGCCCCCCTTTTGCTCCACGTTTCCTGTCTCTCTAAGCGACCGAGCTCGCTGGCCCGTTTAACCATTGCGGCGCCGGGGGAGATGCGCGGCAGATCTTTTATTTGTTTGGTTTGGTTTGGGTTTGGGTTTGGTTGGGTTTGGTTTGGGTTTGGGTTTGGGTTTGGTTTGGGTTTGGGTTTGGTTTGGTTTGGTTTGGTTTTGGTTTGGTTTGGTTTGTCAATGGCTTACAAGATAATAGGTATAAGTAAACACATAGTTATGAATACATGGATATGTTGGAAGTTGTGATTCCCCTGTCTTCTAGGAAAAGTTTAGAAGAAAGGAAGAGGTGAAAACACAAGTAGGGTCAGCTCCATCAGCCCCTCCCACCCCACCCTTTGTCAAGTAGGGCTATTAAAATAGCTGGAGCCAGCTTACTTTTCACAACAAAGGAAGGAGAAAATGACAGGCATGAGATACAGAGAAAAAACCCCCCTACAAACTAGCTAAGATCCTTTCCCATAGAAATCAAATGGGTGGCAAGCTATAAAACTTGTGAAAAGCAAATCAAGAGGCGTAACAGGAAACTCGGGATATTGCAACCTAATGCAACAAACAGCTACTATAAAACAATTACCGAGATCCCAGGAAGAGACAGGAACTCATCACACACACACACACAAACACACAAACACACACACACACACACACACACAAACCCCAATCAAAGACTTCAAAGTTTCACACTCACAAAATCAAAGGATCTGAAGGGTATAAAAAAGGGATTCTCTATTCACAAGATTAGATTAATCCTAGGAACGCTGTGAGATTTTTTTACCTGCCTTCCTATTAATAAACTGATTCTGACTTTCAACGCAGCTGACTAAATCATTTTTCATTTCTCCCAGCCGGGAAATTTGAATCCACAAAAGGAAAGAACTTTGCCTACACAAAAGGACAAGGGTTCTTTTTCCTTTCATTAGATACATATAAGAAAAATAAAATAAACAACAGGACAGGGACAGTAGGCACGTTGGTGCGCTTATGCACAGCCCCTACAGACCTCTTAGGAAAGGGGTGAGGTCAATAGTAGACAGCCTAAAGTTAAAGTTTTTGGGGTTTGGGGAAGAAACCACAGAGTCAGGTAGAGTATTCCAGACATTGACCACTCTGTTGCTGAAGTCGCATTTCCTGCAATCAAGTTTGGTGCGATTAACCTTGAGTTTGTATCTATTGTTTGCTCTTGTGTTGTTATGGTTGAAGCTGAAGTATTCATTGACAGGTAGGACATTGCAATGTATGATTTTATATACTAAATTTAGATCGGACCGAAAGTGGCGTAGTTCTAGGTTTTCTTGGTCTAGAATTTCGAGTCTGGTGGCATAAGGTATTCTGCAACTAGTAGAGGAGTGGAGAACTCTTCTTGTGAAATATTTCTGGACTTTCTCAACTGTGCTAATATCAGATACATAATGTGGGTTCCAGACTGATGAGCTGTATTCGAGTATTGGTCTAGCAAATGTTTTGTATGCTCTAGTTATTAGTGTAATATTACCAGAGAAAAAGCTATGTAAGGTTAGGTTAACAACTCTTAATGCCTTTTTGGCTATGTTGTTACAGTGGGCTTTAGCACTTAGATCGTTAGAGATGAGTACTCCAAGATCCTTGACAGAGTTTGGATCATCAACAAGGTCTTGACTGTTCAGCCTGTATTGTATTTTCTGATTTTTTTTTTGCCAATATGTAAGACAGAGCATTTATTTGTTGAGATTTGAAGTTGCCATTTGTTTGACCATTCTGATACATAGTCAAGGTCTTTTTGAAGGGTAGCAGTATTGTCTGTGGTGTTGAATAGCTTTACATCATCAGCGAAGAGAACGCAGTTGCTCTTGATATGATCACAGAGGTCATTTATGAAGAGTATGAAGAGAGTTGGTTCTAGAACACTGCCTTGGAGGACACAACTGTTGACAGGTACAGAATTTGATAGGAAGCTCCCAATTTTGACCATTTGTTGTCTGTTTGACAGGAATGCTTCTATCCAGTTATGCAGGTGTCCCGAGATACCATAAGATTTTAGTTTTAGGAGTAGTTTGTCGTGTACCACTGAATCAAAGGCTTTACAGAAGTCTATGTAGATTGTGTCTATTGCTTTGCCCTGATCGAGTTGTGTAGTCCATATGTTTTTGCTGTGTAAGAGTTGCAGATTGCAGGACAGTTTTTTTCTGAAACCAAATTCTTTATTAGAGAGTAGGTTGTTTGTCTCTAAGTGGAGGATAATGGATTGGTTAATAATTGATTCCATGACTTTACAGGTGACGCAGCATAAAGAGATTGGTTTGTAATTTTCAACTAGGCTGGGGTCTCCCTTTTTGAAGATGGGGATGACTGTGGCTTGTGACCATAGTTTTGTCAAGGAGCTGGTCCTGAAAGATTTTTCAAAGATTATGCTTAGAGGTTCGCTTATGGCAGTGGGTAGCTTTTTTAAGAAGTAGGCACATATTCTGTCCTGTCCAATAGATAGAGATGGTTTTAGATTGTGTAGTGCTTTTTCAACATTGCCTACTGTAAAATCGATCATTGTAGTTGTCTGTGGTTTGACTAGGAAATACTGGGCATGATCCATTGCTGTTTACAAATACTGAGCCAAAAAATGTGTTAAAGAGGTTGGCTTTAATAGTGTCATCGTTGCGGTCTTTACCATTAGGTCCTTTCAGGGGTGGGATGGACCTTGAGTCTTTTAGTTTGTTGTTTACAAAATTGTAGAAAGCGCAGGTGGAATTGGTGTGTAGAAGGTTTTCCTCTTGTTTAATGTGATAATTGGTGCATTCAGTCTTTATCTGGTGGCATAGATTTTTGTATCGGCTTTTGAAGTCGGCAACGTGACCAGATTTGTTTTTCTGCCAAAGTGATTTCTTTTTGGATTGAAGCTTCCTTATTGTTATGGATAATCTGTTTTTTTCTGGTTTTTGGAGTTGTTATTGGTACATATAGTTTGATTGCTCTTTTGACTTCAAGTAAAAATATGTTGTAATTGTCTTCAACAGTATTGCATCCAGTGAATAGAAATTGCCAATCAAGGGATGAGAGATCATTGTCTATAAGATCATAGTTGCCTTTTTTGAAGTTATAATTGGGGATCACATCATTGTGTTGATTTTTGTGTGGACGTATGTTGAGACAAAAGTCAATCATGCTGTGGTCATTGTTGGAAAAGGGTTCTTTAATTTGTATTCCGTAAATTGAATTCAAAGTATTGCAGAAGATGAGATCGAGGCAGTTGTTAAGTCTAGTATTGTTGGTTACTAGCTGTTCCAGTCCCAGGTTTGTTACAGCATTGTAGAAGGTTGCATGTATGGGTTCAGTTTTACATTCGTTTAGGGTCCAGTTAATGTGTGGTAGATTGAAGTCACCAAGAAAGATAAAAGTGTGTGGGCAGGATGTTGCCTATGTTAGTAGTGAATTTAGCTTGTTTACATGTTCGATGTTATAATCGGGGGCTCTGTAACATATTAAGAATCGAAATGTGATATTTAAGGACAGTTCACAGACGATGGTCTCAGGAAGAGCAAGCTCTTGGGTAACTTGGATGCTTTTTAGATGTAAGGACTTTTTATAGAAGATAACAGCACCACCTCCGCTACAGATTTCACGATCTGATCGGTAAACAACATAGTCTCTTACTGTGGTAATGGAGTCAGAGAGAGATGCATTGAGCCATGTTTCACAAATATGATGTCGAATTTAGCCATATTTAGTAAGAGGAGAAATTCAGGTATTTTATTCACAAGGCTTCTTGCATTGAGTAGCTTGCATTTAAGGCCAGTTGTAGTTGGAATTGAGGTAGTTAGGGGCATGCGTGCCTAGTTTTGAGTGATGGTGGGTTGGATGAGGTAGGGTTGGATGTGGAGTTGTGGGTTGTGTGACTTACTTTTGATGCAGTCAGCATGGTAGTCAATGTACAGGTCCTTTTCTCCATTGTCTAGACGTTTTTTGAGTTCTGTGCAGAATTCACGGGAGCAGATTCTTTTCAGTATGGATAAGTCTGGTCTTGAGCGAAGTTTTTTGTGGTTGGGATTGGTTCTTGCAATGGCGTTTTTTTTTAATGAATGAATATGCGTTTGCTGGACTCATTTTTGTAAACAACTCTACAAAATTTTGGGGCCACCAAGCCATCATTGTATTTGGACTCAGGGCCATCTCTGGTTACTTCAATGATATCTTCAGGAGAGATGTTTGTTGTATTTGAGTTGCTTAGGATATTAAGAACTTTGGTGATGTCAACTGATTTGTTGGTGTCTTCAAGACCAAATAAGATGACATTTGGGGAAAGCATCCTTTCCTTTGGCGCGAAATCTGGGGGTATGGAGGGTGGGTGGGGGACCGAAAGGTTGTGTGTGTGTGTGTGTGTGTAAAAAGGCAATAATGTGAGCCTCCCTCCTTCCGAAACATTCCCCCTCATCCTACATCCGAGCTACAGATATTCGCCACTATTGCAAGCCCTTTGTACCAGGGGTCTCCACCCTTGTCAACTTTAAGACTTGTGGTTTGGAGGGGGTTGGAGTAGATGACCTACAAGGTCCCTTCCAACTCTGTCAATCTAATCCAATGCCTCCAGTGATGGAGCACCCACAACTTTTGGAAGCATCTCATTCCACTCATGAATTGTTCCATCTGTTAGGAATTAGTGCACTGCCTGGAGTTTTCCCCTGGCTTTGAAGAATTCTCTGGACAAACCTGCCGGACTCAAGAAAGATGCTAAGAAATGAAGAATGAATGAAATAAATAAAATAAAATAAAGGTTAAAATAGACTCACCTTGCCCATTCCTGTTGTAGTTCTCTGATCTCCTTGTGAGGGGTTGTGAGAACTCAATATGTGCGACTCGTGTGGAATGGAGGACATGCGTGAGTTTGCAAGATCAGGAATGGAGGTGTGTTAAAAGTCAGACCATACTTCAATAGGGAAGGGCACTTTTTTTGACTAGTATTAGCACAGCTTACTTGTTTAAGTCAATGTTTCTCAATCTTGGCCACTTTTAGACATGTAGATTTCAACCTTCAGAATTAATATGATCAGGGGGATGATAGATAACCAGAGAATAATCATACAATATTAACTGTTTTGAATGTTAACTAAATTTAACTGTAAATCAGATTACTACAGCAATTGAGCCCAAGATATATGTTGCTGAAACATTTGTTAAGTGAGTTTTCCCCATTCTTTCCTTGCCACAGTTGTTAAATGAATATTGCATTTGTTTAGTTAGTAACATGGTTGTTAAGTGAATCGGGATTCTCCAAAGATTGACCTTGCTTGTCAGAAGTTTGCAAAAGCTGATCCTATGACCCCAGGACATTGCAACCGTCATAAATATGAGCCAGTTGCCGACTTCCGGTTTGAGCTTCTTTGGCGACAGTCCGAAACCTCGCCTCTGCGAGGCTTCGATCTGTGCTCGCCGCTGGAGCGCCCCGAGCCGGCTGGTTTCGGGGCTAAGCCACCCCGTAGAGGTGGTGAAGAGGGCGGAGACTGCCTGCAGGGTTGAGGAGAGCCGCATCTCTCCTCCCCAGGTGGCCATTACTCCCTTTCCTGAAGGCGGTTGTAGCGGTGGTCAGAAATGGCCACCATAAAGAAGAACTCGACCGGAAAAGAATGTGCAGGAGGAAGATAAGAAGAAAAAGTTTTGGTTGACCGGGTCAAACAGCAAAAGCAACAAATAAGGTACCCTGGAATTGAAACTATTAAAAAAAACCAATAACATTGTTCCCTAAGAAGATTTTTAAGCTGCGAAGGAGAGAGAAAAGGGAAAAGATTTGGTTTTTTTTTCTCCTTTTCCTATACTGACAGCTAAGAGACTTAAGCAAGAAATTGGAAAAAAATCCACTTTGACATTAATAGGCATTTAATGCTGAAAATAAAAAGTCAAAGGGATAATAAAGGTTTCTGGATAATTAAAAGCTTTTGAAAACAGGAAAGGAGAGAAAAAGAATAAAAGGGCAGGATCTGGAAGGGAGGAGACTGCCTGGAATTAAAAAGAACATACAGCAAAATCTCAACAAAACTTCCAAAAGATATATTCTAACTGAAATATCGCAACAAAATCCCCAGGAAGAGAAAGTGGAAAAAGAAATAAGAAGATATAACTTGGGACTATTTGGATTACTTGATGATTTCTGGATTTTTGGTTATTGTATTTGAATGACTAAAATCAATTGGGTGGTTGTTTAAAACTGTTTAAAATGGCTCCACTTTTAGAAGAACTGAAAATGGAACTTAAAAAATACAAAGAAGATGCACAAGAAGGGAGAGGTTCTTTTGGCTTCGTATTTCAGTTTTTAGAAATGGAGATTTGGAATTATGAGAAACAAGAAATGCCTGCAGAACAAGAAGATTGCGATAAAGAAGAAGCCATCTTTAATGAACAAGTAATCTTAGATGGGGGAAAATAAAGAAAGGGGGGAAAGAGAATGGAAAGTTTAAGATTGGGAAAAACAACTCCAAAATAGAGTGAAAAATAAGTATAAAATCAGAAAGCAACAGAAGAGGGAAATGCAGAAGAGAGAATTAGAAGTAGAGAGACAAGGGAGTAAAAAGGGGAGGGAGAAGATGAGAAGGAAGAAAGAAAGGAAAAGAAGTTATAAAGGACAGAAACAAAATATAGAGAAACAGGGCCTATTTAGAGATAATGGGTGAAAATTTAATGGAAAAAGGGATTCTGCAAAGGTACATAAGATAGTATTGTTATATTAGAAACAGAAATAATTTTAGAAAATATGAAACAATGTATGATTAAAATGTTTGATAAAATAGCTATCATAATTCAGTGGAATGCTTGTCAATAAATGTAACAAAATGAATATTTAATGATTTATAAAACATATGTGAAGAGAAATAAGGGAAAATTAATTATGGAGATTATATGTATTTTTAAGGAAGTATGATATTTAATTGAAAAGAAGTGTTAAAGATGTTAAGATTTTAATGATTATTAATGATAGAACTGAATTGGAATGGAATGAGGGTTTATAATTACATATATTTATAATCTTTTTTTTAAAGAATATAGTGTGTATTATAAGAATGTACCAAGCAGAACTCGATTGGAAGTTATGTATTATGTATTATATTGAAGGTCATAACCTTAAGGTATATATTGAAGTTTAAATAAGAGTTGAATGGATGTAATTAAAAGATATAAAGGTGTCATACTCCAATTAGTAACTACAGGAGAAAATTTGTTTAATGAGAAAAGATAATATGAAATTGAAACAGAACAGACAAAGTATAAATATAATGATTTGAATTGAGATGAGATAATCAAAATAAAATTGAGAAAATTAAAAGAGGGGAAAAACTATATAGAAAATGTAGAATAGAATAAGATATGGAATAGAACACAAAAAGGAGCATGAAATTGAGTTTTGTGTCTGTATAAAGAAGTTCAACCCGGGACCATGCTATTTTAAAAAAAAATGTTTTACTTGTATTTTGTATGTGTGAAAACCCAAATAAAACTTTATTAAAAAAATAAATATGAGCCAGTTGCCAACCATCTGAATTTTGATCATGTAACTGTTATGACCCAGGGTGGGATACAAAAGCAACAAAGTCACAAAAATAGGTGAAGTCCCTTTACTTCCTTCAACTTGGCCCCCAAGGTCCAATTATCATTGACTGGAGAAAAAACTCCCCCATGAACAGTTCCGAAAAGGAATAAATTCCGTTCAAACTCAAAATACATATAAATTATAAATAGAAAAAAAACAACACAAACCACACTGAAGCAATTAATGCGACAAGGCAGGATAAGGGCTTGAAGACATCCACAGATGTCAAAATACACACTGGGAATGACACCAGAACTCAGATAAGCAATGAAAGACTAGAAGTATTTCACACTTTGCCTCCAGCACTGGGCCTTGTGCAGTTTGTCCTTTTAAACAGTCCTCCCAGCTGCAGCCCATGAAGGGGATCAGGGCCCTTTCCTCCCCTGTAGACCTCGCCATTCACGTTTCTCCCTTATCCACTCCTCCCTGCGTGCCCTAGGATGAAGAGGGGATGGGCCTGGGTCTTCCTCTGACTGCCCAGCCAGCCTGTGCCCTTCCCCAGTTTCCTCTACAACTTCCGGAACCACATTCCCACTCCCTGTCTGCTCTTCCTTCTCTCCCCCAGAGTCAGATTCTAAAAGGGGCATGACAGTAACCATGGGGATGTTGCAACGGTCACAAGTGTGAAAAACAGTCATAAGGGGATGATCATGATCATAGGAATGTTTCAAAGGTCGTAACTGTGAGAAATGGTCAGAAGTCACTTCTTTCAATGCTGTTGTAACTTTGAACAGTCACTAAATGAACTGTCGTAAGTTGAGGACTACTTGTATATCAAACATAGGCTAGCCTTGCTACTGTACTTCTATGCACACTTATCTTAGAGGAAATCTCATCTTATTCAATGTATCTTAGGTCTGATTGGCCGGGAAGAAACATAACATTGGGGGCTGAATTGTTTGCTTTGTTTTCCACTTTACCATATTCTCTCCCATCTTCAGAAATAAATGTTTGAAAGTGGTCCATTCTGTTGTCATATCAATCCTGGAGACAAATTAGATTGAGATAAAATGAAGATACTGGATCCCTTATCTCAAACATACAATTAAAATTACTTCCATATTTTAGTTGTCGTTGCTCGTTTATTGCTATTAGTTTTACAATCGAATAAAACCACTTGCAGTTAACTATTCTAAACCAATGTTTTAGACCCTTGGTAATTTTGAGATGGGTGGACTCCCAGTTATTCCTGGATGAGGAATTCTGGGAGTTTAGAGTTTACACCTCTAAAAATTGGTCAGGTTTTGACAAATTGATTTTGACATCAAGCTGCTTTAAAGGCATGGAAGTGAGAGCTAGCTGAAAAGTTGGTAAGCGTCTCTGAAATAACATTTCCCCATAAGATAAAAGTAATGTTCTCAATCTAGACAACCTGATGTGTGAACTACAACTCCCAGAATTCTCAGCGAGGTCCCACCAGCGAGCGTTGCCCAGGTTGGGAAACACTGAGATAATGAAAAGGATTAAATCTACAGAGTTGGATTTCCTAGAGAGGCCACGCCTATCAGGGAAACAGGCGCTTAAATTTGCATGGATGGATCTGTCCAGTGTTTTCTTTTGTGCTTTTGCGGGGGAGCGAGTGGGGTTTCTGGGGCAGGGGAACTTTTGGGATGCAAGTGAGTGTTAAGGTGGTACAATGACACAGTTTCAGGGTGAAGGTGAATTAATGCATCATACAAAAAGCCCTGAAGCGGAATAATAAGATTGCAATAGTTTGCAATCTGGCATCTGGAAAAGATAAAAGAAGATAAAGTTACATGCTTAACCAAATACATGAAACACTTGTGATTTCATGGCGTAAGTTGATTTCCAATTATTTGGTTTTTTGATAAAGAATAAAATTATCTATCATATTAAGGAATCTTTTAAATTCTGCCTGTGTCTTACTTTGTGCTAACCAGGATTAGAAAGAGTCCATTTTGATTTTCATTGTCCGGGGAAAAGATAGCCGTAAAGATTCGTTTTAAAATATTTTTGAAATCGTATTTTGAAGGAATCTGCCCTGTCTCTTACATTGTTTCTGTGGTATCTAACCTGATTTTAAAGGTATTCAATTTTTTAAAATTCATTTAGACACCGCTCTAATACACCTGGTGGGACCCAGAAGAAGGGCCTTCTCCGTGGTGGCTCCCTCTCTCTGGAACACCATTCCCCCAGAGATTAGACTGGCCTCCTCTCTAACACTCTTCTGGAAGGCGCTGAAGACCTGGTTCTGCCAGCAGGCCTGGGGAACACAAAGTGGGATGGAGCCCATTAAATGGCTTGTGTGGTATGTTGTTGCCAGGGTGGGGGGGCTATTGTATTATTTGATTATTTGCTTCTATTAGTTTTATTTTTTATATACAAGGTTTTTATATTCATGTAAGCTGCCTTGAGTCACCACGTGCAAGTAGGTGGCAATACAAAATTTCTAAATAAGTAAGTAAGTAAGTAAGTAAGTAAGTAAACTCCCTGTGCTTCTTATCCTAAATTATACAGATTAACAGAGTTGGAAGGGACCTTATAGGGCAGTGATGGCTAACCTTTTCAGCTTGGTGTGTCGAAAATCGGGAAAAAGTGTAGCCTTCCTCGGGTCGTGTGTCACTTCAAGATATATCAATAATTTGGTTTATGACGGACTGGGCTGGGGTGATCACACAGGGCTGTGAAACTCGTCTCCCTGGTCTCAGGGCTGCAGGTGCAGGATGTGGGGATCGGAAGGCCACCTTACAGGGCTGTGAACCTCATGGATCTCCTTCCCTCCTGTAGCGTTCCTGAGGTAATGAAACTGACAAACCTCCGTTTATGGCGGTTAAAACTGGTTCTCTGCTGCAAAGATCTTGCGGCAGCGGTGACACCACACCTCCACGCAACAAGCAGGGATTGGAGCAGAGCACAGGCAGCCTCTAAATGTGCAGGTTTTCCCCACACCAACAGGCGTGTCAGTCAAAGTGCCTCGGCGTGTCACGAGTGACACGCGTGTCATAGGTTAGCCATCACTGTTATAGGCCATGTAGTCCAACCCCCGCCCAAGCAGGAGACCCTACACCATTTCTGACAGATGGCAGTTCAGTCTCTTCTTGAAAGCTTCCACTGATGAAATTGTTAAGAATCAAGGGACAGAATTTTGCCCTGGCCATAAGGAAGAGGAGAACCAGGACACAACTCTTGGTTGTACTTTGCCTGTCCATGGATTGGAAAGTGTGTATTTTTGCCATTGGTATAAGGAGCTGCCCTATCGTTCTCAACAAAAGTGATTCCCAAATCATGGATGGGAAAAAGGGAGGAATAGTGAGTGTAGGATGTTTTAATTTCAGGAAGACGCAAAAACCCAAATCAAATTGATGGATGACTTGTATTGCTGATGTTATACAATTTCCTCCACATGGAAAAAAAAAAGCGACAGTCATAAACAGAAACACACAACAGTTCACGTAAGTGATTTACAATTCTTAGCAAAAAAAGGCTGGAAGTGTGGGATTGAGGACCAGGGCTAGATTTTGGTGGAGAGGTGGAGAATTCATTCCTCAACCCACGTGAAATGTGTTTTACAGCACATTTCCTCCATATTCCCCTTTCTGACATTCTGCTGTAACAGCGACACTCTGCTCCTACCGAAGAGGTAAATTGGTAAAGGTCTTCCTTCAGAATTAAATGATTCATCTGAAATACAAGAATGGGGGAAAAAGAGAGAGATCATTTGTTAGAAAAATGGCACTTCAGAGAGAAGGTTGCTTCTGGAGTGTGCAATATCAATTTATATTGTTTATAATTTATACGGTTCCTCGTGGCAAAACGCTTCTCAGTAAATCACCAAATCAGCACAGTCCTGTGATATGCCTTAAAATCCTGCTGCTTAGCCACAGAGTCCTCAGATCCAATTGCTGTCAGTAAGTGTGACTATCTGTAATGGCTTTTGAAATGAAATGAAATGAATTTATTGGCCAAGTGTGATTAGACACATAAGGTGTTTGTCTTGGTGCGTATGCTCTCAGTGTACATAAAAAGAAAAGGTACATTCATCAAGAATCATAAGGTACAACACTTAATACAGTCATAGGGTACAAATAATCAAATCATACTAGGAAACAGTCCATATGAATCGTAACAAAGTTACAGTCATACAGTCACAAGTGGGAGTGGATGGGTGATAGGAGTGATGAGAAGATTAACAGTAATAGTAGTGCAGACTTTGCAAATAGTTGGACAGTGTTGAGGGAATTATTTGTTTGGCAGAGTGATGGCGTTCAGGAAAAAACTGTCCTTGTGTCTAGTTGTTCTGGTGTGCAGTGCTCTATAGTGTTGTTTTGAGGGAAGGAGTTGAAACAATTTATGTCCAGGATGTGAGGGGTCTGTAAATATTTTCACAGCCCTCTTTCTGACTCATGCAGTATATTCAATGGAAGGCAGGTTGGTAGCAATTGTTTTTTTTTCTGCAGTCCTAATTACTCTTTGAAGCCTGTGTCTGTCTTGTTGGGTTGCAGAACCAAACCAGATGGTTATAGTGGTGCAGATGACAGGCTCAATAATTCCTCTGTAGAACTGTATCAGCAGCTCCTTTGTGGCTCCTGATCCATAGATTCAGTCTACAGCACAACTTCGCAACATGCAACCTGAGGTTTATGGAGATTCTCAATCATTCTGGTCATGGTTGTCCTAAAAGTGCTTTTCCAAAAGGCAACTGGACTTTCTTGTTTTTTCCCTTGAAACCATTTCACTTCTCATCCAAGAAGCTTCTGAAGAACTGAAGAAGCATCTGGGATGAGAAGCAAAACGTTTTCAAGGAAAAAACTAAGAAAGCCTAGTTGCCTTTTGGAAAAGCACCTTTGGGATGCAATTTGATGGTATAACCACCGGATATCGTCCTAGAATGCCCATTATTAAACTTGAAAAATTATTTTGGAACTTTGTTATTATATATGTTGACAGCAGCAAGACTATGATATGCGCAAAAATGAAAGGACACTTTGGTTCCTACCATGGACAAATGGTTGCAGAAGTTGATGGGAGTTGCCTGAAATGACAATATTGACTATTTTGATTAAAGAAATGAACATAAGTACTTTTGTTTCCACATGAAGACTGCTTCTATCTTTGTGCTTGAAGTGGAAAAGAAAGCAGCTTTGATTTTGGGCTTTACTGAGTAGATTGATAGATCTTTATAGAAATGGCTTACTCATATTTTTATGAAAAAACAAAAAGTTGTGATTTGATGTTAATGCCTTATTTTACTCCAACAGAGAAAGCTGGAAGTCAATGTTTCTTTTTCTTTCCCCCCTTATCCTTCCTCACTTCTCTTCCCCTTCCTCCTCTCCACTGTTTTCCGATTTATTTTTGTATTCTGTATCTTATTATATTTTATAACTCAATGAAAATGTTAAACACACACACACAAAAATTAAACTTGAAAAATTGCCTATGGTCCATGTGAGCACTAACACTGGCATGAGTTTTGTGTTCCTGTATGAGATTCTGCAAAATTTCAGACAAGGGTATGATGTTTTCCTGAGAGATCACCAGTCTGACAGACTTATCAATTTTGGGGGACTTAGAATAGAGTAACAGAGTTGGAAGGGACCTTGGAGGTCCTCTAGTCCAACCCCCGGCCTAGGCAGGAAACCCTACACCACTTCAGACAAAGGATTATCCAACATCTTTTTAAAAACTTCCAGGGTTGGAGCATTTACAACTTCTGGAGGCAAGTTGTTCCACTGATGAATTGTTCTAACTGTCAGGAAATTTCTCCTTAATTCTAGATTGCTTCTCTCCTTGATTAGTTTCCACCCATTGCTTCTTGTCCTGCCTTCAGGTGCTTTGGAGAATAGCTTGACTCCTTCTTCTTTGTGGCAGCCCCTGAGATATTGGAAGACTGCTATCATGTCACCCCTAGTCCTTCTTTTCATTAAACTGGACATACCCAGTTCCTGCAACCATTTTGAACTTTGGCGTTGCAGAAGACCCCAGAGACTACCATGGACAGCCAAGAAAACATATTGATGGATCATTGAACGAATCGGCCCAGGCTTTTCACTCAAGGCACAAAGGATTGGGCCTTCCTGCAACCGTTCTTCATATCTTTTAGCCTCCTTTCCCCTGATTAACTTTGCTACTCTTCTCTGCACTCTCTCTAAGAGTCGAGTCTCAACATCTTTCGACATCAAATCACACCACCATGTTGATTTTTGTCATTCGACAGTGGGAAAATATTGTGGAACCCCATAGAGTTCTTGAATCATCTCGGCTGGGCCCGCCTCCAGGGGTGGGATTCTCGCGGTTCGGGCGAACCCCTTGTCCTGACGATCAGCTGGCTCCAAACTGGTTCGGATGAGCATGTGGGCCCACCTACCTGCCTCTGCTCTTTCCTGTGCTTTATGTCTTTTTGTTAGAGCACAGCTGATTCACGCGGCAGAGCCGTTTGCCGCAGCTCAGCTGTTTTCTTCAGCTGCAGTTGAAGGTAAGTATTAGCGTTTTTAAACGCGGAGCATGAACGCAGAGTGGGCGCTCACCAAACCGATTGTTATACCGGTTGAATCGCACCCTTGCCCGCCTCTCAGACCCAACAGACCTACCTCAGAGGGTTGTGATGAACAGCGTGGGCACGAAAACTGCTGCAGGGGGATGCAGACCTGCTGTGGCCAGACCTTCTGGCATTTCCTTCTTCTGCCCGTGGATTCTCTGGTGGCTCACGAGGTGCGTCCTCCGACTAAATCTCTTCTCACAGTCGGGGCAACCGTACGGTCTTTCTCCCGTGTGGACCCTCTGATGGCTGATCAAGTTGGTGCTTCGGTTAAATTTCTTCCCGCAGTCCCCGCATTCGTAGGGTTTCTCCCCCGTGTGGATTTTCTGGTGCATTTTCAAGCCCGACTGACGGGAAAAGTTCTCGCCGCAATCGGAGCAGGTGTACAGCTCCCCGGCCGTATGGATTCTCCGGTGCCGGAGAAGGTGCTTGTTCCGGCTGAAGCTTTCACCACACTCAGAGCACTTGAACATTTTCTCGCCCATGTGGTTCTTCTGGTGCCGGATGTACGTGGACCGATCGCAGAAGCTTTTGCTGCACAGCAAGCACACATAGGGCTTTTCACCCGTGTGGCTCCTCTTGTGAGTGACGAGATGGTGGCTTTGGTTGAAACTCTTCCCGCACTCCGTGCACTTGTAGGGTTTGTCGCCAGTGTGGAGGCGTTCGTGGCGCACCAGGCTGTATTTGTCGCAGAACTGCTTGCTGCAGGAGGCGCAGTGGTAGGGCTTCTCCCCCGTGTGCATGTGCTGATGGGAAACCAAGCTGGAACTACGGCTGAAGGTCTTCCCGCAATCCGAGCACTGGAAGGGCTTCACCCCGGTGTGGATTTTGCTGTGGTTGTTGAGGTGCGAACTGCGGCGGAAGTGTTTCCCGCACTCTGAGCATTCATAGGGTTTCTCCCGGCCATGGACTCGAATGTGCACGATGAAGCCGGCTCTGGAAATAAAGGCCTTCCCGCAATCGGAGCATTCAAACAGCTCCTTGCCGGTGTGGGCCTGGAGATGCTTGTTGAGACTATGGAACAGCTTGTCACTTGGTTGCTTCCCTTTGGGGATCGGCTGCCTGAGGATGGTTGTGTAGAGGTCTCTCCTCTTCAATGCAACAGGATCGGTCTCTGGCTCTTCTGGCTGTTCTTTGGTTGGCTTGTTCGGATTGGAGACAGGTTCTTTTAAATCCTGGACGTTTTCTCTCTCTGTCATCATCTCCTGGTGGTCTCTTTGCCCTTCGTCATCTGCCAAATGCAAGGAAGGTGTCAACTTGTAAAACATTCCTATGCCTGTCTCCAAGTTGCCATAAGAAAGAGGGAGTGGGAGAGAGAAACCCTGAAGGAGCATATGGCAAATGAACCCAGAAGCACATTCCTAGCTTTTCTCACAACGATTGTAACTGAGGTAATTCTGGGTGCAAAAATCCTCTATTGGAGAGCGTGACTGATGACACCCAGGCCATGAACGTGTTTTGTTGGACAATCTGAATTATGATACACTCAGAGGGGTGAGGGGAATTACGTATAGGTGACTGTAAATTACGTATCTCAGATTCGGCTTCATACAGGTCATGCCAGTATGTCGTTCCTAATAAATCCTGTGGAAGTTTTTTGAAGTTTGGCTGGAGGCTTACGATTTAATTAGGGCGATCGCTGGAATCCTGACAGAAGGGTCTTCAAGGATGGGGGATTGGAAGTTTTGCAAAAGAACCCATTTTTTGCTGGGGGAAGAAAAAGGGGAACCTCAGAAGCAGGCCAGTGAAAATACAGATAGTCCTCGAATTATGACCAATCACTTAGTGACCGTTTGAATTTACAATGGAGACCCCAAAAGTTACTTACGACCCAGTTCCAAAGTTCCAATGGCTGCCCCTTTCCCCTGCAGTCACGTGACCACATTTTGGGCACTAGGCAACTAGTGTTTACTTCTGTTTTTTTTTTACAAAAATGCCCTAGAGTGAATAGTGAGCTCACTTAATGACCACTGGAAAAGAGATCATAAAAATGAATCCAATTAGACATAACCACTTTACAACTATTGTGACCTATTACCTTAATGGGCAGGATCTATTATGGTCATAAGTTGAGGATTATCTCTCCTGCCAATGGTCACTCAACTGCCAAGTAGGGTGAGATATGGAAAGGTGGAGCAGAATGCCTCAGATTAACAGCACCTCCTGCCACAACTTTTTATTATTCTAGCCAAGACTGAATTTTCTTTTGTCTCACCATTGTTTGGGTTGTGGCTCCTCCTTCTACCCCTCAAGGTTAGTCCTTCTTCCCATTATTGGTAGTCCTCAACTTATGACCATTATTGAGCCCCAAATTTCCGTCACTAGGCAAGACAGCTAAGGGAGTTTTGCCCTCTTTTACGACCTCTCTGGCCACAGTTGTTAAGTGAATCATTACAGTCATCTCATGGTTGTTAAGCGAATCTGGCTTCCCCATTGCTTGTCAGAAGGTTACAAAAGATGATCACGTAACCCTGGGACATTGTAAGTGTCATAAATACGAGTCAGTGGCCAAATGTCCAAGTTATGATCATGGGAACTTGGGGATGCTGCAACAGTCCTAAGTGCGAAAAATGGTCATAAGTCACCCTTGTAACTTCGAACAGTCACTAAATGAATGCTTGTAAGTTGGAGGCTACCTGTACCTTTTTGGGAATTTGAGGCCTTTCACATGCTGCTGAACTACAATTCCCAGAAGTCCTCACTCTCAGCCAAGTTGTCTAGGACTGCTGAGAGGAGAGGTTCAGCAACATTCTGAAGGCCAAAACTTCTTTGCGTTTGTAGTTCTCATGTTATGAGGACAAAGGGGGACTTGGAATGGCCACTGCTGAACAACACAGTTGTAAAGCATGATCTCACATCACCACCTTTCTTAGCGATGGCAGTTTTGGCAGTCCTAAACAAGGACCGTGAAGGTTGTTAAGGATCTCATGTGATCCCAGCCTCCGACTTCCCTCCGACTTCCCCATTGACTCTGCTTGTGGGAAGCCTCTTCTTTTCCTGTGTTATCCTTTGTATGGATAACCCCCGCTTTCTCAAATCAAGTGACATAATTCAAATTCTTCAGTCACAGTATGGAGGCTGATGCTGCAAAGGCTGCCCCCTAGTGGTGAAATTCCACCATGAACAAAATGGAGGGCGCTAAAGCTTCCACGGCTGAGAGCAAAAAGACAGCTGGGAGTTGTAGTCTGCCAACAAAGGAACCCCTTACCTGTCATGCAGGCATTCCCATCCTCCTCTTGCTTGACCTCCTTGCTCAGCTGCCTGAGGGTAACATCCAGAGAAGTTCCTTTTCCTTCGGGGAAATCCGCTGCTGCCTCCTCTTCCTTCATCCCTGTCATCTGGAACAAAAGAGGAATTTTAATCCATAACCATGGGTAGAGAAAATGGCCATCTTTTTGAGATAGATACTTCCTACACCCCCTTTGCCTCTTTGGGGAGGAGGGAGGGTAGCTGGGCACGTTTCCAAACAAAGCAGGGCAGCCTCCCAAACCCACCCCATCATTATTTTCTAAGAAGACAGGAGAAGACCCAATGAACTGAAATAACAATGGCAATTAGTAAGAGCGCTTAGACTTATATTTCGATTTTGTTAGGGATTTGAACTCGGGACCTTCTGAACGCAGAAAGGGGCGATAACTGACAAGGGTCTAAGAAAGAAAGCCTGTAATCTAGTACAAGCAGTCCTGAACTTATGACCACAACCAAGACCCAAAATGGTGTTTGCTAAGCAAGACTCTTAAAGCGATTATTGCTCCATGTTACGACCTTTCTTGCCATGGTGGTTCAGGGAACAGCACTAGCACTTAGACTTATATACCGCTTCATAAGGCTTTATAGCCTTCTCCGAGCGGTTTACACAGTCAGCCTATTGCAGTGGTGGCTAACCTTTTTTGGGCTCCTGTGTCAAAAATTGTGCATGTGCTTTCATGCTTACGCTTGTGTGCCAGCACCCAGAGGGCAATGCATGCACCCCCCCCCCAATCATCCCCCCCTCCCCCTTACCTGCACTGTACCTCCCAGCTGATTTTCGGCCCGTTTGAGGCCTTTTTTGCCCTCCCAGAGGCTTGAGGAAAGCTTCTGCAGGCTTTGCAGGCTGAAAAATGGGCCTGTTTCATCACTTCCGGTATTTCCGGAAATACAGGAAGTGCTGAAATGGGCCTATTTTTCACCCTGCAAAGGCTTTCCTCAAGCCTCTGGGAGGCCGAAAATCAACTGTGAGGCGCATGCATGCGCAGTGAGGTAAAAGTTTGCCTGCAGCTCGCGTGCCAGCACAAATGGCTGTGCATGCCAGCTGTGGCACGCGTGCCACAGGTTCGCCATCAAGGGCCTATTGCCTCCCAACAATCTGGGTCCTCATTTGACCGACCTCGGAAGGATGGAAGGTCTGAGTCAACCTTGAATCGGTCAGGATTGAGGGAATTGAACTGCTGGCAATTGTCAGAATTATCCTGCAATTCTGCATTTTAGCCACTTGCCACCACGGGTCCACGTTGGCAGGGAAGTCAAAGTACAGGTAGTCCTTGACTTACAACAGTTCATTTAGTGACCATTTCAAAGTTACAATGGCAATGGAAAAAGGGACTTCTGACCGATTTTCACAATTGTGACCTTTGCAGCATCTCCATGATCATGTGATCAAAAATCAGATGCTTGGCAACTGGTTCATATTTATGACGGTTGTTGTGTCCCGAGGTCACATGATCCCCTTTTGCAACCTTCCGACAAGCAAAGTCAAAGGGGAAGTCAGATTCAGTTAAGAACCGGGTTGCTAACTTATCAATGGCAGTGATTCACTTAACAACCGAGGCAAGAAAGGTCATAAAATGGGGCAAAACTCACTTAACAAATGTCTCACTTAACACCAGAAATTTTGGGTGTCTACAGCATTATGATCGTAAGTCAAGGACTACCTGTAGTTCTCAACGTATGACCACAATTGAGCCCAAAATTTATCTTGCTAACCAAGACAGTGGTTAATTGAGTTTTGCCCCATTTTACGTTGTTTCTTGCCAAACCTGTTAAATGAATCATTGCCGTTGTTAAATTAGAACACAGTTGTTAAGTGAAATGCTTGTCAGAAGGTCCCAAACTGTGATCACATGACCCTGAAACACTGATATCAACCAGGGTGGATTTCATTTAAATCACTATAAAAAGGCTTGATTTAAATCAACTTAAGAGCAGCTATTATGTCTGCTGTGAAATTGTCTGAGTTCATCAATGCATAAACTACGTATATTATTAATGTATCCTAAACTGAAAATGATCTTTAGTTAGATTTTTACTCCAAAAGCATTTTATTAAAATAAATTTGATTTTTTAAAAAACCTGATTTAAATAAAAAAATCTGATTTAAATAAAAAAATCTGATTTAAATAAAATGATTTTTAAATTAAAAAAAAACCATTGATTTTTATCCACTCTGGTATCAACCCATTGCCAAGCATCTGAATTTTGATCATGTGTAACATTGTGAAAAATAATCGTAAGTCTTTCCCCCCAATGCCCTCATAACTTCTGTCATTGAATGAGTGGTTGTAAATCGACAATCTACCTGTAGCTTTCTGTTGGGCATTAGGAAGAATTGCCTAAGGGTAAAAGAAGTACAGGTAGTCCTCAGGTTACGACCACAATTGAGCCCAAAATTGATGTTGCTAACTGAAACATTTGCCGTATTCCAGGGTAGATAAAAATCGATTTTAATTTTTTTAAAAAAAAACCCCAGCTTTATTAAATTAAAATAGGATTTTTTTTATTTAAATAGGATTTTGTTGATTTTTATCAAATTTATTTTAATAAAATGCTTTTGGAGTAAAAAACTAGCTAAATGTAGTTTTCTATTTAAGGTACATTAATAATTTACTTTATTCAGCATGAAATGGAGCTTAGTTATGTAGCAAAATTCTGCAATGTTGGGACCGTCAGTGAGTCAACAGCGGATGAGAGGAGGAGCTGCTGTGGGACAGAGATGACAGCTGCTCTTTAAAAATTATGATTTAAATCCAGTTGATTTAAATCAAGCCTTTTTACTAGTGATTTCAATCGTGATTTCAATTGGCTTGATTTAAATCAAATCCACCCTGCTGTATTCTGGCAGCCATTTTGGATGTTCCTTTGATGTACTGTATGGCAAGACTTGTTTTTGTGTGGTGGTTGGCTGTGTATTTTGTCGGGGTTTGGATGACAAGGATCGTATTGTGAAATTAAATTGTGTATTATATAGCTAATGCACTCCTAAGTTGCATTAACAGAAGGATACAATCAAGATCAAGTGAGGTACTAATATCACTCTATAAAGCCTTAATAATACCACACCCAGAGTACTGCATCCAGTTTTGGTCACATTATAAAAAAGATGTTCAGACTGTAGAAAAAGTACAGAGAAGAGCAACCAGGATGATGAGGGGACTGGAGACTAAAACATATGAAGAACAGTTACAGGAACTGGGCCTGGGCCTGGCTAGTCTAGGGAAGAAAAGAACCAGGGGAGACATGATAGCAGTCTTCCAATATTTGAGGGGCTGCCACAGAGAGGAAGGGGGTCAAGCTATTTTCTAAAGCACCCGAAGGCCAGACAAGGAATAATGGATGGAAACTGAACAAGGAGAGATTTAACCTGGAAATAAGGAGAAACTTTCTGACAAGGAGAACCATCAACCCATGGAACAACTTTGCCTTCGGAAGTTGTGGGAGCTTCATCACTTGAGACTTTCAAGAAGAGATTGGACTCCCATCTGTTAGAAATGGTGTAGGGTCTCCTGCTTGGGCAGGGGGTTGGACTAGATGACCTACAAGGTCTCTTCCAACTCTGATTATCTGTTATATTACGTGTTATGTTTTATTATATGAAATAATACGTTCCACACATCAAAGGAACGTCTGAAATGGCTGCCAGAATACTGCAACCCTCTAGGAATAAAGGATAGCTCACAAACCCACATTTACACTCAGAAAAGAGCTACAGAAAGTCAAAGACAAAATACAGAAGGAAGACAACAGCAACATATAGTATATACAAAACCAATTGCAACGATTGTAAGCGATTCTGTGTGGGGCAAACAGGAAGGCAATTGATAACAAGGGTTCATGAACATCAACTGGCATTTCAACAGCACCATCAAAAATCCCTGATCTCGAACCACACTGATCCTAAATAAGCACCAGTTTGATTGGGAAGGAACAAAAATCACTGGCCATGCCAGCACTCGCCACACACGTGAATTTATTGAAGCCTGGTATTTCTACCAAAGGAGCAATTAACAAACATATTGATCTAGAGCCAGCATATGTATACGTAAGAAACCCAAACTATTCGAACGACCGATCAACAAGAGCAACCAATCAGCTGCTCAGAATTTAAATTGAGCTCCAAAAGAACAACCGATCAAACGACCAAACTGTCACACGAGACACTGATAAGCTAAGGAGAATAGGACAAGAAAATCCTGATGTTACCTAATCTGGTAACAAAACGTTCAAAAACTTAAAAATAAATAAAATAAATTCCCCCCCCCCTTTTTTTTTCTTTTTAGTCAGGTCAAAGAATTGGAAAGAATACAATGAATGTTGTAAATAAAAAGGGTGAAAGTTCCCCAAGATTACTTAGGTGCATATAGAAATACACATTATTTCCATGGCAAGGAAGATAAAGCAGGCGTGGTTAAATTGATTATTGTATTCAAAAAGAGGTACATTCGTTTTCATTTGGATATCCCTTCTGGCATTGGTGCTTGTGGAGGAAAAAAATATATGAAACTCTGACTTGGGTTTTGTTGATGAGAAAGATTTGACGTTATAGGAATGGCTAGTTAAGCAAAAAGTTGTGGTTGGAGTGTGTTCATCTTGTACTGTGCTAAGAAGAGTTGAAAGTCAATGCCCCTTTCCTTTCTTTTTTCTCTTTCTCCTTGTATCTCACACCCCCTTTTCCCCACTCCCTTTCCCTCCCTTAATTTTCTATTTTTTTCTTCTCTTCTTTGTATTTTATATAATAAAAAATTAAATAAAAACTGGGGGGGGGGGGGAACTAAATTGAAACAAGTTTGGAGAGTAAATCAGTGTCAATATCTATCTATCTATCTATCTATCTATCTATCTATCTATCCATCCATCCATCCATCCATCCATCCATCCATCCATCCATCCATCCAGCCAGCCAGCCACTTACCTACCTACCTATCTCATCTCTCTATTTAATTATCTCTCTAATTTATTGGCCACCCATTATACCACAAGTAAGCAAAATTGGCAGCAAATCACTGCCAACCCCCCTCTCTCTCCCTCCCTCCCTCTCTTTCTCTCTCTCTCTCTCTCTCTCTCTGCAAAAGGGGATCACATGACCCTGGGACATAGCAACGGTCATAAGTATGAACCAGTTGCCGAGCATCTCAATTTTGATCAAATGATCCTAGGGATGCTCCCTCTTTCTCTCTCACAGCAGGCTAACAAGTCTGTCTGGCAGGGAGATGAATAGTTGTCTGCCACACCTAGTTATCTCTGCCTCCTGCCTTTTATCCTCAGAGCTTCGCTAGCAGTGGTGGCTCTTCGGTCCCAAGGATCAGCCCATAGATTTCCACTGGTCTCCTCTCCTCTGCCTTCTGAGCATCCATGCGTCAGGCACTGGACCCAGCTGTTCCTCCTCTTCCTCATCCGCTACCTCCAGACCTGGGGACTGTTGATGCCCCATCTGAGAGTCCAGGCTCTGCCTCTGCTTTTATCTCTGACAGGCTCCATTCCCTCTTCCCCCTCGGAGCCTCCTCCTCCTCCTCTGATCCTCTGCTGCTCAGCATCTCCAGAAGTAACCCTCACCTGCTGATCTGGCTTCTCATGCTGCCTTAGGAGGAAACTCTCTGCCAAGGCTATTGCATGCAAGCAGCTCTCAGAATCCTGTTCCCGGATCCAGCTCAGCATCTCCAGGGGCAGGATGGCCAGGAACTGCTCCAAGATCACCAACTCCAGCATCTCCTCCTTGGTGCGCCTCTCGGGCATCAGCCACCGGTGGCAAAGTTTCCGAAGTTGACAGTAGGCCTCCCACGGGCCCTCAGCCTCCCTGTAACTGAACTGCCGGAAATGCTGGCGTTGACATTCGGAATTGCCAGCTTCGAGCCCTTCGGTTTGCTCCTCGCTTCCCCCACTCGGCATCCTGAAGTCTCTGCTGTCCGGTGTAACTTTGGGGACCTTCCCTGCCTTATCCCAGTCAGACATAGGCCCTGCTCCTTCCAAAATGGATGGAGAAGCCTTGGGTCCATGCTGCAGCATCCCCTCCGGCAACTCGGAGAGCCCCTGGCCCCGAGGAAGAGATGGGGATGTGTCGAGAAAGTTGCACTGTTGTGCTTCCCACTGTTGTGGCTCCAAACTCTCGTCATCTTCCTGTTTAATGTGCTGAAGTGGGCGGCACAACCCTCTTGATATGGCCTCGGTATGCCCAGCCAGGTGGGCCTGCCTCTCAGGCTCCACGTCCTGCTTTTCCATCTTGATTTCTGGCTTCGTGTCCAGGTCAAAGATGACTCTCTGAAACCCCGAGGCTGAAATCTCCACCTCCCGCTCCAAAGACATGATCTTTTTCCCTGGATGAATCTAATTCACTTCTAAGCCGCCATTTCTTCCCTCAGGTGCAGAGGAAAACATCCAGTATTGGGATCTTGCTTCCCCGAGGCAAATTGATGGGGGGCTTCTCATGCTTCTCATCTCCCCCCAAGATCAATTCCCTAAAAAAAATAAGAAATAGAAAGATTCATGAGGACAGGAATACTCAAACAGGGAGCCTCCAGGTGTTCTAAGTTTCAGTTCCCATTGTTTCCAACCAGCAGAGCTAATGGCAAGGGGTCACATAGGGTGTAGTCCCTAAAATCGCACAGAATAATGTGCTCCTGGTTTAAAGTTAGTGTTTGGCCTGTATGTGGCTAAAAGGGCAGAAACATGCTGCACTGGGATGAAGCCCTGAAGTCTGGCACTCCAAACACATCATGGACAAATTTTGCTTAAGAATTGTGGCGAAAAGGTTGTAAAATTGAGCACAACACACTTGGACAACCGCTTTGTTTACTAAGAGAAATTCAGGTTTCACTTGTGAACATTCATGCTATCAATAGCTGGCTTCAGATTGTCACTTGCTAGCGGGACTCTATGGGTCA
The DNA here is from genome assembly GCF_049901735.1 of Notechis scutatus. Classification (NCBI taxonomy): domain Eukaryota; kingdom Metazoa; phylum Chordata; class Lepidosauria; order Squamata; family Elapidae; genus Notechis; species Notechis scutatus. Next base: position 5,076,217 of record NC_142010.1, on the reverse strand, counting down.
AGAGCCAGCCAACTTTCCCCCCCAATCTGCCCTCCCTTACAGGATTGTGGTTGTGGCTCATCCAAATTGAACCATTCCCAGTTGGAGTGGGACAATTCGCCACCACCAACTTGCCATGAGCCAACTCACCACGGCCAACTCGCTGTGGGACAACTCTGTGTGGGACAATTTAACAATTCTATTTAATGATTTAAAATAAATAAGAAAATTATTTTAAGTTTTGCCATTCACATTTCATTCTGTCCCTCCTTTTGCATCCTTTAATGGCTCCATTCCACTATTTCTTTGATATTAGTGTAACTCTTGCCCTGCGGCGAGTTGGCTGTGGCGAGTTGGCAGCCGAGAACTGTCATAGGCCAATTTCTCACTTCCCAGAGGGAGAAAAAACACACACAATGTAATTGCAACAGACATTGCAATTCTAAACTGCTTATATTAAAAAAGTACAGAGAAGAGCAACCAGGATGATAGGGGACTAGAGGCTAAAACATATGAAGTACGATTACAGGAACTGGGCATGGCTAGTCTAGTGAAGAGAAGGACCAGGGGAGACATGATAGCAGTCTTCTAATATTTGAGGGGCTGCCACACAGAGAGGAAGGAGTCAAGCTATTTTCCAAAGCACCTGAAGGCGAGACAAGGAATAATGGATGGAGACTGATCAAGTAGACATTCAACCTAGAAATAAGGGGACAGTGAGAACAATCACCCAATGGAACAGCTTGCCTTCAGAAGTTGTGGGTGCTTCAATAGTGGAAGCTTTCAAGAAGAGACTGGACTGCCACCTGTCAGAAATGGTGTAGGGCAGGGGTGTCCAACCTTGGTAACCTTAAGGCTGGAGGACTTCAACTCCCAGAATTCCCCAGCCAGCTTTGCTGGCTGGTGAATTCTGGGAGTTGAAGTTCTCCAGCCTTAAGGTTACCAAGGTTGGACACCCTGGTGTAGGGTCTTCCTGTTTGGATAAGGGGTTGGACTAGATCACCTGCAAGTTTCTTTCAACTACTCTACTCTACTCTACTCTACTCTACTCTACTCTACTCTACTCTACTCTACTCTACTCTACTCTGGCTTGCATTTGAATTAAAGATGCATTTACTTATCTGTTTAGCTTCCATTTCAATAGTTTCCCCCTGATCCTTGATTTATGCAATGAAAACCAATTAACAGCGCCCCTTCACTCATTGGCAGTCTTGTGCACGCAGTCAAAGGCCGTTTGGAGGGGTGCTGCGTATACCCACCCCTCTTCATTTGGCGTTTCCTATAGCTCCCGCCTCGCCCCTTCACTTACAGATCCCGAGTAAGGCCCGAGAGATCTTCCTTGCAATGGGAATTCCGGCCTCGAATAAAGGCGCGCTTGTGGAATAAGGCCCCCTCCACCCCAAATTTTATTTCTAATTCATCTTAGATTTGCAGGCTAATCCGCTTGCAAATTTGCCGAAGAACGGCGGGTTCAACAGAAAGAAGCTCCCGCCCCCCCGTCTCTTTCCCCCCGCGGCCACACCTCTCTAGCAAACTAATCTGAATTTTAACCCTTCAAAAACCGGAGCTCCTTGCCTCTAATTTTGCCTTAGATGTGGTTTTTCAGAGGATCGGTGGCTCCGAGCAGCCGCTCGCCTCGCCGATAAAAATATATTTGTTTTTCGATTGTACTAAGGGCATTGGTGAAGTGTTCCCTGGTTTATTTTTCCTTTTGCCCTTTTTATGCAAGCTGCATCAGCTACTCAAAAGTTAGAATGGAATAGAATTGGAATGGAACTGAAATGGAGTGGAATAAATTGGAATGGAACTGGAATGGAACAGAACAGAAAACTATTGTCACTTTAAATGTACACTAATCAGCATACATTAAAACAAAATTTCGTTGCATTCAGTTCTCAAAATATAACCATTACGCATATACCCACATACACGTACATATATGACAAAGAAACATCACAGTCCATCTCGGATGTTTCCATATACATGGCAAAATAAAAGAACCCAAGTTTGCAAGATGGATGGCATAGGGAACAAGCTGTTACAGAATCTACTGGTCCTGCTATAAATACTTGGAAACCTCCTTCCAAAAGGGAGCAACAGAAACAAGATTCAAGGTTCAATACAATGATTCCTGGTCTGGTGTGAAAATCTATGGGATTCAGTGGGAGGCTGTGCTTTTTAGATCCTTCCTGTGAAAGTAAAAAAGCAGAGGGTAGCAGAGATTCCTATTTTTAAAGAACCCAACTGTGTAAAAAAAAAAACTTTAAAATGTGAGGACCAACTCCCAGAATTCCCTATCTAGTCAAGCTGGCTGGGGAATTCTGGGAGGTGAAGTCCACACATTTTAAAGTTGCTAAGTTTGAAAAATTGGTGTAATTATTACAGTGGACTACAGATTGTGAACCATTCAGAGGGATAGTTGGGGGTGAGAATTGAGGAAAAAAGAGGGATATAAAAGTCCCTTACTTTTATCTATTTCTCATGTGTCAGTTTTACATTCTGCCATTTTCTTTGAGTTTAGGAGATGTATATAGACCAAGGGTCTTCAAACTTGGCAAGCTTAAGACTTGTGGAGCTAACATGACTGGAAGAGGAATTCTGGGAGTTGAAGTCCACAAATATTAAAGCTGTCAAGTTTGAAAACCCCTGATTACTCATGTAATTAGAAGTGAAAGTATTGGGGCTTCTGTGCCACTTTAGCTTAAAAAAATGTTCAACCTACGATCACAATTGAATCCAAAATGTCTATTGCTAAGGAAAGCAATTATTAAGTAGGTTTGCCTCATTTTACGGCCTTTCTTGCCAGAGTTGTTCAGTGAATCCCTGCAGTTGTTAAGTTAATAACACCGTGCTTAAATGGCTTCCCCATTGACTTTGCTTGTCAGAAGGTTGCAAAAGCTGATCACATGACCCTGGGACACTGAAACCATCATAAATATGAGTCAGTTGACAAGCATCTGAATTTTGATCACCTGACCATTGGGATGCCCAACAGTTGTAAGTGTGAAAAGCGGTCATAAGTTACTTTTTTTCAGTCTCTTGTAACTTCGAATGGTCACTAAACAAACAGTTGATAAGTTGAGGACTATCTGTAAATGGAGCAAATCCCACTCCCTTCTAGCACTGAAGATGTTACCTAGCTAGGTAATAAAATGTTTTCAAGAAAATAACCAATGTCAGTGATCACCAAAGACCCCTCAGAATTAAGGGGTTAATGTGAAAGTCCTCTGGGGCCAAGCTCTATAAGCTTATGAAGGCAAGCCTGACATCTCCAGCCATTTTGTTGTTGTTGATTTGATTTTTTTACCCCTTTGAAAAAGTGTTGACTGCTGGCAACTGGCTGAACCTACAGTTTCTTTGCAAGATTTTGGAAGTGGTTTGCCTTTGCTGCCTTCTCCCTAGAAAGTCAGTGCCTAACCCCTCCTAAAAGAATGAAATATCTTGAAGAATATTAAAAAAGGCAGAATATTATATTTCCCCAAAGGGAGAAATGGAGAAACATGTTTTTTTAGAGGCAGAAAGCAAACCCCACTTTCCTTAGTAGCCCATGGAAGATGTCAGCACTAAAGAGATAAAAAGCTTATTGAAAAAGGAAGGCAAGTATCTAGATAGCTCTATTCATAGGCAAAGCAAATACTGCAGGCAGAAATCCATTCAGGACAGGATATTTTGAAACTCCCTGCGGCAAAGTCTGAACAAAGGCAGAATGGTAGGATTAGACCTCACTCAAGATCCAACACAGGACAAAGCCATTAAGACACAATAGGAATTGCTCAACAATCTTTCAGAGCAGTCCAAACTTCAACCAAACTTAGCTCAGAGAAGACCTGGGATTTGCATTTCTTCTTTTGCCTATAGAGCCAGCTACGATCCCTACATAACCCCATAGGAATCAGACAACAGCCAATAGAATACATGTTCTTCCACAGGAACAGGAAGTTCAAGTGCATAGCCCAAAGAAGGTATAAAAACCATCCACTCTCAACTCCATTTGGTCAGCTGCCCAGAACCACAAACCCATATGGTTCTGCTTCATCAATAGACCATCTTTCCAATCAGCCTCCGTGTTTCCAGTATCTTTCTCCCGGCTTGGAATCGATCCAGGTGGATATTTCTTCCCACACTAGGACTGTGAGAGAGCAACTGTTCCAAAGTCACACAGCTGGCTTTGCGGCTCAGTTGGGATTAGAACTCACAATCTCCTGGTGCCTTCACCACTACACCAAACCAGCTCTCTTCCCCCAGCATCATAGCCATATTAACAAAGTGGCCATTTGCAAAATAGTCCTGCTTTGATGAAATAATATGCTGGTTTTAGATTAGGGCATGGATGTCCATGAAGGACAAATAGTGACATGTAAATCATTCTGCATTGTGCAAAAGACACATATTACGTTCTTGACAAATGGTGCAAAGGACACAACGGATTCTGCCATTTTCACAGTGGGGTCATAAGATGCACAACGTTTAGACGACCTTGTGGCTTATAACAGACACTGGTCAATGTAACATGGCTTCTGCCTTATGAAAACTGCTAATGGGTTGGGGGACTAATTCTGTCAAGGGGTTAAAAACCATGTACAGAAAGCCTCACCTTTCCGACGCGAAGGCGAAGACAAATATTGTGTTTGAGTTTGAAGTGTGATTGCAAATGTGACTACAGGTAAGTCTTTGACAGTTCACTTAGTGAACTGTTCAAAGTTCGAAGTTACAACAGCATTGAAAAAAGTGACTTATGACCATTTTTCACACTTACAACCGTTGCTGCATCCTCATGGTCACATGATCAAAATCCGGACGCTTGGCAACTGACTCATATTTATGACGGTTGCAGAGTCCTAGGGTCATTTGATCCCCTCTTGCAAATTTCTCACGAGCAAAGTCAACAGGAAACCAGCTTTGCTTAACAACTGTGTTAGTGATTTAACAACTGCAGTGATTCACTTAATAACGGTGGCAAGAAAGGTCGTAAAACGGAGTAAAATTCATTTAAGAAATTTCTTACTTAGCCTCGTGATTTTGGGGCTCAGCTGTGGTCGTAAGCCAAGGACTACCTGTATAAAGTATTTGAAATACCCCTTTGGGCACCCAATTATGAAATCTCTTTAATGTATTCGTTATCAAAATCTTAAAAGATTTCAGCCATCTTGGGCTGTTATATTATTTTCTTAAAATACTACTCCGTAATTGCCATTTAGGATCCTTTGGCCATTGTGGTGCTGACATTTGGGGTAATGACACTGTCATATATTTATTTTCAAATTTATATAGCTGCCCATCTCACAAACAAGCGAATTCCCATGGGAGATTTCCATGAATGTGAAGAAATGTCAAAAAACCCCTTCCTGATTCTCACAGCATGTAGACCTAAACCGGTCCTTGTCCTCTGTTTTCCTGGATGTGTTCAAGAGTCTGTTGGAATTGGCAGCTATGATAAATTTGAATAAATTAATGGCTGGATAATTAAATCTCTGATGCAATAATTTGGCACTGCCAAATTCAATAGCCTAAACTGCCACTTGTAACTTTGATTCCTTGAAGCAAGCCAAGGCTCATTGAACAAGCACACAATGTGCCTTGTCTTTCAACTGATGAGTCTGCCTGATCATAGTCCCTACAGACCCGGTGAGGATTCACCCTTAGACATCTCCCCAATCGAGAGTGTTCCTGAGCATGGGCTGAGTGCTGAGTGCAAAGCAAATGGTTTCTCAACCTGAGGTCAGAAAAGCAACCTACGTAACATTTCAGCCATAACATTAAAGTAGGCAGGGATATCTTCTGGACCGTTAAAAAAAAAAATTAAAATGGGAGAGGGGAAGTAATTGAAGCAATTCCCCTCTTTCATTCACGTCCTACCTAGACCTAGAACAGGGGTCTCCAAACTTGACAGCTTTAATACTGGTGGACTTCAACTCCCAGAATTCCTCCTCCAGTCATGTTAGCTCAGGAATTCTGGGAGTTGAAGTCCACCAGTCTTAAACTTGCCAACTTTGAAGACCCTTGAGCCTAGATAGAACTTCCAACGGTCTTTATTCTGTTTTAAGGTACCTTTGAAAGAGTTGAAACCACCAAGTATTGTCGCCTAGAGCAGCCCGGAAGCGCAAGCAGCGGGGCGCATTTCCCTTTCCTGTCCGTTACTCTCGATTGGGAGGAAGTGGTAGCCGCCAAAACCCGTCGGATTGTCTGAAGTCGGGCGCGCGGGGGGGGGAGGGGCGGCCCGTTTGCGGGTCCTCCGCTTGGCAGGAGGTGAGTTTCGGCGAGGCGGCGAAACGGGAGGAGACTGGGGCCGGGACGGGCCTGCAGCGAAAGGGGGGAGGGCTCGCATGCAGGCTTCCTCCCCCCACCCACCCCCAACAATCCGGTGCATTCTAATTCTATAGGTTGCAGAGCCCATCCTTCCCAGCCCCGCTAGCTGCAGGGGATGGGTTTTGTAGTCCAGCTCCCCCTCCCCGATCTTGACAGGGCGCCGGCTGAAGTGGGCGCATTGAAAGGAGTGAGTATCGCCCTACCCCAAAGTAAGAAAGTCCCACCCTGGTGCCCCTTTCTCCAAAGGTTTTGCTGTGAGTGAACCCCGTTAAGTGCTGCAAAGGGTTGGGGTTTCTTCCACTATTACAGCATTAGAGCAGATTAAGAAACCCAATCTCGTGGAATTCAGGGCTGCTCTTGCTGTGACAGCTACAATAAGGACCGAACGTCACTGATGAATAGAATCATAGGGAACAGAATAGCAATAGAATACGAATAGAACAGCAATAGAATAGCAATAGCAAAGGAATAGCATAGCAATAGAATAGCAACAGGAATAGAATAGGAATAGAATAGCAATGGGATAGAATAGGAATGACATAGCAATAGATTAGCATAGCAATAGAGTGGCATAGCAATAGGAATAGAATAGGAATAGCATAGCAAGAGGAATAGGAATAAAATAGCAATAGAATAGCAATAGAGTGGCAATAGCAATAGAATAGCAATAGCATAGGAATAGCATAGCAATAGATTAGCATTGCAATAGATTAGCTAGCAATGGAATAGAATAGCGTAACAATAGAATAGGAATAAAATAGCAATAGAATAGCAATAGAGTAGCAATAGAGTGGCAATAGCAATAGAATAGCAATAGCATAGGAATAGCATTGCAATAGATTAGCATTGCAATAGATTAGCTAGCAATGGAATAGAATAGTGTAACAATAGAATAGGAATAAAATAGCAATAGAATAGCAATAGAGTAGCAATAGAGTGGCAATAGCAATAGCATAGGAATAGCATAGCAATAGATTAGCTAGCAGTAGAATAGCAATGGAATAGAATAGCATAACAATAGAATAGGAGTAAAATAGCAATAGCACAGGAATAGCATAGCAGTAGAGTAAAGCAATAGAGTAGCAATAGCAATATAATAGGAATAGAACATCAATAGAATATCATAGCAATAGAATACAGGTAGTCCTCAACTTACGACCACAATTGAGCCAAAATTTATCTTGCTAAGTGAGAAATGTATTAAGTGTAATTTTGCCTTGTTTCACGACTTTCCTTGCCATGTCTGTTAAGTGAATCACTGCAGTTCTGGGCCTACTAAATTAGTAACACCGTTGTTAAATGAAACCGGCTTCCCCCTTGACTTTATTTGAAAGAAGGTAGCAAGAGGGGGGATCACATGACCTCAGGACACTGCAACTGTCATAAATGTGAATGTTGCCAAGCATCTGAATGTAAATCATGTGACCATGAGAGGCTGCAATGTTCCTAAGTGTGAAAAATGGTCGTAAGTTACTTTTTTCAGTGCCGTTTGTAACTTGGAATGGTCTCTAAGTGAACTCTTGTAAGTTGAGGACTACCTGTAGCATAGCTATAGAATACCATAGCAATAGAATAGAATAGAATTAGAATAGATTCTTTAATAGAAGAAATGATGAAGATGACGATAATCCCTTTTGGCAGCTGTGTATTTTAAATTTTCTTTTTTTTCCCTTTTTGGTCTTTATGATGGGCATCGTTTTGTAGATTGTTCGCTGTCCAGAATTGAATGAATGAATTTGTTTTAGAGAGACGCTCATCTGACATACGAGACTCTAGGTGGCTTGCAATAAAATAGATAAAATGCAGAATATACAAATAAAAGACATTGCAGCCTGGGCATGCTGTATTTTTGTCCATCGGTTGGCCGGCCCGTTTTAGCACGCGGTCACACGAGCAACATAATAAAAGCGGAAGCGATAAGGAGAGAGGAAATAATACGTGAGGTAGAAAGGAAATATGTGAGATAGAAAGGCAAGATAATGTTACCTGCTGTCTTTTCCTTGCATAGACTTCCTTGCATCAAATATTATGCAACGATGCTATTGCCTAAGGCCATTTGGCAGCCGAATAAGGAGAAAGCCCTATTTCTTTACAGTGGCTTGTTCCTCTTTGCAGAAATACTACAGGATTTTTGTTTCTGTGAATAGGCAGTGGGGGTACCTCAGGGTTCTGTCTCAGTCCCAGGACTCTTCAACAGCTTCATAAACGATTTAGATGAAGCAATAGAAGAGTTATTTATCAAATTTGCAGATATCAAGCTGGGTGGGGTGGGGTAGGGTAGGGAAGAGCCTATCTTCTAAAACAAGAGTCTTCAAACTTGACAGCTTTAAGACTTGTGGACTTCAACTCCCAGAACTCTTCCTCCAGTCATGTTAGCTCAGGAATTCTGCTGGGAGTTGAAATCCACAAGTCTTAAAGCTGTCAAGTTTGAAGACTCTTGTTTTAGAAGATAGGCTCAAGATCTAACAACATTTTTTTTGACAGATTTGAACACAAGTATCTATCCAACAAAATGCAGTTTCAGTGTTGATAAAATAAAGGTTTTAGGCAAGAAAAACCAAATGCATTGATGTACCCTGTTTCTCCAACAATATGGCCTCCCCCAATAGGAAGTCCCAGCATGTTTTATAGGCATATTAAAACATGTGAAATGGGGGGGGGATGGTGGGGGGGCTTGCCATTAGGAAGTACTTTTGTTGCACACCCGGATATGGTGCTGCCTGTGTTGACCCCGATACGAAGTGCCTCAACAATGCCGAGGTCAACATCCAAGCCGTCGCTGCCCGCCCAAAGATGCAAGGGGGGTGGAATTAAGTCACCCCCGAAAAGACGGCCTAGCCATTTTTTGGGGGCTCAAAAAAAAAATAAGACCCAGCCTTATTATATGAGAAACACAGTAGAAGAGGAAGGACCTGGCTCAACAGTAGTAGCTTTTAGAGGGATCTTAAGAGTCCTAGGGGACAACCACTTAAATACGAGCCAGCAGTGTGTTGCAGCTGCCAAAAAAAATCCTAGGCTGCATCAAGAGAGAGATAGTATTGAGATCATGCGAAGTGTTAGTATTGCTTTATACCAGGGGTCGTCAACCTTTTGGACCTCAGGGACCACCAAGCACATAATTTTAAATCCCGCGGACCAGAGACCCTGGGAAAAACCCCTTAAAAAGTCTGCAGGGAAATTCCTGACCCTGTTTTCCTACCAATCAATCATGCTTTCTTTGGGATCACAGGATACGGTCTCCAGCTCCATTCTTGGGGAGGGGGAGAGAGAGAGAGAGACTTTTGGCTTCATGCAAGGAAAGCAGCAGAAGCAGCAGAAGTCTTTCTTTCTCTCCCCCAAACTCCACCAGAAATGAGTCCTTGCCGGTGCAGCCTCTTGGAGCAGGATGCCTTGCAGGGTCCCAAAGACTCATTTCTGGCGGAGTTTGGGGGAGAGAAAGAAAGGCTTTTGCTGCTTTCCTTGCATGCAGCCAAAAGCAGCAGAAGAAAGAAGCATAAAGAAGCAGCCCAGTGGCCAGGCGAGGTGCGTGGGGTAAGTTCTCCCCCTCCGCCTTTTCCTTTCTCCCCTCACTACCTTGTGTTGTTCGCAATGCAAGCGACGCAAGCCTTGTGTTCCCACGCAGCCTGGATTAATTCCTTTGGGGGTGACATTTCTCTGCGGACCACCAAAATTTTCTCGCAGACCACCAGTGGTCCCCGGCGCACTGGTTGGTGATCACTGCTTTATATTGCTTTTGTAAAGCCGTATTTGGAATACTGTATGGTCTCCATGACCAAAAAGACATTGAGTCTCTAAGCATCTAGAAAGAGAAAAGCAGCAAAGACGATTAGGGGACTGAAGACTAAAATCATATTAGGGTGGTCTTCTTAATGCAGGTAGTCCTCGATTTACGACCACAAATGAGGTCAAAATCTCTGTTGCTAAGCAAGGCAGCTAAGTGAATTGTCCCCCACCCCAAGTTTACAACCTTCCTTGCCACGGCTGTTAAGTGAATCTCTGCAAGTTGATAAAACAGTTTTTAAGTGAAGCAAATTGACTTTGCTCATCCAAAGGTTACACATGACTTTGGGATGACCGCAATGGTCATAAATATCAGTTGCCAAGCATCTGAATTTTGATCACATGATGATGGGGATGCTACGAAGTGTGAAAAATGGTCCTAAATGGTCACTTTTTTCAGCACGGTTGCAACTTTGAAACGTCACTAAATAAGTACCTGTTTTGGCACCCACCCATCATTCTTTCCAACAGAGTTAACTGGCACCCTCTGCTACCCCCCCACCCCTCGTGATACCATCTGCTTCCTGCCACCATTTCCTTTTATTATTTTATGCCATTTTGGGGTGCATGCTTTTCATGTCTCCTTTCTAACAAGTTGTTTCTGCAGTTGATCTTCAGTTAGGACTCCCCAGGGTGAGAGAAATGCATTTTTTGGGCTACACAGTGAAGATATTTACAGACCTCAAGTAAGGATTTGTAGGGTTTTGCTGAGCAAGACAGGCGAATAGAATAGGAACAGGAACAAGAATGGAATGGAATGGAATAGAATTTAGAGGAGAATAGAATAGAATGTAGAGGAGAATAGAATAGAATAGAATGTAGAATAGAATAGAATGGAATAGAATGTAGAATAGAATAGAATAGAATAGAATAGAATAGAATAGAATAGAATAGAATGTAGAGGTGAATAAAATAGAATAGAATGTAGAATAGAATAAAATAGAATAGAATGTAGAGGAGAATAGAATAGAATAGAATGTAGAGGAGAATGGAATGGAATGGAATGGAATAGAATAGAATAGAATAGAATAGAATAGAATAGAATAGAATAGAATAGAATGTAGAGGTGAATAAAATAGAATAGAATGTAGAATAGAATAGAATAGAATAGAATAGAATAGAATAGAATAGAATAGAATAGAATAGAATGTTGAGGAGAATGGAATGGAATGGAATGGAATGGAATAGAATAGAATAGAATAGAATAGAATAGAATAGAATAGAATAGAATAGAATGTAGAGGAGAATGGAATGGAATGGAATAGAATAGAATAGAATGTAGAGGTGAATAAAATAGAATAGAATGTAGAATAGAATAAAATAGAATAGAATGTAGAGGAGAATAGAATAGAATAGAATGTAGAGGAGAATGGAATGGAATGGAATAGAATAGAATAGAATAGAATAGAATAGAATAGAATAGAATGTAGAGGTGAATAAAATAGAATAGAATGTAGAATAGAATAGAATAGAATAGAATAGAATAGAATGTAGAGGAGAATAGAATAGAATAGAATAGAATGTAGAGGAGAATGGAATGGAATGGAATGGAATGGAATAGAATAGAATAGAATAGAATAGAATAGAATAGAATAGAATAGAATAGAATAGAATGTAGAGGAGAAGAGAATAGAATAGAATGTAGAGGAGAATAGAATGGAATAGAATAGAATGTAGAGAATAGAATAGAATAGAATGTAGAGAATAGAATAGAATGTAGAGGAGAATAGAATAGAATAGAATAGAATAGAATAGAATAGAATGTAGAGGAGAATAGAACAGAATGTAGAGGAGAGGAGAATAGAATAGAATAGAATAGAATAGAATAGAATAGAATAGAATAGAATAGAATAGAATAGAAGTAGAAATAGAAATAGAATAGAATAGAATAGAACAGAATAAAATGTAGAGGAGAATAGAATAGAATGTAGAGGAGAATGGAATGGAATGGAGTAGAGGAGAATGGAATGGAATGGAATAGAATGGAATAGGATAACAGTTGGAAGGGACCTTTGGGGTCTTCTAGTCCAACCCGTTGCTCAGGCAGGAAACTATAGCATTTCAGACTAATTGTCAGGATTCCAGCAATCGCTCTAATTAAATCATGATTCTTGAGCCAAACTTCAAAGGATTTATTAGAGGCAACATGCTGGCACTACCCTGTATGAAGCCAACTCTGACATAAGTAATTTACAGTCACCTGTGACTCTGTTTCCTATGCCTGTTTTAGTAGTTGCCACTAATGGTTGTTCAATCTCTTCTTCAAAACTCTCAGTGTTGGAGCATTCACAACTTCTGGAGGCAAGCTGTTTCATTGATTGATTGTTCTCACTGTAAGAAAATTTCTCCTTAGTTCTAGGTTGCTTCTCTCCTGGATTAGTTTCCACCCATTGCTTCTTGTCCTGCCTTCAGGTGCTTTGTAGAATAGCTTGACTCCCTCTTCTTTGTGGCAGCCCCTGAGATATTGGAAGACTGCTATCATGTCACCCCTAGTCCTTCTTTTCATCAAACTAGACATACCCAGTTCCCGCAACTGTTCTTTATAAGTTTTGCCTCCAGTCCCCTAATGATCTTCGTTGCTTTTCTCTGCACTCTTTCTAGAATCTCAACATCTTTTTTACGTCGTGACCAAAACTGGATGCAGTATTCCAAATGTGGCCTTACTAACAAGGCATTTATAAAGTGGCATCGACACTTCATGGGATCTCGATTCTTTTCCCTCTGTTAATTCTGTAGCGAAGATGGAGTTGAAAAATACTATTTTAAACCAAACATTAGTTTCAATCAGTATTTTTAATTTTTTTAAAAACTGGACTGTCATTTGTCTGGAATAGTATAGGGCAGTGGTGGCTAACCTTTTTCGGCTTGCATTGCCAGTACCCAGAAGGCAATGCGTGCTGCCCCCCCACCCTTGCCCCCTGTGCATGCGCACACATCTCCCACGTACCCCCTGCGCATGCGCGCCAAGATACCCAACAATCAGCTGTCGGGTGGCGGCGCGTACACGCATGTGCAGTGGGAGTCCTCCGGTGACCTCTCGCGTGCCCGGGGAAATGACTCTGCTTGCCACGTCTGGCACGTGTGCCATAGGGTCGCCAACACGGGTATAGGGTCTTGGGGGTTGGGTTGGACTAGTTGGCTCCCAAATGTCCCTTCCAACTCTGTTATATCTTCCCTGAGATCAGGGAAATAGTTGCATGGGGCCACCACGCAAAACATACTAAAAGTTGCATCTGCTTTAATTGGTTCCTGCTGAACATTTCACCCCTCAAAAGAGTCCAGGCAGGAATTGTTAATGTTAGTCTTAGATTCCCTCGTTCTTTAAACAATCGATAGAAGGAATTCATCGGTAAAAATAAATAAGTATCATCCAACAATAAACATTTAATAACAGAACATTATGTCTGATAGAATATAAATAATAGGGAACCTATAGGAAACAAGGTATAACTGCCACATAATATAATTTAGGAAATGTTTAACTCACTGTCAAATGTGCTAAAGGAAAGTTTAATTAGTTACAGCACAGAGATTATTGTGACGCTTGTTTGTGTGAATCTTTGTGTTTTGAGTTTGTAGATTTGTCTATTAATTTTTTGTATTCAATAAAGTTTATTGAAAAACAAAATTTTAAAAAAAAAGAGTCCAGAGGAGTAAACAACCCTCGTATCTTATCTTTTTCCAGAACAGTGGGATGGAAGCAGCTGAAATAAATCCTGTAGTGATAAAAGCCTTTTCTCCAACATTTTATGTCTTCTTTAGGTTTTTTTTTTAGAAAGCCAGAAATCACCCCCAGGCCACCGCTACTTCTCAAGATGATCACGAGATCTTGTCTGGGAACAATGCCGCCTGTTTGGACCCAGCCGTGGATGCCCTGGCTGCTTCTGTTGTAAGGCAAGGGGCAAGGCCGAAAGGCAGGCCTTCGAGTTTGGGGGTCTGACTGCTTTTCCTGCTCTGAGAGAGTGGAGGGGGTGGGTGAGCCTGAGCTGCTCTCCCTCCCCTCCCTTCCAGAAGGAACCCATAGGCAAAATCTTCTCCGTGCCCTGCAGTTCTCACTGCACTCCCCGCTGGCTGCCGGGCAGGGCCAGCCATCCTTCCTGCCAGGGCCCCAGGGCCTCACCTCGCTCGTCCCGAGGTGAGACGGAGGCCTCCCTCGCGGCGGGGGACAAAATGGCGTCGGGGAGAGGGGAAACAGCTGCCCTTCACCTCCAGCTGCAGGGGGCTGCCGAGCCGAGCCCACGGCCGGCCATGAAGATGGAGGACAGGGCCACGCAAGAGATGGGTCGAGGAGGGGTCTCGCGCTTCCTTCAGATCGGCTCCACGCGGGAGTTCTTATCTGGAGAGTCCTCACGCCACGTCAAACAGGAGCCGGATGAACTTCTCCCGCCCCATCACTGGGCTCCCCCCAGGCAGGAGTTTTCTCCATCGGGGTGGAGAAACCCAGCTCTACCCAAGCCCCCGACGTGGGACAATAGCTCTTTCCAGGCCCCATACGAGACTCCGGGCAATTCGAGCCCCTGGCCCTCGGGAGGATGGGGAGGCCAGACTCTGGCCAGCCTGAGCAGGGGGACTCAAACGGTCTACAGCGTCCAGGAGCAGCGAGAACGGAGGAGCCACGGGGGCCTCAAGGAGGAGCCTCCGAACGAAGGGACGGTCGGCGTGGAGATCCTGCGCCAGCGTTTCCGGCGGCATCGCTACCGAGAGGCCGAGGGACCCCGCGAAGCCTGCAGGCAGCTGCAGGAGCTTTGCCACGAGTGGCTCCGGCCGGAGAGGCACACCAAGGAGCAGATCCTGGAGCTGCTGATCCTGGAGCAATTTTTGACCATCCTTCCCCAGGAGATGCAGAGCTGGGTCCGGGAACGGAGGCCGGAGACCTGCAGCCAAGCAGTGGCCTTTTCAGAAGAGTTCCTGGCGCGGCAGAGAGAGACCCAAAGGAAAGAGCCACAGGTAACCAATATGGACATATTGTCCAACTGCTCATAAACCATCCTTGTTCCTTGGCTAGATTACAGGGAGATCTAAAACAGAGCCCCCCCCCCCAAAAAAAAAACAACAAAAAAACAAAAACCTTTTGGACGCCAGGGACCGCTTCCGTGGAGAGAGTTTTCCATGGATCAGAGGGGGGTGTGTGTGTCAGCTTTGGAAGCCATATTGACACCAGATGCTTCCACGCTGCCACATTCTTGAGCCTGGGAAAATGGGAGGGGGGAAGTTCTTGGAGTGGTTGTGGTTAGACATAATAGCATTCTTTTTCTCAGTCAAGGTCATGTTATTCCTGCACCTGGGTGAGGGGACGGCTCAAAGTTGGGACGGATGGTGATTGGGGCATGTGATGCGATGATGGGTGCAGGGGTCCAGTCTCTTGCTTGAGCAGGGGGTTGGATTAGAAGAAGGTCCCTTCCAGCTCAATTCTGATTCTGTTTTCCAAAGCGTCAGAAGGCAAGAATAGAAGTAACGGAGGGAAACTTAACCACAAAGATCATCCATTCTAGAACCAAGGAGAAACTTCCTAACAGTGAGGACAATCCACCAATGGAAAAAGCTTTACCTTCAGAGGCTGTGGCTCCTTCATCCCTGGAGGTGTTTAAAAAGAGACTCGACAGACACTTACCTGAATTGGTATAGGCCAGGTCTCCTGCTTGGGCATGGGGCTGGACTAGATGATCTCCAAGGTCCCTTCCAGCTCTATTCTGATTGATTGATACACACAGCCCAGTTCCCTCAGAGCAGGGGGTAGGGAAACTTGGCTTTTCTATCACTTATGGACTTCAACTCCCAGAATTCCTGAGTGAGCCATAAAAGGTTCCCCATCCCTGGCCTGCTGGTTTTTCAGTTGTGAGGGAAATCAATTTTGTCCTAAATTTGTATATTAAACAGTCCCGTTCAAGTCAAAAAATTGATTTCCCCCACAACTGAAAAACCAGTAGGCCAGGGATGGGGAACCTCTTTTGGCTCACTCAGGAATTCTGGAAGTCCATAAGTGATAGAAGAGGCCAAGTTTCCCTACCCCCTGCCTCAGAGCATTTCCCCCCAGATAGAAACAAGCCTGAATTAACTTCCCTGTTGCCATTTTCAGGTGATGTGGTCCTTCGAGGACTTGATGTTGAACCCTACCCGGCCACCACCTGCCCAGTATTCTGCCATGTCACAGCAGGTCCATTACCCCGCGGTGGCACTGCCCATGCAGTACCCACCCTTAGCTCCCCAGTCTCAGTACCCTGCCGTCGGACAGCCAGCCCCACACCCCATTGTGACGGAGCGAGTGCCAGCGGATGCTCGGCAGAGGATGCTCGGCAGGAAGTCGGCGTCCGACGACGGCGCCACCCTCCGCCCTTACGGTAAGCTGATCTTCCAGGGGGAGCTACAGCTCCCTCTACTGGTGGGACTCCAACTTCCCATCACTTCCCTCAGCAGATCGGCGCCGGCTGAGGAACATGGGGGTTGGAGCTCCATCTTTCCAAAGGACAGCAAGAGTGTCTAAAACAGGGAAATCAATCTTTTTGGGGTCTTTGAACGGATCTGTTTTTCAATCAGTCTTTAAAAATTAGCTTTTTAAGAAGTGATTTTCTATCTTGGCTGCAAAGAGAAGAAACCATTGCAGGTAGTCCTCGACTTACAACGGTTCCATTTAATCATTCAAAATTATAGTAGTACTAAAAAAAAAGACTTCTGACCGGTTTTCACATTTAATGACTGTTGTAGCATCCCCATGGTCAAATTCAGATATTTGGCAACTGACTCATATTTATGACGGTTGCATGCAATTCCCTTTAGTGACTTTCTTGACAAACAGAGTCCATGGGGAAGCCAGCTTTCATTGAACGACAGTTTGACTAATTTTAACAACTGCAGTGATTGACTTAACCACCGAGCCAAGTTGTAAAATGAGACCAACTCACTTAACAAATGTTTCACTCAGCAACCTTTAATTTTGGGCTCCACTGCAGCCGTTAAGTTAAGGACTACGCAGGGAAGAACGGAGAAGGGAGCAACATGGGTTGCGTGCCTTACAGGGGAGGAAAGAGCCCTGATTCCCTTCATTAGCCACAGTTGGGAAAACAGTGTCTAAAAAAGGCAAGCTGCATGCAGCGAGCTGTTGGGAGCAAACGTGACTTTATCTTGCATTGTTGTGACTTATCTCTGTTCCTGGCATCTTCCCAACTGTGTGAATTTTGCAGTGCTTTCAAGTCTGAAATTCATGCTCCTGCCCTGCCAAACTAATTACTTCAGTTTGGCTTGTTTGGAGTTTGAGTTACAGTTTGTGTTGCTCATGTTTTGGACTTAATTTTCTGCAGTCAAAGGCTGTTCCCGGGAGAGTTTCTCTCCAGCCAGAAGGTAATCATGGACACTGGGGGCAAAGTTGGAGATAACAAGGGGATTCTTATTGATTATTTGACTGTGTTGCCTTTATGCCATGCCCTGGGTCATCACACTCCGCTAGCCGCCGACGGGCCACAACACTAGAAAAGCCAAAATTGCAATTTTTAAAAAACCCTTTTTTAAGGTGGGGGGTAAGTGAGGAACAATTTTCACGGTTGTAAATCTCAGGTCTCCAGCAAAAATCTTATTTTTTTCCCCTCTCCTTGGACACCCTTCTACATCTCCCCCCACCTCCATCCCAATCCTGCCCTCCTCAGGTCCCATCCAGGAGTTCCGGAGGCCCCTCACCAACGCCGAGCGGATGAGGAATCGGAGGATGAGGAACCGGAAGCAGCGCTTGGAGACCAGCATGCAGCTGGTGGAGTCGGCCTCCCGGGCCCCCTCCATGCTGTTGGATGCCATGCGGGGCCTGCACTGTCACGACCTGAAGGCCTTTGACAGGGCCAGGCAGGAGGAGAGGCAGCACCGCAAGCAGGAACGGCGGCAGGATCGAGCCACGGCGCAGCTGATGGTCGACGCCATCAAACGCTCCCACAGTGACCTGGGGGAATTCCTGGGAAGGCAGACCTCCGCCATGGCTGCCATCGCGGAGGTCTTTACGGGCCAGAAGTCGCCCGCCCAGAGCACCTACACCAATCCCAGCTCTTACTCAGGGTATGGCAACCCGCCCTGGGGTCCCCCAGAGCCTGGAGCTCCAGTACCGTCCAGCCACGTCCCTGGCATGCCTTCCGAGCCGGTCGCCGGTCCAGTCATTCCCTGCCCAGTGCCTCCGGTAGCCCTGCCTGGGGGCAGCGGTGACCCAGTCCCGGAGCCGTCTCCCACCGCTGGACCAAGCGAGGCTGCTGCGCCCGATTCCCCAAAGCCTTCCACCTCTGATGCCACTTCCTGTGGCCTTGAGGCCAGGCCCAGCAGGGGCACCAAAAGGAAGACATGGGATTGAGGACCCATAACTTTATATATATATATATATATATCGTTTGTTTTTTTCTTAGGGCAATTTCATTTCCTGTTGCCAGCTTGGCAAATTCCACCATGTCTCCCTGCCTTTAGCGTGTTAGGCGGACCTCCCATCTTAATCTATGCAAGGAAGCCTGAGGCAAAGCTTCAGGCCCATAGGAAGGGTTGCTGCGGGCTTCTGAGTCCCCCGGGATGGCAGATTGTAAAAGAGAGAAAGCCGCAGAGTGCTTGATCTGTTGGAGGTGGATTAGGAGTGCAGCTTTGGGGCGAGTAAGTTGCATCTGCCCATCTGCAAAATAGGAATAATCAACCCACGTTTACATAGTCACTTAAAAACAGATACTCTCAAGGTCATTTTACTTCTCCGGTAATTAAAAGGAAGTGAAAATCGCAAGCTCTTCAAATGACCGTTAAGAGGTGCTATTCGTCTTCCCATTTCTCAGTTGCAATTTATTTATTGTATTTATTGTATATAGGTATATATACATACACACACACACACACACACATACTGACTAAGAATATTGAAGAACCAAGTTGGTTCCAACAATCAAAACACAGGCTTGTAAACTTAAAATGGGGAGGGGGTGTGGGTGGGTGGGTGGGTGGAAGTACAGTGTTTACCGAGCTGCTGCTTCGAGTAAGATTCCTTTTATACCCATTTTGCAGACGGGAGGGCAGCAAGTGAGGCTGAGGATTCGAGGTGTGCCAAACTTTTTCAAGTCAAAGCATTCTGGAGCTTAGAAAGGGGTCCCATCCCGACCTCCAAAAAGTGTTGGTTCTGACTTCACGGGCAGATCCTTGTAACCTCTGGAGTAATCTCCCAACATTTCTGGGAGATCCTTGAATCAGGCTGGATTTCTGAAAACATTTCACCTTCTGAACCCAAGTCTCAGTTGCGTTGGGCTGTTTTTTTTTTTTTCCAATACTTTTTTTTTTTTTTAATGTGTACCGTTTGATTCTACAGCGGGGAAGGGCATCTTGAAATAAATGGCTGTTTCTGTCCGGATAGCTTTATATTTTCTAATGTAAAGAGTTCCCAGCCTTGTTTTTTACGCTGCTTTTGCTGAGAAATTAGGATTTTTTCCCTCCATTTCAAATAATAATAATAATCCAGTAAACTGAACATTAAAACCATTCTATTGCCTTGATTCTGGATATAGTATTTTACACCTCCTGTAAGGCAAAAAAAACAACGCTTTCCTCGTCTGTTTTTTTGTTTGTGTGTTCATTTAAACAAAAAACTCACTTTGTCCTCAATGGGCTGGGTAGAAAAATTTAAAATGGAGCTGGAGTTTATGGTGAGGCCCATAATTGTCTGATCTGAAATGACTTTTGGCAGTGCAGGTAAAGTCCTGCTTAGCACAGGAAGCAGTTAAATTGGGGGATGATCAAGGAGCCCAAACCACAATTCCACCTGCATCTCAGGGTTGCATCCAATTTCTTGCTCTTAGTGCTCTTTAGTTAGCCACCTGCAACATGGCTGGGGTGACCACGTTCATATGTGCAAATAAATAAGATGTCCGAGGCTGCCCTTTTGCTTCTGTAGCACGGCCATCCCCTTGAGGCATCCAAGCTCCAATGTTTGCACTGCCATCCAAGAGAAATGCAGGTAGCCTGTTCTCAAACCCACGGGGGAAACGGTGGGGGGGCGGATTTCCATTGGTGCCAGAGGGAGGAAGTTGCATTTTAGTGGCCTGAACTGCCTAAACAGGGGTTCACCTTTTCCAAAGCTGCAAATGGCCTCCCTTTAGCCTTTAAAACAAGAAGAGGGGGTGTGGGGGGGGGTAATGGGGTTCCATGGGGAACACCAGCATTTGAGGAAAAGGATGTTTGCCCAAGGAAGCCACCCGGAGTGGTACTTTCCTGAATTCAGCGCTCTCTTATTGCAGGGATGTCCAACCTTGGCAACTTTTAAGGCCTGTTGGACTTCAACTCCCAGAATTCCCCATCCCGCCATGGAAATTCTGGGAGTTGAAGTCCACAAGTTTTAAAAAGCTGCCAAGGTTGGACACCCGTTTTATTGCTTTAAATCAGGGGTCCCCAAACTTGACAACTTTTACAACTTGTGGACTTCAACTCCCAGAATTCTCCAGCCTGCCATCATGTCACTCCTAGTCCTTTTCTCTAAGAAGGAGGATTCTCTAGGGCTGTCCATACCCAATTCCAGCAACTGTTCTTCATATGTTTTAGCCTCCAGCCCTCTAACCATCTTTGTTGCTCTTTTCTGCGCTCTTTCCAGAGTCTCAACATCTTTTTTTTTATAATTTGGTGACACCCTTCGCTCTGCCTTCTCCCTGACACCCCTGCTTTCTACGCATAGGAGCAAGTGTGTTTTGTCCTGTCAGTTCCTATCTGCAGCCTGAGCTGGTTGAGGCCACAAAAGACCTGGTTTTCTTGCTACCCCCAAGGAGCATCCCCTTCTGGAAGGATCCTAGATGAGACCCTGGTGGTCTAGCAGGGAATTGGTGCATGCTAATGACATATCTTCCGCAGCGGGTCATTTCCCCCAAATCCTTTGCGGCACCTATCACTTCTTCAAGAGCTATGTTCCGACCTAGGCTTACCCAACAGCACGAAGCCGACGCCTCATCCCGATAAACCTCTTAGTTTACAGTGAATTTCCTTTCCAGCAAGGTGCCAGCTAACAGTCTTTTTCAAGATATTTCACTATTACAGACCTTTTTTATCAGGCTTGGAGAGCTGCCAGGCTGATATCTTTCAGATGCCACACTGCAGCACAGTGGTCCCCAACCACCGGGCCTCGGACCGGTACCGGTCCGTGGATCATTTTGTACCTGGCTGCCTATTTTGCTTGAGCGCCGCCATCTTGTTTCGACGGCGCTTGAGAAAGTGCTTCCGGGTGAGCTTGTCGGTCGTCGGTTGGAAAGCGGCATTTGGGTGCTGAAGGAATCCTCGTGCCTTAGTTTCGTCGAAGAGGGGTGGTGGCTTCGAACGAAGAGCCGTCCTGATGGCGGTGGAGTCTCACGTTACTCAGGAGGAGGTGAAGAAAGAGCCTGAAAAGCCCATCGACCGCGAGAAGGTACAAAGGAAGAGTTGAAGGTGGTGGGGAGAAGCGGGGAACGGCTTGCTGGCTGGTCGCTCGGCTCACCTTGCCTTGGTCGTGCGTGCTGATGCTGGTACCGGTCTGTGGATCATTTTGTACTGGGCCGTGGTACAAAAAAGGTTGGGGACCACTGCTGTAGCAGACAATAATTAGCAAGAACGCAGGAACAGATTTTCACCCAAATGAACTAATTGTCTCCTGCAAAACCCCACTCCCCTTTCGTTCCTCTTTTATTCCCTATGGGAGGGCCCATTCACCATCTACCTGTGGCTTTACTCCCAAGTCGGCCGTTGTTCCTCAGCTGTTCCCTTCTTCTGGCAGGTCTGCACATGTGCACACTGGGAACAGACTCCAGCTGTTCTGCCTCACTGATGTCCGACGCCAAAGGCAGCTGATAACTGTCAGATGGCCCTGGCCTGCCTCGTGATGCAGAGCCTTCTCCAGACTCCAGGACTGACCCATGTTCCTCCCCAACCTCATTGTCTGAATGTGCTGCCAGCTCCGCTGGCCACTGGTGGGCCACAACAAGATACTCTGAAGCACTATTTTTCAACCTCGGCAAATTTAAGACGTATGGACTGCAACTCCCAGAATTCCCCAGCCAGCCATGGCTGGCTGGAGAATTCTGGGAGTTGCACTTCACACGTCTTAAACTTGAGGAAGTTGAGAAACTGCTCAGACTTTTCTCCGTGAAAATAGTTTACTCGGAGGCAAAAAGTTTGAAAGCCAGGATCCTCAGACCAACATCCTTTCACACGTCTGAACAGTCTAAGGAAAAGTAGTTTCTGAGGTGTCATCATCTCTTTAGCAAGATTCATCCAAAAGGACATAGTACTCTATATCTTTGCAGTATGGAAGGTTATTTTGACATGTTATTTTTTTAAATGCAGGATCATTCTTGGATTGTTTTTTTCCCTCTCTCAAGTTTTGAAAATATCCAATAAAATTGGGGGGGAATGTGGCCTTGCTGTCTTCTGTATTATTTTGGGCTATTTCCGCTAAAGCTTATTAGTATCGGCCTTTTCAAGGGGATGCTCCTTCTGGAGAAAATTTCAAAATGGGGAGGGTTTGTTGTAATCATGGAAGACTAGGCTGAGGACAACCACTGAGGATGGAGTCAAGGTTACCTCATGAGGCCTAGTTTCTTAATATCAAAAAGTATTTCCAGAACGCCTTTCTTCCCACCAGGCCCTTCAGTAGAATGTTCATCTTCAAAGAGCAACCAAATAAAAGCAATCAAAATGCTCTAAAAGCAAAATCTATCTTTTAATAATATGACTTATTTATTTAAGCTGAGACCCAGTTTAGCGCAGTGGTTAAAGTATAGGTCTGTTATGGCGAACCTATGGCATGTGAGCCCCAGGCAAACTTACCTCATTGAGCACGTGATTTTTGAGCCTTTTTTGTCCTGCCAGAGGCTTGAGGGAAGCCTCTGCAGGCTGAAAAATAAGCCTGTTTTCATCACTTCCTGTATTTCCGGAAATACCGGAAGTGATAAAACGGGCCCATTTTTCGGCCTGCAAATCCTGCAGAGGCTTCCCTCAAGCCTCTGGCAGGATGAAAAAGGCCTCAAACAGGCTGAAAATCTGCTGGGAGGCGCAGTGCAGGTCAGGGTCTCAATTGTAGTCATAAGTCGAGGCCTACCTGTAACAGGCTATATACTGTATCCTCCAATGCTTCAAGCTAATCCCGTTCGGAGACCTGGATCAGCCTTGTAAGCAATGGAGGAAAAGAGGCCACCCAGTGAAGCTAGGAGAGACATGGGGATCTTTAGATGCGTGCAGAGTTGTTATACAGAAAAAGGAGGGGAATAATTAGCTTGTACTTTGGCGAGGACTATAACCAAGAGGTTAAAATTGCAAGGAAGGAAATTCAAACTAGATACCAAGAGGAATTTTCCAATAGTTTGAGTCAGGGGAACTGACTGCTCCATGAAGTGGTGAGTGCTCCTCTAAAAGATGAATTCAAAGCTATCTAATCACCTGTCAAAGATGTTATAGTAGAGCCTACATCGAGCAGGGGGTTGAGGTGGATGATCTCAAGAGAACATTCACAGAGACTGATGTGCTTTAAAGGCACCTTCCGTGTTAGTTATTTCTACTTCTTTGAATGCACTTTAGTTAGAAATCCAATTGTATTAGCGGTTGTGCCATTTGCAGACTGGGATGTGAAAGAGGAAAGATACTATAACCTTTTCAATGTTATTATTACCCTTTTTAAAATATTGCCATTAAAATGGGAAGTCTGGAAACCCTTTGTTCTTGATTCCATTTTGATCTTTTAAGGCGTGGAAAACAGCTTTGGCTGCTTAGAAATAAGTAAAAGCAGATTGGTGATGCTAATCTTGATAGTAATTAAAATGACACTTAACAGTGCAAGAATTGAGATCAGAATGGTAAAATGGTAAACTGTTAATCTTTAAACAAAGTTTGCTTTAAGTTTTAGTTGAACTTTCAAGATCTATTCCCTACCATCTAAAAAGGCAGCAGTTAAAAGGGCTCATTAGATCACTTTCCCCATTTTAAAATTAATTGCCAAAGTTTCTTAAAATGAATGTGCACCTATGTTATGTATGCCCCCCTCCATTAGAGTTGCCAATAAATCAATACACAAAAACATTAGCCTTCATTGCAACTGTCGCTAAGTTGTATTATTCCATTTCAGCTTTTTCAAATGGGAGGAAAAATTGTTAACGCTTTGTCTGCTATAGCAAAGTAACTCAAGCCCCAATGCTCATGTTTCATTTATTCTCATCTGACATGGTAAATTCAAAAAGGGAGATTTTTCATTTCTACAATCACTTCTTTTAAATGCAACCTCCCCCACCCTCACTTCCACTGAGGATGAGGAAGTTCTGGAACTGATATTTTGTAGAAAAATATCTACAAATGCAAGAGGCGGTAGGACCTGGCTGAATGTCTGGGCTCAAGAAGCTAAGTAGGGCGGAGTCTTGTTAGTATTTGGACAGGAGGCCACCAGGAGAGCCAGAGCTGAAGGCTGGGAAAGACCCCCAGAAAAAAAGGCAACTGCCAACTCTTTCCTCATTTTGACAAGAAAATGCAAAGTCCGTAGAAGTCACGCCCGACGCCCAAGGTCACTTTATACTTTTTAATGCAGGATCATTCTCATTTCTATCTTAAATTGGAGAACGATTATGAAAGAAATGCACAGGAAGAAATTTCCAAGGGTGTTACCAAACAGGAGATTCGGACTGCGTGAAATGTGACAATACTCCTTAGGCAAGGAAGAAAAACAGAAAGATGTTCAAAAATGGGAGGGGAGGAGGGAGTGTAAATAATAGGGGTCAGAATAGCTGTTGACTTTTGAACCTCACAAGATCTTTATATTCAATGACATTCTGCACAAACAGCTGGATTCTGAATCCTGATTATGCTAGACAGATGTTATCTACTTGCATTTTTTTTTTTGCAAATTTCCCTTCCTTTCTCCCTCCCTCCCTTCCTCTAGCCAGCACTCTGTGCAAGGTAGTTTATCTTCTTTATAGCTTAAAGCAGAGGTGTCCAACTTTGGAAACTCTATGACTTGTGGACTTCAGTTCCAGGGAAGAATCGGGAATTCTGGGAGCTGAAGTCCAGAGGTCTTAAAAGTCGCTAAGATTGGCCACCCCCGGCTTACAAAGGCTAAGAAACCAATCTGTTTTTCAGCATGTGCAAATTCAGCCCTTGGCACTGCTGTTTGCTTGAAAAGAGTGCAAATCAGTGGTGGGATTCAAATTTTTTTACGACTGGTTGTGTGGACGTGGCTTGGGGGTTGTGGCATGCCTTGGTGGGCATGACAAGAGAAAGATACTGTAAAATCCTCATTTCCACCCTACTCCAGGGGAAGGATACTGTAAAATCCCCATTCCCTCCCAACTCCACTAACCTGCTTTCCAGCTCTGTTCTCCTGTGCAGGGCAACAAAAGGAGACCCAGCCAATCAGCTGGGGCAGAGAATAGATGGGGGTGAGGCCAATCAGAGGTGGCATTTGCCGGTTCTCTGAACTACTCAAAATTTCCACTACCTGTCAGAACTGTCTGAATACCATCTCTGGCATAAATGCATCCTTAACCTTAATGTTACGAACTAACTAAATAAACTCATTATTAAAAACTCTCCGAGCTTCGCTCCAACTGTAGGCTCGTAACAACCTTGCTATCAATGGCACCTTAAATAGCTGACCTCTCTTAACTTTTAAAAAAGTTTTTATCTCTGGTTGGAAATATATCAGTGCATCCCTGGTTATAAAACCTGCTCCTGAATTCCTCAATTAAAAAAAAGAGATCAACATAGAATTCAAAACATTAATATATTAGTTAAGGCCACCGTGTGAATGGCACAGGAAAAGCAAAAACGGGAGGGGTGGGTTTGTTGTCATATTCTCCACATTCCTATTTTTCTGCTGATCTATTGTTTTTATATTTGTCAGGGAGCAAGGCTAAACGTTGTCCTTTAACTGCTACCAGGTCAAAATTAGGGCACTCCTAAGCACATTTTGTGTCCTTGCTTATTCTGTATGTCATAAGCAGTGGTGGGATTCAAAAATTTTTACTTACCGGTTCTGTGGGTGTGACTTGGTGGGCATGGCAGGGGAACGATACTGTAAAATCCCCATTCCTTCCCAACCTCACTAACCTGCTTTCCAGCTCTGTTCTCCTGTGCAGGGCAACAAAAGGAGACCAAGCCGATCAGCTGGGACTCGGGAGGCAGAGAATAGATGGGGGCAGGGCCAGTCAGAGGTGATATTTGCCGGTTCTCCAAACTACTCAAAATTTCCACTACCGGTTCTCCAGAACTGGTCAGAACCTGCTGAATATATCACCTCTGGTCATAAGCTGGGAAATGGAAATGACTACATCTGGGGATTGCAGAGACCTGAACAAAAATTTGGAGTATCTTAGTTTCCTTATGCTGAAAAAAAAATGGAGTTTTTTTGTATGCTGCTGGTCTTTCTGGCAATAATAAAATTGTATTTTTTTATCTGGTTAAAGACATTTCCCTCTGCCTTCAGAGCTGTTCAAATTGGATGAGTAAATGGCCATTAATACTGGAGAAGTTTCAATGGTGTGGAGCAAGATGTAAAGAAACAAGATTCATTTAGAGATAATGGGTAAAAACTTAATTGAAAAAGGGATTCTGCAAAGGTACATAAGATTGTATTGTTATATTTGTACTTAGAAATAATGTTAGAAAATTGGAAACAACATGTGATTAAACAGTGGGATAAAATATTCAGTGTAATTTAGTGAAACTTTTGTGAATAAAAGGAAGGCAATGAAATAAATAAGAGTTGAAGTAGGAAGGAATGGGAACATTTTAATGATACAATGTTTTAAAATATGTGAAGTGGGGGGGAAATAATTATGGAAAGTCTATAAGTGTTCCCATAAAAGTATGATATTCAATTGAAAAGTAATGTGTAAAATGTTTAAGATTTAAATGAATATTAATATTAATGATAGATTTAAATTGGTATAGATTGTTGTTTTAATTATATTACATATTTATAATTTTTTCTTTCTTTAAAATATAATGTGTAACTTTAGAATGTACTAAACAGAATCCCAATGGAATTGTTTATAGTGTTATAAATTTAGGGGAAAGAGATAAAGGTGTCCTACTCCAATTAGTGTACAGGAGAAATTTTGTTTAAAGAGAAAAGATAAATAGATAGCTGGAAACAGAACAGACAAACAATAATAAGCATAATGATCTGAACTGAGATGAGATAAATAAAATAAAACTAAGAAAGTCAAAAGAGGGGAGAAGCTATATAGAGAATGTAAAATGGTAATAAGATATGGAATGGTATATAAAATGAACATGAATTTGAATTTGTGTCTGTATGAAGAGATGTAACCCGGGATCAAGCAGCTTTCAGAAAAGATGTTTTATGTTTTTATGTTTTGTTTGTTTGTGTATTGTCTTTGAAAATCAATAAAATTTGTTTTAAAAAAAAATACTGGAGGAGAAAGAAAAACACTCGATTTTTTTTTTTGAATTTGTTTTTAAAAAATGTTGCATGAGGCCTTAGGACTGTAAGCCCCCCCCCCCCTTTCTTTCTTTTCTTTTTCTCCTGGATAAAAAGATTTTGGATGCTGGATGCTGTCGTCTTTCAGCTGCTGGGCTTTTTTTCTACATCCCTATCGTCAGCTTCTCCAAAGGCAAACTCAGGAACCAGAGGACAGAATGATCTTATCGGAAGCTATCTGCAGGAAAAGAGGAAAGAGAAGTAATCCTCCGCTTAAAACTTATGGTAACGGAGCCTGCCCATCATGACTGAAAGTTGTGATGGTCGAAAAAAGGTCACCCGTGTGACTGACCTGATTATACGACTTTGGGGCAGTGGTGGTTAAAGTGAATGTTCCAGTCGTTAAGTGAACCAATGGTTCATGATGGCCCGGTTTTGCAAAAAAATCAGAAGTAAATGCCCGTTTCAAGAGTAACAGGACTTAGACTTATACACTGCTCCGTAATGCTTTATTGCCTTCTCTGAGCGGTTTAAAGAGTCAGCCTATTCTCCCCCCGCCCTCCAAACAATCTGGGTTCTCATTTTACTGACCTCAGAAGGATGGAAGGCTAAGTCAGCCTTGAGCCGGTGAGAATCGAACTCCTGGCAGTGGGCAGAGTTAGCCTGGAATACCGCATTTTAACCACCGTGCCACCAGGGCTCCCTAAGCTGTCACGAAATGTGGCCACATGACAGCAAGACGCTGAAAGTAAATGGGTGAGATTCCAAAATACCAGCAACTGGTTCATTGCCTAGTTGCTGGGTGGGTGAGGCCATGTTGGGCAGGGCCTACTGGAACTTCCTGTTTCCGGCTTCCGGTGGGCCTCCAGAGCCTGTGGGAGGCTGGTTTTTCGCCCTCACAAGGGTCCCCAGGGCTCCCCCGGGCCTCTGGGAGGGCGAAAATGGTCTCCCCTGGGCTCTGAAGGCCCTCCGGAAGCCGAAACAGGACCGTTTCCAGTCTTCTGGAAGGCCCACTTTTTCCCCCTCCCAGAGCCTTCGCGTGGACCCTGCACTTACCTCCATCGAAAATAGGCCACGTGGAGACTCCCGGGACAGGCGGGAGGGGATGGGCCAGCCGGTCGGTTGAAATACCGGTTCGGCTAACCAGCTATAACTTTAACATCCGGATCGCCCGAACCAATCTGAACCGGTAGAATACCACCCCTGGCTGTAAATGCAGGCTGGTTGCTGAGAGCCTGACACGCGGTCATGTGGAATCAACCTGCTCCCTCTTAGGCACAAACCTGGGCATTGTATTTCCCCCCCCTAAGGACCACATCTGGCCCTTTGGTTGTTGTTGAGAGTGTTGCTGTTCCTGCAATTCCCTATTGACTGTTGCTGATCATCGTTATTCTTGGATTTGATGTGAGTCTTTTACTGAACTGTTTTTGATGCTGGACTTTGATATTTGGATTATCCCTGGACTGAAGACTGACTGCTTTAACCATGAATGACTTGGACTGTTTGTTGGACTTTGCTTAAATGTTTATTGGGAGTAAAACCTACATTTTATCATACAGTGTATCTGTGTGCTGGTTGTGTGTTATTCTTCACCATCCAGGCCATACCAGGCTCAGATAACTGAGAGTTAGTGTGAATACACAGTAACTGTATACAGACAGCTGTTTACTGTTTAATTGTGGGTTACTATCCTGGTCTGGCCTGGGCCCATAACCAGTGTTGATGTAATTCCCCGTTAGGAGAATGAGTGCACACAGGGAGACGTAGTGAGAGTGGTGAAGAATAACACACAACCAGCACACAGATACACTGTATAGTAAAATGTAGGTTTTTACTTCCAATAAACGTTTAAGCAAAGTCCAACAAACAGTCCAAGTCATTCATGGTTAAAGCAGTCAGTTTTCAGTCCAGGGATAATCCAATAACAAAGTCCAGTATCAAAAACAGTTCAGTAAAAGACTCACATCAAATCCAAGAATAACGATGATCAGCAACAGTCAATAGGGAAATGCAGGAACGGCAACACTCTCAGCAACAACAGAACAGAACCACCCAGGTTTCTGGCTCCATCTTATGGCCATTTGAGGAACCACACCAAATACAATTTTAGCATTCCCTTAAAGAGACAGTATTAAAATGTCTATCCTGGTTTATATATTTTCCAACCCAACTGTTAGGTGACTTACATTCCTAACAGTTGTTCCTGTCTGGCCTGTGTAGATTGCTTTTGGTTTTAAAAGCAACTATTTAAGAAAAAATACGTATGTGTATCCATGCATATTTACGCACCTTCACAACCCTATTGGTTCGGCCTTCCACAACAGTCTCGGTTTCTCATTTGGACTCTTAGGAAAATTAATTACCCACCCCGGCTCTCTAATTTATTGCTCCATTTCAGCGCAGGGTTTATCTGGATTTCTCCAGACTAAAATATAACCATATATCTCAAGGGTGCTTTTTTTTTTTTTTTCAAGAGGCAACTGGACTTGCTAGTTTTTCTTTGAAGAAGTTTCCCTTGTCTTCTTGGCTGAGAAGTTTTGTCTTCTTGGATGAGAATTGCAGACTACAACAGGAGCCATTAGCACAACTCAGGCAACCCCGAGGACACAGATCAACCTCCAAGTGCTTCAATGACTCTCTAGAGCAGTGATCCCCAACCTTTTTACGCCGCGGCCCGGTACGGCATTAGCTGGGTGCCGCCATCTTTTGATGAAAAAGTGCTTCCGGTGAGCTTTCTACCCGGAAAAGCTCACGGAAGCACTTTTCATCAAAAAGATGGCGGCGCCAGCAAGCCAGCGCCCAGTAGGACTTGTTCCACGGACCGGTACCGGTCCGCGGACCAGTGGTTGGGGACCCCTGCTCTAGAGGATGCAAATGACCAGCTGTCTGCAAGGAAGATAAATCCTTCCATTCCTCACCATCCAGTCAGAGCTGAAGAAGCTTCTCAGATAAGAAGCAAAATATATTCAAAGAAAACAAACAAACAAAGAAAGTCCAGTTGCCTCTTGAAAAAAAAAAAGCACTTTTGGGACAACCATGACCTGGATGACTGAGAATCTCCACAGACATATAACCATCTATATCAGAGGCCTCCAAACTTGGCTACTTTAAGACTTGTGGACTTCAACTCCCAGAATTCTCCAGCCAGCTATGCCACAAGTCTTAAAGTGCCCAAGTTTCGGAACCCCTGATCTATATGTTTCCATCTTTATTTCTATGAAGGAGCACAGAAGAAGAGACTTTGTCAGAATGGTGTAGGGCAGTGGTGGCTAACCTTTTGGGGGTCCCCCCCCAACACCCCCTGCACATGTGTACACGATTCCCCGCTCGCTGCTCCCTTACCTGCACTGTGCCTCCCAGAGCTGATTTTCAGCCTGTTTGAGGCCTTTTTCGGGCTGCCAGAGGCTTGAAGGAAGCCGCTGCAGGCTTTCCGGAAATACAGGAAGTGATGAAACGGGCCTATTTTTTGGCCTGCAAAGCCTGCAGAGGCTTCCCTCAAGCCCTTTGGCAGGCCGAAAAAGGCCCGAAAATCAGCTGGGAGGCGCGCGCATGCACAATGAGGTAAGTTTGCTTGGGGTTCGCGTGCCCGCACCAATGGCTCTGTGTGCCACCTGTGGCACACGTGCCATAGGTTCGCCATCACAGGTATGGGGTCTCCTGTTTAGGTGGGGGGGGTTGGACTAAATGACCTACAAGGTCCCTTCCAACTCTGTTAATTTGTTCCTCATGTTACAATCAGATGACTTCCTGCCAGTGTTTTAAAAAAACTATGGCCTAAACAGAGCTTTCAAGGACACCTTTGCAATGCAAGAGACAAAACAGCTTAGTAGATCCCAAAACCACGCCTTTCTCCCTTTTCCAGCTTGTAAAAAAAAAAAAAAAAACACCTTCCCAGAATCTCTTGGGATGGTTTCTACAGCCATAAACTAATTTGTTCAAAATGGGTAGCCCTCTGGCTCCCAGAGTTCCCCACCCAGCTAGGCCATTCATGAGAATTAAATGCCATCCAGGGGAAAGGCCACCATCGTGGAGAAAAAAGAGCCACAAAGCCTAATAGGATGGTTTGGGTTTTTAAGTGAAGTCCGTCGATCCTACTAACCGGATTCAGTCCATTCTTTTCCTCAAGTGTTTCTGCTTTTAAAAGTTACCCTGGGCTGCAGGGAACCATCTCTTTTAGAGCCGTGTGGTAACACACCACCGCCTTCTCCTATCGCAAGGCCACCCTGTGGTTGATTTTCTGCCAAGTTTTCGTCCGTCACGTTGTCACCTAGTAAGGAAGAACATTCAGACGTTCAAACATCTTGAAGGGATGGATAGTCTCAACTAAGAACTTATTGTCCACTAGCAGGGTACATGTGCTTCACTACGAAACTATGTGATCGGGCAAGTTTTTGGGGAGGAAAATTAGGGGGGAAAAAAATCTGCTTCTGCCTACCAGCATCCATCGGTATTCATCTGGCTAGCGTCCTGTCAGTGTGTGAGAGAGTTGAGGGCTCTTTGGAAACTGAAACAGTATTTGCTGTGTGAGCAAGAAGGAGACAGCAAGGAGCCTGGGCGTGGCTTAGCTCAACTGCAGTTGGAACATATTTCTTTTCAGGTGGGTAGGGGGAGTAGAACTCCTTAGCATCAGAGCATGTTAATAATAATAATACTAATGAATGCTCTGATAATGCTCTGATGGTATTCTGACCCAAACCCTTTTCCAATAAAACAAACATGAACAGAAACCTTTTAATGATTCTTACGAATCCCCGGTCAAAAGGCTGCTGCAAACTAAGTAACTTTGATAAACACAAGCCTCGCCGAAACTGTGCGAGACTGCCAAGAATCACAGATAAGAAATATTTCACAACACGTGACTTTTCAAATACCAACTAAGATACTGGAATGTCCACGAGGCTGGAGTTTCAAAACGTCTTTGCCTTCTGCAAAGAACGTTCGTTTCACAGCTGGCTTTTATCCTTTTGAAGGAAGAAGCCTTGCAGCCTTACTCCTGTGTCACCCATGCTGCTGCAGCTGCTCTTTCCTGCCAGCAGCCCTGGCGCCGCACGCCGCACTTGGCACAGGCTCCTCGAACCTCCTCACTGCTGCCAGCCCCCACAATCTCTGAAGGGCAGCAGTGCACTCCTAATGGTCCTGGTCCCTCATCTGAGTCCTCGCTCTCCTCAGCCATCCGCACCTGCTGCCGGCTAACCCCAAAAGATAGTCATTTTGAAAAATCCTTTCTTAGTGAGCACCTAGAAGCCAAGAGGAACATACGTGCCAAATGTCAAGTTTGTAGGCTTTTACGGTTCTGGAGATTTTTGTGATGATGTGTGAGTGGTATTTCACTTTTTTGTATATGCAGATTACAGGTAGTCCTCGGCTTACAACCATAACTGAACCCAAAATTCATGTTGCTAAATGAGAAATGCGTTAAGTGAGTTTTGCCTCGCCCCCACTTTTGCGACTTTTCTTGCCACCGTTGTTAAACGAATCACTGTGCTTGTTAAATTGGTTGTACACGGTTGTAAAGGGAACCTGGCTTCCGTGCTGACTTAATGCTTGTCAGAAGATGGGCAAAGGCGATCCCGTGGCCCCGGGGGACGCGGCGACGGTCGTAAGTCATGAAACGGTTGCCAAGCATCTGAATTTGCCAAGCATCTGAATTTGCCGCATCTGAACACGGCAACGGTCGTATGTATGAAACGGTTGCCAAGCATCTGAATTTTGATCCCATGATCATGGGGATGGCTGCGAGGGTTGTAACCGTGAAAAAACGGTCACACCGTTTTCAGTGCCGTTGTCACAACTTTGAACGGTCACTAAATGAACGGGTGTAAGTCGAGGACGGACTTTCTCCCAGCCGTGTTTCTGCTCGAGTCACCAAATGGAGCAGAGGCCAAGCAAGGGGTCCTTCCTATGAAGCGATGCCATCCTGTAGAGCAGGGGTGCCAAAGTGGATTTCTTTGAGGGCCGGATCGCCATTTTAGTTCTCCACCGCGGACCGGCTGGAGGAAGGGGGGGAAGGAGATGGGGGCGGACGCCTCCTGCAGCACCCTGCCAGCCAAAACGGGTCCAAAATGCCTGACACACCTTCTGTGGCAGCACCTGAGCTGCCGAAAAATGTCTCTCTTGGGGGCCCAGATGGTCCCCACCCAGGGGCTGGGCTGCTGGGGTTCGCAGGGGTTCAGGAGAGCCCCTAGCTAAGATTTTGTGCATTCCCCAAATCCCATTCCTGGCTGGACCCGCCCACCCTGCCCAGGGGTGGGATTCTACCGGTTCTGTCCACCTCTGTAGTTCTGAAGAGCAGCAGACAGAGAGCAGACATAGAACCGGTTCTTCTATGTCTGCTGCTGTTTGGGCCCAAGGCTGTTACCTGACCTTTATTTCCTGCTTTTTCAACCGCAGCTGCTTTGCGCGACACAGCTGCGGTTGAAAAAGCAGGGGAAAAAAAAAGGGCTTTTCCAACCGCTGCTCACCTGCGCGCTGCACTCCTGGCAGCTCAGCAGGTCTGTAAATCGCACTCGCGCGACTCACGCAGAGCGGCAGAACCGGTAATTAATACCGGTCGGATCTAATCCCTGACCCTCCCCTCCCTGAAGTCCCTACACGGCCCGTTTTTTTGCATGCAGGTAAGTTTAGGGTGTGCATGGAGGCTCAGGGAGGGTGAAAAATGGACTCCCGGAAGTTCAAGAAGGCTGGAAATGAGCAGTGGTGGGATTCAAAAACTTTTACTACCGGTTCTGTGGGTGTGGCTTGGTGGGCGTGGCCATGTGACTGGGTGGGCGTGCCTTTTTTTTTTTTTTTTTTTTTGCAGCTCCCACCCGTTTTGGGGAGCTTCTTAGCCACAGAGGAACCTCTGGGTTTTTGCTCCCCTAAGGTTCCTCTGGGGCTCTGGAAGAAAAGGAACAGAACATGGGAGGGGCACGCATCACCCCTCCAAGCTCCGTTTTGGGAGCTTCCTAGCATCAGAAGAGCCTCGGGGGGGTGTTAGGAATATGAGTCACCTAACAGCTATTTGGGTTAGAAATATATAAACCAAGATAAACCTTTTAGTACTATGTCTTTTAGAGATTGCAAAAGCATGCAATTGGGTGTGGTTTCTCAAACAGCCATAAGATGGAGCCAGAAACCTGGGTTGTTTTAGTCTGAGTCTCAGAAGAGAGTGTGTCTGAGGGAGTATCTCTGTTTCCTCCTGTTGGAAAGTATTACTGCTGCTCCATTTCTTCTAATTGACTGATATTACTGGATTTAATGTAAGTCTGATACTGAACTGTTTTTTGACACTGGAATTTGACATTTGGATTATCCCTGGATTGAAAAACTGACTGATTTATCTGTGAATGACTGTGGACTGCCTATTTTGAGCTTTGCTTAAACTTTCTGGAAGTAAAAGCCTACATTTACTGTACAGTGCATCTGTGTGCTCTGTGTGTATTATTCAAACACTCCTCTCAAATACATCTCCCTGTATGCGCTCATTCTCCTAACGGGGAATTACCTCAACCGGGGGTTTGCTCCCCTAAGGCTCCTCTGGGGCTCTGGAAGGCAAAAAATGGAGGGTGGGGGCCTGAGCTCCTCCCTACATTTTTTGCCTTCCTGGGCCTCAGCAAGGGGAATCCCGGCACAGCTGATCTTATCTACAGCTGATTATCGGGAGGGAAACAAAGAAATACCTTACGCGAATGTCAGGCAGGTGGGGGTGAGCGAGCATCGGGCGGGAGGGTGGCCAGCCAGAACTTACTACCGGTTTGGCGACCCACGCCAAATTCTTGCTACGGTGCCCGCCTAATCTGGTGCGAACTGGCTGAATACCACCACGGCCCGGAGCCTGGGGAGGCTGTTTTCGCTCTCCGGGAGGCTCAAGGAAAGCCTCTGGAGTCCAGGGAGGGCAAAAACTCCCCCCTCCTGTCACGGTGCAGGAGGCCAACTAGGCCACACCCACCATGGCCACGCCCACCCAGCAACCGGGCAGAGAACCCTTTGCTAAAATATTTGAAGCCCACCCCCTATCCCCACCCTATAGATCTTTTCTCAAACTCAGATGACCAGCCTTGGTGCTGATGTGGGTTATTTTTAATGCTCGGAAAGTGCGATTTAGCTGGGCTACTAGCTTACAGGTAATCCTCGACTTACAACCATTCCTTTGGTAACCGTTCAAACGACCCTGAAAAAAACGTGACTTAGGATCATTTTTCGCACTTATGACCCTTGCACTATCCCTGTGGTCATGCAATCAAAATTCAAAGGCTTGGCAACAGACTCAACGAAGTTGTGGGAGCATCCTCACTTGAGACTTTCAAGAAGAGATTGGACTCCCATCTGTCAGAAATGGTGTAGGCGCAGTGGCCCCCAACCTTTTTTGTGCCACGGCCCGGTACCGGCATCACAAAATGATCCGCGGCCCGGTACCGGCATCAGCACACATGGCAAGGCAAGCCGAGTGACCGGCCAGCCAGCCGTCCCCCGCTTCTCCCCGCCACCTTCAACTCCTCCTTTGTACCTTTGTCGGTGGGCTTCGGGACAGTCGCTCGGCTCGCCTTGCCTTGGGTGCTGAAAGAATCCTCGCACCTTAGTTTCGTTTGAAGCTCCCCCCCTTCGATGAAACTAAGGCGCGAGGATTCCTTCAGGACCCAAATGCCGCTTTCCAACCGGAAAAGCTCACTGGAAGCACTTTCTCATCAAAACAAGATGGCGGCGCCCAGCAAACGGTGGCCCGGTAGAAAATGTTCCGCGGACCGGTATCGGTCCGGGGCCCGGTGGTTGGGGACCCCTGGTGTAGGGTCTCCCGCTTGGGCGGGGGGGTTGGACTAGATGACCTACAAGGTCCCTTCCAACTGTAATTATCTGTTAAATCTGTTAAGACTTTGCTCCGGACATCCCCTTCCCATCCTAAAGTGAAGCAGTCCAGATTCCAGACATAGTTAAGCCCCATCTGTGGGTTGGAAGGATAAAAGAACAACTCACAAGCACCTCTGGATCTCGTCCCATTGTAAGGGGGAGCAGGGCCGGTGGGTGATTTGTGGCCTTCAGATTCTCCCTCAGATAGGATCCGAGAGGGTTCAACTTGTCCTTTTCCTAGACTCCGGCTCTCTCGCCTCTCCCTTTCCTCTGAGCGCTGGAGCCCCCACGGCTCTCGTTGGGAGATTAAATCTGGAGTGGATGTTAAATATTCTGGCAAGGAGGGAAAACAGAATTTTTTTTAAAAAACCGCAGCGAGTAGAGAAGCGCTTCAAAGATACAAAGGGAGAAAATGGCAGAATGCTTCTCCTCAGATTTCCAACAAGTTGGATGGCTTGAAATCCTCCATTTCCTCTTTTCCTTCAGTTTTCCAATTTCCTGCACATAGTTTTATTATTCTGTCCTCGCAAAGCAGGGGGTTTGGCCGGGGAGACAAATTCTTCCATGATTGCATCGGTCACGCTTGGTCATTGGGATAAATGATTTTATGATTTGTGCCTTGTTTATCATGCTGCATTTGATATCCTCCAGATGTTCTGGACCAAAAATGGTCGAGCATTTTGGATACTCTTAAGTTCAGATGTTGGACAGACAACAGGCGGAAGAACGGTGCAGAATGAAAATCAAAGCCTTGAATCTTTATAATATGAATCTTATATCTTAAGATATAAGATATTAACCTAAGAGTCTTTGGTTAGTGTTTCAGCAAGATTTTCCTAAAACACAGAACACAGTTAAGATTCATATATGGTTTCTTTTTAAACTAATATTCAAGTAAGCAATGGTAAAGTACAAAAGACAAACAATCAAGCAGAAAACAATATCCTAATCAATTTCCAATTCTCGAATACAGCTCATAGAATAGAATAGAACAGAACAGAATAGAATAGAATAGAACAGAATACAATAGAATACAATAGGAATAGAGTAGAGTAGAGTAGAGTAGAGTAGAGTAGAGTAGAGTAGAGTAGAGTAGAGTAGAGTAGAATAGAATTCTTTTACTGGCCAAGTGTGAATGGACACACAAGGAATTTGTCTTGGTGCAAATGCTCTCAGTATACATAAAAGGAAAGATACATTCGTCAAGAGTCAAGAATCATCAGGTACAACACTTAAAGATAGTCATAGGGTACAATAAGCAATCAAATCATACTAGGAAACAGTCAATATAGATTGTAAGGATACAAGTGACAAAGTTACAGTCATACAGTCACAAGTGGGAGGGGATGGGTGAAAAGGAGTGATGTGAAGATCAATAGTAATAGTAGTGCAGACTTTGTAAATAGTTTGACAGTGTTGAGGGAATTATTTGTTTATCATAGTGATGGTGTTCGAAAAACACTGTTCTGGTGTCTAGTTGTTCTGGTGTGCAGTGCTCTATAGCATCGTTTTGAGGGTAGGAGTTGAAACAGTTTATGTCTGGGATGTGAGGGGTCCGTAAATATTTTCATAGCCCTCTTTTTAACTCGAGCAGTAGAATAGAATAGGATAGGATAGGATAGGATAGGATAGAATAGAATAGAATTCTTTATTGGTCAAGTGGGATTGGACACACAAAGAATCTGTCTTGGTGCAAATGCTCTCAATGTACATAAAAGAAAAGATACATTATCAAGAGTCAAGAATCATAAGGTACAACACTTAATGATAGTCATAGGGTACAATAAGCAATCAAATCATACTAAGAAACAGTCAATATAAATCGTAAGGATACAAGCGACAAAGTTACAGTCATACAGTCACAAGTGGGAGGGGATGGGTGAAAAGGAGTGATGTGAAGATTAACAGTAAAACAGTTGTGCAGACTTTTTCATTTGCCTGGAACCCGCACTGCATATCGAACATTAATACAATTGAGAGAGTCCAGAGATATTTCATGAGAAGAGTCCTCCACTGTTCTGCTCGCAACAGAATACCTTATACCAACAGACCTGAAATTTTGGGCTTAGACAACTTGGAACTATGCCGCCTTCGGTCTGACCTAAGCGTAGTACATAAAATTATCTGCTACGATGTTCTACCTGTCAGTGACTATTTCAGCTTCAACCACAACAATACAAGAGCACACAATAGATACAAACTCAAGATTAACCGCTCCAAACTCGATTGCAGGAAATACGACTTCAGCAACAGAGTTGTCAATGCACTACTTGACTCTGTGTTGTTGTTTTTTCCTCCAAACCCTCAAAACTTTAACCTTAGACTGTCTACTGTTGACCTCACCCCATTCCCAAGAGATCTGTAAGGGGTGTGCATAAGAACACCAATGTGGCTACTGTCTCTGTCCTAATGTCCCCCTTTTATTTGTACCCATTTCATGTACTCATAATCATGTTCCTAATTTTATCTGTTATCTAAAACACGCTTGACAAAACAAATAAATAAAATAAATAATCAAGGAAGAACCAAACAGAAAACAAATATTGGTAGGGTAAGCTACTACATATAAACAGGGACTACCGGTCCCATTCTCCTTGGCACCGATGATGTTATCTAGTCAAGTGATGAAATATCTGCCAGAGAACCGGCAAACGCCACCTCTGACTGGCCCCACCTCTATGTATTCTCTGCCCTGCTGAGTCCCAGCTGATTGGCTGGGTCCTCTTTGGTTGCCCTGCACAGGAGGACGGAGCTGGAAAGCAGGTTAGTGGGGTGGGGAGGGAATGGGATTTTGCAGTATCCTTCCACTGCCACACCCACCAAGCCATGCCCACCAAGCCATGCCATGCCCAACCAAGCCATGCCACGCCCAACCAAGCCATGCCCACAGAACTGGTAGTAAAATTTTTGGAATCCCACCATTGGTTGGGATCCCTTGAAGTAGATTTAGCTCATCTGATTGTGTTTGTCTGGTTTAGCTGGGAAGACCAATAGCTACCCTGAAGGACCTGCTTACCTGGTTGGTTCTCCTCCTGATGCTCTGGGAAGGAAGAGCTGTCATAAAGGCCGTCCCTGCTGTCGAAGTATCGGTAGGCATTATCTCCCAGGTGGACCCTCTGGTGCTTGGTCAGGTAGGGCCTCCAGCGGAAGCTCTCCCCGCACTGGAGGCACTTGTACGGCTTCTCCCCGGTGTGGATCCTCAGGTGCTCCGTCAGGGTGGAGCGCCGGTTGAAGCTCCGCCCACACCTGGGGCACTCGTAAGGCTTCTCGCCCGTGTGGATGCGCAGGTGGGCGTTGAGGTGCGTGCTCTGGAAGAACCGCTTCCCGCAGGCCAGGCACTCGAAGGGCTTCTCCCCCGTGTGGGTCCGGCGGTGCTTCACCAACTCGAACTTATACTGGAAGGCTTTCCCACAGTCGTGGCACACGTGCTTCTTCTCCACCTGAACGATCTTGATTTGGCTGATGTCGGTGACGTCATTCCCACCGGGGAGCGGCTCTGATTCAGTCTTTACGGGCCACCTGAGCGGCGGCCCACCTGAGCCTCGGCTGAGCCCACAGATCTCAGGGCTGGGCTTCACCCTGCTGCACGGCTTCGATAAGGCAGAGGCAGTACACAGGGACTCGGCTTCTGGGGCGCCACTCTCGATGGCACCCCCTGCTGGAGGGGAGGGGAAGAGTAAGGCGAAGACAGAAGCTGATTTAAATGTATTTGCATCACAAGGTTTCTATTCCTACCCCAATGCTTTTGTTTTTCCTTTTATGTATTATGTATTTTATTTCCTTTTATGTATTATGTATTTCCTTTTATGTATCTATATGTATATTTTATCTATTTTGATTGGTTTTCTTTTGTTTTTATATTTCTATTTTGTTTTATTTTTATTTTATTATATTATTTTTATTTATTTATTTTATTTTATTAGTTTATTTATTTTAGTTTTATTTTATTAGTTTATTTTTTATTTTATTTTATTAGTTTATTTATTTTAGTTTTATTTTATTAGTTTATTATAATATATTTTATTTATTTTATTAGTTTATTATTTATTTTATTTTATTAGTTTATTTATTTTAGTTTTATTTTATTAGTTTATTATAATATATTTTATTTATTTTATTAGTTTATTTTATCATTTTATTTATTAGTTTATTTTATGTTTTATTTTATATTATATGGAATTGAATTGAATTTTATACACAAACACACAAATACTGAATGGCACAACCAAGTAGCTGGCATTGTACACTGAGAACTTATGTACCAGAGACAAATTCCTTGTCTGTCCAATCACACTTGGCCAGTAAAGCATTCCATTGTGTAAGGGGACATCTGCCCAGCGTATAGGCCGCTAGATCCTCCCAAATCCAGATGGGAGATTCTATAGGAGGTCACAGAGAATAACAGCGCCAAGATCCTGTGGGACTTCCAGATGCAGATGGACGACCAGATACAAGCCAGTCAACCTGTCATCGGGGCAGGAGACAAGGAACAGAATGACAGAGGTGGTGATAAGATCTAATGGTGTCAAGGGACAGCAACATCAGGGTGAAGGAGCGTAAGAATTGTTGTACCGGGGCCTGAAGGAGGAACTGAAGGAGAGGATGTGGAAAGGAAAAGCCAAGGTGGTCCCAGTAGTGGCAGGAGAAATTGGGGCAGTGACTTCTAAATTGGGAGAGCCAACAGATCCCAGAATAACAGCAGAGCTATGTGTCCAGAAGAGGGCAGTGTTGGGATACCACAGTTGGGATAACAGGAGAACAAACCCCATCAGGACAAGATGCAGCAATCCATCTGCATTTAACAGACAGAGGCTATTCTTTTGAAGACAGCAAAGCCCACATTTTGGACAGAGAGGACCACTGGTTTGAAAGAGGGGTCAAAGACTCCATCTATGTCAAAATTGAAGAGCCCTCTCTCAACAGAGGGGAGGGATATAACATCATCTATCTCCAGTCTGTAACACAGTCCTTTCAAGGCTTCACACCCGTTTGCATCACTCAGGTGACCCTGATAGACACAGATAAACCTCCAGGTGGCCTCAGTGATTCTCTAAAACAGGGGTCCCCAACCACCGGTCCCCGGACCGGTACCGGTCCGTGGATCATTTTTTACCGGGCCGCAAAGCTTGGGCACCGCCATCTTGTTTCAATGGCGCTTCTGGGTTTTCGGTTGCTTCCTGTTGGAAAGTGCTTCCGGGTTTTCAGTTGGAAAGCGGCGTTTGGGTGCTCGCGCCTTAGTTTCGTCAAAGGGGGGGGCGGCTTCGAACGAAGAGCCATCCTGATGGCGGTGGAGTCTCGCGTTACTCAGGTACCGGTCCGTGGAAGAGTAAATAATCGTGAAACCGGTCCCTGGTTCAAAAAAGGTTGGGGGCCACTGCTCTAAAAGAATGAAAATGACCAGCTATCTGCAAGGAGTAGAAATCCTTCCATTCCCCGTCATTCCAGTCAGAGCTGAAGAAGCTTCTTGGATGGGAAGTGAAATGTCTTCAAGAAAAAACCAGAAAGTCCAATTGCCTCTTTAAAAAAAAAAAAAGCATCTTTGGGAACAACCATGACGTGGATGACTGAGAATCTCCACAGACAGAGAACAGTCGAAGATACCCCGTAGAACCCTCAAACTCTCAAGTCTGACATTGAGGAAAAGATAGACAACCCATAGAGGTGAAAAGGGAACCTGACAATTTATTTTTAATCCAGTAGGGTTTCATATCAGGGTTTCAAATCCCCAGAGCAATGTTTCTCAAACTCAGCTACTTTCAATTGTGAGGATTTCAACCTGGAAAATGAGAAAGGGAAATTCTCCAGGGCTCCTTTATGTCGGTGATTTGAAGGTTTGATCTGCAGAGCTCAGCCTGTCAGCTCCCTGGGTTCAAAGGGATGAGTCTTCATCGAAGGTTTATCTCTTTTTACTGGAGACCACAGGAGCTGCAAGAACGGTCGCAGGAACTGGGTATGTCTAGTTGAATGAAAAGAAGGACTAGGGGAGGAATGATAGCAGTGTTCCAATATCTCAGGGGCTGCCACAAAGAAGAGGGAGTCAAACTATTCTCCAAACAGAACCTGAGGGCAGGACAAGAAGCGATGGGTGGAAACCAATCAAGGAGAGAAGCAACTTAGAACTGAGGAGAAATTTCCTGACAGTTAGAACAATTAATCAGTGGAACAACTTGCCTCCAGAAGCTGTGAATGCTCCAACACTGGAAGTTTTAAAGAAGAGATTGGAAGACGCTATTTGTCTGAAATAGTATAGAGCAGTGGTGGCTAACCTTTCTGGGCTCCTGTGCCAAAAATTGTGCGCATGCTTCCACGCTTGCGTGCCAGCACCCAGAAGGCAATGTGCCCCCCCCTACACCTGCGCACGCACCCCACTGCTGACCCTTTACCTGCACTGCACCTAACAGCTGATTTTAGGCTGGTTTCGGCCTTTTTTGGCCTCCCAAAGGCTTGAGGAAGGCTTCTGCAGGCTTCTGTACGCTTTGTAGGCCGAAAACTATCCCCGTTTCATCACTTCCTGTTTTTCCGAAAATACTGGAAATGACAAAATGGGGCTAGTTTTTGGCCTACAAAGCTTGCAGAAGCCTGCAGAAGCCTTCCTCAAGCCTTTCGGAGGCCGAAAAAGACCTGAAACTGGCCAAAAATCAGCTGTCAGACGCGCACATGCGCAGTGAGGTTAAGTTTGCCTGCAGCTTGCGTGCTGGCACAAATGCCTCTGCATGCCATAGGTTCGCCATCACGGGTATAGAGTTTCTTGTCTGAGCAGGAGGTTGGAGTAGAAGACCTCCAAGGTCCCTTCCAACTCTGTTATTGTACTCTACTCTACTCTACTCTACTCTACTCTTAAGTAATCTGTAAAAGCAGAGAATAAAATCAGACTTGCCCACTAGTCTTCCCAGAGGCTCAGGGCAGGACGAGACATCAAAGATGGCTTCTCTGTTGTTGAGGCCTCTGTAGGCAGCATTGCCCAGGTGGACCCTCTGGTGCTTGGTCAGGTAGGGCCTCCAGCGGAAGCTCTCCCCGCACTGGAGGCACTTGTACGGCTTCTCCCCGGTGTGGATCCTCAGGTGCTCCGTCAGGGTGGAGCGCCGGTTGAAGCTCCGCCCACACCTGGGGCACTCGTAGGGCTTCTCGCCCGTGTGGATGCGCCGGTGGGCACTTAGGTGGGAGCTCTGGATGAAGCGCTTGCCGCAGGCCAGGCACTCGAAGGGCTTCTCCCCCGTGTGGGTCCGCCAGTGGAGCAGGAATTCCGACTTGCAGTGGAACCACCGGTCGCATTCCGGGCACATCAGCTTCTTCCGGCCCACGTGGAACATGGAGTGCTTGGAACTGGCTGCTCTCATGTGCCTGGAAGGCTCCCGCCAGATGTGCCCGGCCTGCAGCTCCCACTGTCTCTGCAGGCCACACCGGGCCTCTGACGCTAAGGAAGGGTTGTCTGGGGGTGCCCTCAGCAAAGCCCATGGGGGATCTTCCGGATCCAAGATTTCAGGTTCTGTGATCTCTTCCTTGATCTCCCTCACGATCACCTCGCTTGCTGGCATAGTGGGAGAAGCCGAAGCAAAGTTGTTTCCTGGGAAAGAGAAAGGAGGATGAGCTAATGGACAAGTAGGGGAAAAAGTTCTTTCTCTGATTCCAACTCTAGAGTAATTTGGCTCAATAGTGTGTAGTTTTAGGGTACCACCCCTGAATTACAATACACGAAGGGGGTTGGACTAGACGGTGTTAGGAATGATAGTCACCTAACAGCTGGGTTTGCAATATATAAACCAGGATAGTCATTTAATACTGTTGTATCTTTAAGAGAATGTTGTAATTGTGATTGGCTGAGGTTCCTCCAACGGCCATAAGATGGAGCCAGAAACCTGGTTTGTTCTTCTTGCATTTCCCTTTTGCCTGATCGTCATTCTGCTTGGATTGCTGTGAGTCTTGCAACTGTTCGCAAGCTGAACTTTGTTTATGATACTGGTAAAGAAAAAGACTTCATTTTTGGATTATCCCTGGACTGATTGTTTTGAAT
The DNA here is from genome assembly GCF_049901735.1 of Notechis scutatus. NCBI lineage: Eukaryota > Metazoa > Chordata > Lepidosauria > Squamata > Elapidae > Notechis > Notechis scutatus. Next base: position 5,031,944 of record NC_142010.1, on the reverse strand, counting down.
ACTAACTGCTTTCACCGTGTATGATTGCTGGACTTTGTTTACCCGTTTACAGGAAGTAAAACTTACATTTTACTATTCAGTTTATCTGTGTGCTGGTTGTGTGTTATTCATCACCACTCTATGTTTCCCTGAGTGCACTCATTCTCCTAACGGGGAATACATCAACAGATGGCCTACAAGGTCCCTTCCAATTCTGATTATCTGTTATCTGTTATCAGAGACCTTTGATCACATAGCCTTGGCTGCCATCTTGGTTCCCCCCCCCACACACACCTATACACTTTTGTGGCCATCCCTGAACAAATGACAAAGGAGGATAGAGAAACGACAGTCTGATCTGAGGGCTCCTTGGTGTTTTCTGAGCTTGCTTGTTTTCTTGCAGATATTTCATTACCTAAACTAATCAACATCATCAGTGTTAGTAAGGAATGGGGTTTGCTCCCAATTTATATTCTAACACCTTGCGCTGTCAGTGTTAGTAGGGGTGGCCTTGAAGGTTCTTTGGTTGGGCTGTTTACTGTTAGCTTCTTTGGCAGTTCCTTGATTGGAGTAGTGTTTACTTCTTGATTGTTGGCCTGACGCTTTAGTTCCTTTTTTGTTGGTTGATGATCTCTTTTGCACAGCCTGTAGATGTTGTTTATGTCTATGTGTCTTTTGGGGGCCAATTTGTCAGAGTGCCAATCTTCCAGGGCTTGTCTAAGAGTTTTTGGACTTGGTTTGATCTAGGATGGTTTCAACAGTTTCCCATTTGAAACTATGATTAAGTCTGTCTGTATGTTGTGAAATTAGAGTTTGCATCGTGTCTTCTAACTATTAGTTGGCGTTGATGAATACACAATGGATGAATTCCTGAAAGGCTGGCACTCTGACAAATTGGCCATTGATAGACACATAGACATAAACAATATCTACATACACTGCGAAAGAGACCATCAACAATGGACCAAATTGGAGACAAAGAACCAATCAGGAACCAGTTTTTTGGGACTTTTGAGATATGGACCAATCAGAGACCTGCTGGCCAGCTTCATATACAAGAACCTAGTCAGCTCAGATTAGATGTGTATGGGCTGCCAAGCGGCACACCACAAAGCAGCTCAGTTGGCCTCTGAAGATGCCACCACAGCTGTTGGTAGAACATCAGGACAACAGAAGATCTGACCACGTCCATTTAGCCCCAAAGCTCATCGCGGCTTCACTCTCTTTGTCCCTCACCCTCATAAAGGTTGAGACGGATCTTTTTCTCCTCTGAAGCTGCTTGGGAAGGGATCCATGGATCTTCTCCTTGTTCCAGGCGACAGATCAGCTCAGGCTTGGGGATTGCAACAGCTGCATTGCATGCACGCACGCACACACAAGCGTACACAAAAGAGGGAGAAAATAAGGATGTCAGTTAAATGCATGGCAGCCCACAACCAAGACACCAAGAGTAGTGAATGTCCCAAAGAGTTAAGAATGTTTAAAGAGGCTGATTTCTAAAAATAATGCAAAACAAAATGTGCTTTGGACAGGGGCTACCAACATAGGAAATGCTTGCCAATTTCAGGCAGTTGTGGTCATCCCACAAATGAAAGGGAAATTTGTATTTTTTAAAAAATGGTTGGAACGACGCTATAGAGCACTGCGCACCAGAACAACTAGACACAAGGACAGTTTTTTCCTTCCCACTCTGCTAAACAAATAATTCCCTCAACACTGTCCAACTATTTACAAAGTCTGCACTACTATTACTGTTAATCTTCTCATCACTCCTTATCACCTCCCCTCCCACTTGTGACTGTACGGCTGTAACTTTGTCACTTTCATCCTTACAGAGAAGAGCAACCAAGATGATTAGGGGACTGGAGACTAAAACATGAAGAACGGTTGCAGGAACTGGGCTTGGCTAGTCTAGTGAAGAGAAGGACCAGGGGAGACATGATAGCAGTCTTCCAATATTTGAGGGGCTGCCACAGGGAGGAAGGGGTCAAGCTATTTTCTAAAGCACCTGAAGGCCAGACAAGGAATAATGGATGGAAACTGAACATGGAGAGATTCAACCTGGAAATAAGGAGAAACTTTCTGACAGTGAGAACAATCAACCAACGGAACAGCTTTGCCCTCGGAAGTTGTGGGAGCGCCATAACTTGAGACTTTCAAGAAGAAATTGGACTGCCATTTGTCAGAAATGCTGTAGGGTCTACTCCTTGGGCAGGGGGTTGGACTAGATGACCTACAAGGTTCCTTCCAACTCTGATTATCTGTTATTTGTTTATGATTTATATGGACTATTTCCTAGTATGATTTGATTGCTTGTTATACCCTAAGACTATTATTAAGTGTTGTACCTTATGATTCTTGACTCTTGACGAATGTATCTTTCCTTTTATGTACACTGAGAGCTTTTGCACCAAGACAAATTCCTTGTGTGTCCAATCCCACTTGGCCAATAAAGAATTCTACTCTATCTATTGAGGAGCCTCAAGCCAGAAATGACTACATCTCAAGTTATAATCATTCATTTAGGGAACATTGAAAGTTAAAACGGCACTGAAAAAAGCGACTTGTGACTTTTTTTCCACACTTAACAACTGTTGCAGCATCCCCACGGTCAAAATTCAAATGCTTGGCAACTGACTTGGCAATTGATGATGGTTGCAGTGTCTTGGGAGTCATGTGGTGGCTTTTGGGGACCTTCTGAAAAGCAAATTCAATGGGGAAAGCCAGATTCACTTAACAACCGTGTTACTAACTTAACAGCTGCAGTGACTCACTCAACCACTGTAGCAAGAAAGGTTATAAAACGGGGCAAAAGGCACTCAGACAACCAACTTGTTTAGCAACTGAAATGCTTGGCTCAGTTGTGGTCATACATCAAGGACTACCTATATTGAATTTTTTAAAATCCCTTTTAGAATAGGAGACCTTTTAAAAACCTCAATCTCTCTCTCTTTCTCATTGTCATCACCCAATCTCCAAGTGACAAATGCATCTTTCTTCCTCCTATTTTCCTGCCAACAACAACCCTGTGAGGTTGAGCTGAAAGAGAATGACTGGGCTAACGTCACTCTGCAGGCTTGCATGCTTAAGGGAGGCCTACAAGTCTCAGGAAATGATCAGATAAGAGACAGCACAGTCCACAGGTGCAGAGTCAATCAATCAGAATAGAGCTGGAAGGGACCCTGGAGGTCTTCTAGTCCAGACCCCTGGGAGACCCTATACCAGTGGTGGCTAACCTTTTTGGGCTCCCGTGCCGATAATTGCGCGCCGCTTGCCTGCTTGTGCTCGCGTGCCATCACCCAAAAGGCAATGCGTGCAGGGCCTCCCATGACTCCTGAGCATTCACCCGCAACCCGCGTGACCCGCGCTGCTCGCTTCTGCGTATGCAACCCCCCACGTGCGCATTTCTGTGCATTGGTGTCTCCTGCGCACCTCTGTGCATGCAGGCCAGATACCCAACAATTAGCTGTCGGGCGCGCGGCACACGCCCATGTGCAACAGACCTTTTTTGGGCGAGTGCTCACATGCTGGCGGTAACAGCTCTGCGTGCCACTTCCGGCATGCATGCCATAGGTTCGCCACCAGAGCCCTATACCATTTCAGACAAGTGGCTGCCCCGTCTCTTCTTAAAAACCTCCAGTGATGAAGCAGCCACAACTTCTGAAGGTAAAGCTGTTCCACTGGTTAATTGTTCTCACTGTTTGGAAATTGCTCCTTAATTCCAGGTTGCTTCTCTTCCTAATTAATTTCCAGCCATTGTTTCTTGTCCTGCCCTCTGGTGCTTTGGAAAATAAGTTGACCCCCTCCTCTTGGTGGGCAGCCTCTCAAATGCCAGAATACTGTTATTATGTTCCCCCCAGTCCTTTTTTTTCTCTAGACTCTACACTTGGCCAATAAAGTATTCTATTTCTATTTCTATTCTATTCTACTAGCCAAACCCAAATTCTTCATATGTTTTAGTCTCCAGGCTCTTAATCATCTTAGTTGCTCTGCTCTGCACTTTGTCCAAAGCTTCAACATCTTTTTTGTGACATGGTCACCAAACCTGGATGCCGTATTCCAGCTGTGGCCTAACTAAGGCTTTTTAAAGTGGTAGTGGGCGACTTAAGACTACCTATACAAGTACAGCTGGCAGGGAGATTGCTTCACACACATCATTTTGCTGCAGTTCCCATTTTGCGCCCCACTAAATGGATTGGGACAGGACTGGGCTGCTGGGGGTTCGGGAGAGCCCACGAGTCTGCGCAGTTCGGAGAACCCCCAAATCCCACTCCTTGCTGGCCCCGCCCACCCCTCCCAGGTGTCCCCACAATGGCCCGTTTTGGATGCAAGTTAAGTGCAGGGCGTGTGTGGAGACTTGAGGAGGGCGAAAAACGGGCCTCCCGGAAGTTCGGCAAAGTCGGAAATGGGCCCTTTTCTGGCTTCCAGAGAGCCTCCGGAGTCTGGGGAGGCTGTTTTCACCCTCCTGGAGGCTCAAGAAATGCCTCAGGAGCCTGGGGAGGGCAAAAACGCCGCCCCCCCCCATGGTTCAGGAGACCAACTAGGCCATGCCCACCATGGCCACGCCCACCCAGAAAGCGGGCAGAGAACCGGTTGCTAAATTTTTTTGAAGGCTGCTCCTGGATTGGGGAGGGAATTTTTTACCCAGTGAAGCCACCGTCTCGTAGTTTTCTTGCATGACATCCCAATACAAGTCTCTCTGCTCTGCGTCCAGGAGCGTCCACTCTACCTCTGTAAAGTACACAGCTACCTCTTCAAATGAGAACGGCGGTGCCTGCAAGGAGGACAGTAAAGACTGGGGCCACGGTTTCCCTCGGGAGCTTCATTTTATTAAGCGCGACATATTTCGGTTTCCCCCCACCCGCCCCAACCCATCTGCTACCTGAAAAGGTTCCGTGGTCACCATCTCTGTTCCTCCCGGAGGAGGGAAGGTTCCAAAGACAAACACACACATCATTTTGCCAAATCTGTCAGGGAGAAAAGGGGAGGTCAGGTGGGATGCCGTGGTTGAGGGGGTGCTATTCTTTGAAAAAAACCAGTTGGTCTCTTCGCTAAAGACCATCGGATTCAAACAAGGATTGGCCCGCCATCCTTTAGACTCCTATTTCAATTACAGGGAGGAAAAAAAAAAGTCTTCAACCAGGGTTAAGGTTTCCTCATGGAGAAGTTGGTGGGAAAAATGTCAGAAATCAGAAAGCAGCCGGGATAAACTCTCTGTCAGGGTTCTAGCAGTTACCCCAATTAAATCATGAGTCTCGAGCCAAACTTCCAAAACTTCAAAAGGATTTACTGGGAGTTAACATGTCTGGCACTACCTGGGTGTAACCGACTCTGAGACACATAATTCATTGTCACCCTTGACCCTGGTTTCTGCACCCCCACCCCCTGGGTGTATCATAATTCATATTCTCCAATGGGACACATCCATAGCCAAGAGCCATCAATCATGTTCTCCAGTTGGAATTTTGCACTCCAGAAACTTCAGTCACCTAGTTACTATCTTTGAAAAGTATTTATGGAATGCACTTTCGATTTCCAAGCAAACCCCTTTCCCCCTCCCTTTCTGTTGGCAACTCTAAAAAGACTATAGAATTATGGAACATAAACTATACGTTAATAACAGCCTCGGCATATAAAGAAAATCTATACAAAATGTTTTACCAGTGGCGTTTAGCCCCGGCAAGACTGGCCAAAATATACCCAAATACTAGTCCCAAATGTTGGAAATGCCAGCAAATTGATGGTATCTTCTACCACATGTGGTGGTTATGCCCCGAAACCAGGACCTATTGGACCCAAATTAAAGATTGGATACAGGAAATTATAGGATATAAACTTGAACTCAAACCAGAATTCTTCTTATTGGGAATAATTGGAGATCGTTACCCCAAAAAGATCAAGTACATTATTTTACATATACTGACTGCAGCCAGGATAGCGTATGCACAAATGTGGAAAAGACCTACAATTCCAAAAGAAGACCTAGTTCTACAAAAAAATTATAGAATGTGCAGAAATGGACATGCTTACCCTAAAAATGAAAGAAAAGGGGGATTCCGATTATTACTCGATTTGGCATAAGAATGGTTAGAAAATAGAGATAAGAAAGAATAAGTGAAGATTAACTAGAAGAGACCTTCAAAGAGTGGTGCGTAGATATGTAAATATGTAAAATATACAAATAGATAAATCAGTATAGACAGAGATAAGTTATTGATTGATATGTGTAAAATACTGTAGTGTTGTAATGACGAGGCAGTCGAGGTGTTTGATCATGATCAACTGAATCATGATGATCTTTATTGGAGTCTAGTCTTTCATTTATACACATTTTTAGTTATCCTTCATCATTGGTTAACTTTGGTCACTGCTTAACTTTCATTACTGTTTAGCATAATAGTAATTAACACAATTAATTATCTCTAGTTAAAGTCTAACATATGTTTACTTCCTCTCTCTAATCCTCCTTTAGATTAGTGACTTTGTTTGCCTGAGTTGTATTTGCTTGTAAACATTCTTTATCTGAGGTTTGCCATCCGAGATAGGAACATTCCTGCAATTACAACTCTACATTGTAGAAACTATAAAATAAGAATATGTGTCAAACTTCTGTGGAAACCGAGAATATGGTTTGTATTGGTGGAAAATGCAATAAAAATTAAATTTAAAAATAAGATAAAATAAATAAATAAAATAAAATAAAATAAAAAATAAAAAGACCATGGAAATATTTTATGAGTTGACACTCTCTTCCATTTTACAAAATTAGGAATGGGACACTGGGATGAAGAACAGGTAGTCCTTCACTTACAGCACTTCGTTCAGTGACCATTTGAAGTTACAACGGCATTGAAGAAAGTGACTTATGACCGTTTTTCGCAGTTAAGACCGTTGCGGCATCCCCATGGTCATGTGATCAAAATTCAGATGCTTGGCAACTGCCTCATACTTATGACGATTGTAGTGTCCTAGGGCCATGGGATCACTTCTTGTGACCTTCTGACAAGCAAAGTCAATGGGGAAGCCAGATTCACTTAACAACTTGTGTTACTAACTTAACAACTTGCAGTGATTCACTGAACAAAGTTTGTAAAATGGGGAAAAACTCATTTAACAAATGTCACGCTTAACAACATAAATTTTGGCTCAATTGTGGTCGTAAGTCAAGGACTTCTTGTGTATCTAGAGCAGGGGTCTGCAACCTTAAACACTCAAAGAGCCATTTAGATCAGTTTCCCACAGAAAATACCAGGAGTCTCAAAACCTGAGTGGCCGTAGCCAACTCAACATCACTCTCACCCAGTCACATGACAGCCCCCCCTCCGGCCTATCCAAGTTTGTGGCTCCCGGTGTTTTCTGTGGGTAATGGGTCTTTCTCTCTCCGTCCCTCCCTCATTTCTGTTTTTTGTGTTTTACCTTCTCAGGCCAGGGGAGGAGTGACTGGGAGGGGAGAGAGAGAGGGGTGTGGCCAGCCAGTGGTGGGATCACCTAACAGGGAGCCACAGCAGAGGGCCCAAAGAGCCGCATGCGGCTCCAGAGCCGTGGGTTGCTGACACCCGACCTAGAGCCATATCAAGGGTAGGGTAATGGCAGCCTTCTAAATCAAGGGTCTCCAAACTTGGCCATTTTATGCCTGGAGGACTTCAACTCCCAGAATTCCCCAGCCAGCTGGCTAGGGAATTCTGGGAGTTGAAGTCCTCCAGGCTTAAAGTGGCCAAGGTTGGAGACCCCCTGTTCTAAATCAATGTTTCACAAACTTGGCAACTTTAAGATAAGTGGACTTTAACTCTCAGAATTTTGTATTTGCATAATTTTTATTTATGTATTTCTGTTATCATATTTATATAGTATATATTGGAGGCGGTTTGAGAGCTGTATGAAACAAAATTTCATTTTAATGTATGCTGATTAGTGCACATTTCAAAGTGACAATAAAGTTTCTATCCCTCCATTCCATTCCATTCCAATCCCAATCCCATTCCTAATCTGATCTAATCTGGCAATTAATCAGTGGAACAACTTGCCTCCGGAAGATGTGAACGCTCCAAACTCTGGAAGTTTTTAAGAAGAGATTGGATAACTGTTTGTCTGAAATGGTATAGGGCAGTGGTGGGATTCAAAAATTTTTTACAACTGGTTCTGTGGGTGTGACTTGGTGGGCGTGGCAGGGGAAGGATACTGTAAACTTTCCAGTCAGAGGTGGTATTTGCCGGTTCTCCAAACTACTCAAAATTTCCGCTACCGGTTCTCCAGAACTGGTCAGAACCTGCTGAATATACCACCTCTGGTATAGGGTTTCCTGCCAAAGCAGGGGGTTGGACTAGAAGACCTCCATGGTCCCTTCCAACTCACCTAGTATGTAAGATGGCTTCCACATTAACTTTGCTTGTCAAAAGGTCACAAAAGGGAATCACATGACCCCAGGGATACTGCAACTGTCATAGATAGGAGCCAGTTGCAAAGCATCTGGATTTTAATTTTAATTTTAATGGGGAGGCTGCAACGGTTATAAGTGTGGAAAAAAGGTTGTTAAGTCACTTTTTTTCAGTCACGTTGTAGGTTGAGGACTATCTGCATAAGATGTACCTCAGGGGTATCTTTCTCTGGCTCAGCAACTTAAGTTGTGTGAACTCCCAGAATTCCCCAGCCAATTGTTGCTCCTCCAGAACTCTCCCCTGGGAGGAAGGATGTTTTAACCCTCCAACCTGCTATTGTTTATTTTATTTTATTTTATTTTATTTTAAATCTATCCTTTTCTTGGAAAAAGCAGGTGGGAAAGAGAGATGCATGCAACGGAAGCAAGGCCGTCGGTTTACCTTCTGCAGCAGCTCGGACGCCTCTTTTCCGCTTCCCTCAAGGATGGAGGATGCCTCGGCTGGCTGGATGGAGGGGAACAATCCTAAGATCTCAGAGTTGGAGGGTGACTCAGAGGTCTTCTAGTCCAACCCCCCCCGTGCTCCAATTCGAAGGGAAGGGATCGCAATTTGAACCTCCCACCCGCCACCCGCGTCGCCAAACCCCGTCTTTGCTTGGCCGTTTGCTTCAGACCAGGCGCCAAAGCCTCCCCCGAAGGCGCGGGCTCTTCGGCTCCATAGACCGGATCTCGGAGCCTCGGCCTCGAGGAAGACCAGCCCCTCCGAGGTCGCCGAGCGGGGGAGCGAGGGAGAAGGAAGAGAGGCGGAAAAGAGGAGCTTCGTTCGGGAGGCCTCGGCCAGCCCGAGAAACCGGAGCCATCTGCTGGCCGCGCCGGCTTCCCGAGAGGGAGAAGCTACCGGCGGGCGCAGGGTGGGAAGCCCTTTACGCGCGCTCCAAAGTGGAGAGAGAGAGGGAAGGAGGGATCCCCAAGCCCAGCATCCCCAGCCAAGCTGGCCGATCGGAGATGATGGGAGTTGTGGCTGAGCTGATTACTTGCACTCCCCCCAAGTCTCAACATCTTTTTCTAAAATTCCAGGCACGGTCTTATTCCCAGAATACTCCAGTCAGCTAACTTTAGGTTGGGCGTGGGGGGAAACGGTTGAAGTCCCCCAACTCAAAAGTTGCCAAGGTTGAGAAATGTGTAAATGTACTCACAAAATTCACAAATCGCAAGGAGCTGCCCATGTCAAAATGTGTCCTGCAATGCTCATTCCCGCCAGCCGGCCCATCCTTCAGAGCCACAATCTCGAAAGACCACAGCGGGATAAATAGGAGAAATAAATAAATGATGTTTTTTTAAAAAAAACAATAAGCTAAGGAGAACTAAGGAGAAATTTCCTGACATAATAATTAATCAGTGGAACAACTTGCCTCCAGAAGTTGTGAATTCTCCAGTACTGGAAGTTTTTAAGAAGGTTGGACATCCATTTGAAATGGTACATAGGGTTTCCTGCCTCAGCAGAGGGTTGGACTAGATTCTATTCTATTCTATTCTTATTCCTAGTCCTTATTCCATTCCTATTCTATTTCTATTGTATTCCTATTCCTATTCCTTATTCTATTCCTATTCTATTTCTATTCTATTCTATTCTATTCCTATTCTATTCCTATTCCTTATTCTATTCCTATTCCTTATTCTATTCCTATTCCTTATTCTATTCCTATTCCTAATTCAATTCAATTCAATTCCTATTCCTTATTCTATTCTATTCTATTCCTATTCTATTCCTATTCCTTATTCTATTCCTATTCTATTCCTAATTCTATTCTATTCTATTCCTATTCCTTATTCTATTCCTAATTCTATTCTATTCTATTCTATTCTATTCTATTCTATTCTATTCTATTCTATTCCTATTCCTATTCTATTCCTTTTCCTTATTCTATTCCTATTCCTAATTCTATTCTATTCCTATTCCTATTCTATTCCTATTCCTATTCCTATTCCTATTCCTATTCCTATTCTATTCTATTCCTATTCCTATTCCTATTCCTATCCTATTCCTATTCCTATTCTATTCTAATTCTATTCTATTCTATTCTATTCTATTCTATTCTATTCTATTCTATTCTATTCTATTCTATTCCAAACAAGGAAACCTCCTGCAGCCCAGCGCAAGAGAAAGCCTCTGCTTTCTGCCTTGATTTCGGGAAAGGGCTCAGCGGAGCGAGGTACTCAGTGGGTTAAAGGGAGCGAGAGAGGCTGCTTGCTAGAGAGGCCTTGGAGAGAAAGAGAGGAGTTTAGGGGGGATTTAAATACTCGATGCACCTTCCTGTGCTGTTTTAATCTGCCCCTGTGTAAGTGGTGGGAAAAGTGGGGGGGAGAGACTGGCGGTGGGGCTCCTCCGGAGGAGCTGGACCAGCGCGCGCGCTCCAGTTCGGTGAGCTACTTTTGCAAAAAGACGAAAGCTGCAAAGGGGCGAAAATGCAAGGGGGACCCGGCGATGTCCCCACCCCCCCGGTCCTGTTCCTGAGAGGAGAGGAATCCAGTAGCTGCAAAGTCTTCCAAGTCCGGGCCTTGCTTGGCTTTCCCGCCTCCGGGTTTCTGCGGCTTAGGATGCACTACAACTCCCATCCCTCTCGTTTGCTGGAGCGGGGAGCAAGCGTAAATCTTGCGCCGTGCAAAATTTTGAAGATCGGGCCTGCTGGCTCCGCTGCTTCAAGCTCTGCGGCTAGGATGCACTACAACTCCCATCCCTCTGGCTTGCTGGGGTGGGGTGGGGTGGGACAAATGTCATCTTGCGCCGGGCAAAAATGCGTGCAATTTTGAAGATCGGGCCTGCTGGCTTCTACGCTCCAGGCTCTGGCTAGGATGCACTACAACTCCCATCTTCTCACTATCTTGGCGGGGAAGTGTAATTTCTGCCCCGTGCAATTTTCCGGGCCTGATGGCTTTCCTGCTTCCAAGCGTTGCGGCTAGGATGCACTACAACTCCCATTCCCTCGTTTACCGGGGCAGGGGGAATGAGTAATCTTGCGCCGTGCAAAATCCGTGCAATTTTTAAAGTCCGGGTGTGAGGCGGCTTCCCCGCTCCAGGCTCTGCGGCTAGGATGCATTACAACTCCCATTCTCTCGCTTGCTGGGCCAAGGAGCAAGTCAGCAAGTGTAATCTTGCACCGTGCAAAAATCCGTGCAATTTTGAAGTCTGGGCCTGTTGGCTTCCCTGCTCCAGGCTCTGGCTAGGATGCACTACAACTCCCATCTTCTCACCACCTTGGCCAGGAAGCAAGGGAAGTGTAATTCTGCCCCCCCGTGCAATTTTAGAGGTCCAGACCTGCTGGCTTCCCAGTTCTGGGCTTCTGTGGCTAGTATGGACTACAGCACCCATCTCCTTGCTGTCAGGGGAGCGAGGGCTGTGTAATCCTGTGCCAAGCAAAAAGGCTGGCCACCTAGGAAGGGTGGCTTGTGCAGTGGCATCCCCTCTTTGCAGGAAAGTGTAGAAAGAAGCAGGGGGTGGGGATGTCTATGCAGATAGGAAATTGTAATGGTAGGGATGATGGGATTTGGAGTTGAGTGCTTTTTTTTTCAGTTTAGAAAAGGCGGATGCCAGTCCTGCAGGTTTTCCAGCTCTGAATTGGCTCCTGCAGCTAGGTCTGTTAGGATGGCTTTGATCTGCCTGGATTAACAGGTGAAAGCTCTTTAGTTCTATTTATGTTTATTGCCCGCTTAATATTTGCATATCAAAGGTCCTGTGAGTAGCGGGCCAGGTTGTAGTAGCCTTGGGATGAAAGTGCATTCCTTAAAGTTGTGTTTACAATGAAGCTATAAGAGTTGCAGAGTTATTTCTAATGTAGATACATATCTATACAGCTATAGCCTTTATTTAATCTTAATTATCCATCTCATCTTCCAGTTCCATCCTGTTTCCTCACCCTGCTGCACATCTATTGTCTAATATGAACCTCCCTTGCACAATTGTAAAGTGTGCAACTAGTTCATTATAAGCAATGTTGCTACAATCTCCCAATGTGCTTAAATCTCTGATGACAGTTAAAACTTTTGTCCTGTCAGAGGGTGGCAACATGTTTTGGGAGTCTCTATCTTGTGACGTACGTCCACAGTGGAGCCCAACACGTCTCCTGTTTAATGAGACACTTGTTAAGTGAGCTTTGTCCCATTTTACAACCTTTCTTCCCACCGTTGTTGAGCGAACAACTGTGGTTGTTAAATTAGTAACACGGTTCATATTTGTGACGGTCACAGTGTCCGTGGGTCAGCTTTTGTGTCCTTCTCACAAGCCAAATCAATGAGGAAGCCAGATCCGTTGAACAACTGTGTTACTCATTGAACAAACGTCAGTGATTCACTTAACAATGGTGGCTAGAATAGGTGGTAAAACAGTGCCAAGCCCACCACAAATGTCTCATGTGAACAGCATACATTTTGTGGCTCAGTTGTGGTCGTAAGTCGAGGGCTACCTGCAACTGGATGTGCCTGGGCTGAAAAGCCGCCTGAGATCATCTGTGTAGCGATTCTATAAAGCAGTGATGGCTAACCTTTGTGTTAGGGTCTGCTGAAAGCGTGTGTGCACTGGCACCCACAATGCACTGTGCCCCGCCCTCCGTGCATGCGAGCGCAACCCCCTTACCTGCACTGCGCATGTGCGTGTCTCCCAGCTGATTTTCGGGTGGTTTGAGGCCTTTTTCTGCCTCCCAGAGGCTCGAGGGAAGCCTCTGTAGCCTCAGGAGGCCGAAAAACGGGCCTTCTGGAAATACCAGAAGTGCCCATTTTTGAGCCTCTGGAGGGCCTCTACAGCCTGGGGGAGGCTGTTTTCGCCCTCCCAGGGGCTCGAGGGAAGCCTCTGCAGCCTTTTGGAGGCCGAAAAACGGGCACTTCCGGTATTTCCAGAAGGCCTGTTTTTTTTGGCCTCCCGAGGCTACAGAGGCTTCCCTCAAGCCTCCGGGAGGCTGAAAATGGCATCAAACCGGCCGAAAATCAGCTGGGAAAGCGCGCACATGCGCGGTGCAGGTAAGTTTGGCTGGGGCTTGCGTGCCCACACAAATGGTTCGCCATCACGGCTATAAAGAATGAGGAAGTTACTGAATAAATCTCTATCTTGATCTTGGCAGAGATAAGCTAGATCTGTTATCAAAGTCAGGAGAAGAAGACAAGGCAAAAACAAGGTGAAAATAATGCAGAAAAGGCTCATGTCTGTACTTCACATGAGTATAAGGGGGAAGTGGGTACAGTACAATCAGACTTGGAAGACTGTGGTGCAATAGCCACTCCCAACACAGGTGGTCCTTGACTTACGACCACGATTGAGCCCAGAGTTTCTGTTGTTAAGGGAGACATTTTTAAGTGGGATCTTTCTTGCCGCAGTTGTTAAGTGAATAATGTAGTTGTTAAGTGAATCTGACTTCCCTGTTGATGCTGCTTGTCACAAGGTCGCAAAAAACGATCCCATGACCTTGGGACACTGCAACCGTCATAAATACGAGTCATTTGTGAAGCGTCTGAATTTCGATCACGTCACTGTGGGGATTCTGCCATGGTCGTGAGTGTGACAGACAGCCCTAAATCACTTTCAATGGAAGGCAAATCGCTTTTTTTCCCCAATGATGACGTAACCGGTCACTGAATGAACTGTCTTAAGTCGAGGACCCTCTAGAAAAGTTTTAGTTTTAGCCCTCCTGGGGAAATCATTCTTGGTCTGGTCTTTTTGTTGGGCTGACAGTTTCTCAAATTCTTCCTTTTTTTTTTTTTTCTCCTCAGAGAGTGCTACTTTGCCGCTGAATTATGTCGCATAGCTCCCTGCTTCTTTAAAAGCCTTCCCATCTTGGAGGGAAACTGCCAGCTGTATTAAGAGAGAGAAATTCTGGGATATTCCTGCAAGCTTCTGGCCCAAGGCTGACCGAAATTGCAAATTTTGCGGTCAGCGACGCCTGCTTTTCGAGAGGCCATGGCAGCTGAACAGAGGGCCAGGAGAACGGATGGCCTCCCAAGGCACAGAGGGGTCAAAGTGGAAGAGCGTCAAACCGCCAGCCCCCGAGGGGCAGAGGGAGGGGACCGGGCTGGGAAACTGCCTCGCGTCCTCCAAGTGGGCACCATTCGAGAGTTCCTGAATTGGGCTGCCCCGCGGCAAATGAAGCAGGAGCCCAGGGAGGACTTGCCCCAACTCTGGGAAACCCAATGGCAGGAGTTCCTCGCTGCGCTCCGGGCCTCTCCTCTAGGGGAGGGACACCAGCAGCTGTCCGAGGGACCCGCCCCGTGGGGGGACAACAAAGCCTTTTTCGCCTCTTTTGAGCGCCTGGCTGGAACCTGCCAGCTGCCCCGCCGAGAGTGGTTGGCGCGCCTGGTGCCCGTGTTGGGCACCGAAGCCAAGGAAGCCTACAGTAGCCTCAGTCTCCAGGACCGAGGCGAATACGCCAAAGTCAAGGCGGCCATCTTGAAAGGGGATGCCTTCCGGATGGAGGCGCAGCGCCAACGCTTCCGGCAGTTCCGCTACCACGAAGCCTGGGGGCCCCGGGAGGTGTGCAGCCAGCTTCGGGAACTGTGCCGGGGATGGCTGAAGCCGGAGAAACACACCAAGGAGCAAATGTTAGACCTTCTGGTCCTGGAGCAGTTCCTGACTCTTCTGCCTCAGGAGATCCAGAGCTGGGTGCGGGAACACGGCCCGGAGTCGTGTGCTCAAGCTGTGCCCCTGGCGGAGGCCTTCCTGATCAGGCAGCAAGAGGCCGAAAGAAAGGGGAAACAGGTATAATGACTGACAGAGCTAAGCTGCCTTGTCCTTGGCACAAAATGGTTGTGCGGTGATGAATTTAAGTGTTGTTTTGCATTTTCCTGGAAGAGGTCTTATTACACACTAGCTCTATACCCGTGCTTTGCTACGAAACTATGTGATCGGGCTTAGTTTGTGAGGAGGAAAATGAGGGGAAAAAATTCTGCCTCTGCCTACCAGCATCCATCGATATTTATCTGGTTAGCATCCTGTCTGTGTGTGAGCGAGTTGAGGACTGTTTGGAAACTGAAACAGTATTTGCTGTGTGAGCAAGGAGGAGACAGCAAGGAGCCTGGGCATGGCTTAGCTCAACTGTTCTGTACTGAAGCTGGTTGCTGTTCTGAAACTGAAACTCTTCTCCTGTGCTTGTGTTTTGCATTTGGAACAGATTTCTTTTCAGATGGGGAGGGGGGAGTAGAACTCCTTAGCATCAGAGCATTTAATAATAATATACAAAATACTAATACTCTGATGGTCATTTAGAAAAATCCTTTCTTAGCACCCAGAAGCCAAGAGGAACATACGTGCCAAATTTCAAGTTCGTAGGCTTTACGGTTCTGGAGATTTTTTGATGCGTGAGTGGTATTTCGCTTTTATATACGTAGAAGGTTTATATAAGCTGCTTAGACAGCTTCACTTTCATTTTTACTGCTTGCCCTTCCTCCTCACACTTAGAGCCTGGTGGTACAGATGCATTTCTCTTCAAACAATCGTACAGTTTGTAGTACATAGATTTGCAAAACAACGGGATAAAGGAATATTCTTGAACTTTGTTTGATGATTTACCTCATGGTTACTGTGAAATTGTCTGAAGTACATCAATGGAGTGCATGTTATCTCAGCTTGCAGAGCTTGGATTCGTTGAATGAGTTTACCCAAAATGCAAATATTGCGGAATATACAGCCTCATGCCACATGACTAAGCTCCATTTTACTCCATTTTATGCTGAATAAACTAAATTATTAATGTATCTTTAATAGAAAACTAAATTCAGATATAGATTTTTTTTCCTCCAAAAGCATTTTATTAAAATAAATTTGATTTAAATTTAAAAAAATCTGATTTAAGTAAAAAAAAATCCAATTTAAATAAAAAAAAACATCGATTTTTTTATTCCCCCTGCTTTCTGCTCATCTTTCAGACTCGGGGAACTCAAGTGGTGAGCTGGGCTGAGATGAAACCATCTCCTGTGGGTTCTGGGCTGAAGCGGATTCACCGAGAGATGAAGCAAGACGCCAGAATCCTGGGTAAGAATTTCCTGCCTTTGGTTCTTTGGAAGCTGTAAGATCACCTGTCTCAAACAACTGTACTTCACGGTTGTGGGGATGCCAGGGCCTAGAATTCCCATCCAAAATTCAGAAGTACTGACAATTCTGGGACTGAGAGAGGACTGTAAAAGCAATGTAAAGCGGTATAAGTCGAAATGCTGTTGCTGTTATTTCCATTTTTGTCCTAATGTCAGAGAAACAGTGGCAGATAACCTTTATCACGTTGAGTTACCTTGTGTGAAATGGTCCGTCGCAAGTTATCCCACAGTGAGTTGGTCGCACAAAGATGGCCGCGTCGAGTTGTCCTATACCTTCATTCCCATATATCTGTGATGACGAACCTACGGCATGTGTGCCACAGGTGGCATGCAGAGTCATTTGTGTGGGCACGCAAGCCCCAGGCAAACTTACCTCACTGCACACGTGCGGGCCTTACAGCTGATTTTCGGCCCGTTTGAGGCCTTGTTTTTGGCTTCCCAGAGGCACGAGGGAAGTCTCTGCAGCCTTTGTAGGCTGAAAAAAAAAAAGGCCCATTTCATCACTTCCTGTATTTCCGGAAATACCAGAAGTGGTGAAACGGGCCTAATTTTTGGCCTTGAGCCTCTGGAAGGCCGAAAATCAGCTGGGAGGTGCAGTGCAGGTAAGGGGGCGGCGGCGGCGGGGATTGCACACGCATGCACAGGGAGCGTGGAGCCCCCCCCCATGCGCATTGCCTTCAATTTTTGGAAAAGGAGCCCAAAAAGGTTAGCCACCACTGCCATATATCATTACACTAGTGCATTTTTCAGAAGACAGGTGTGACACGGGCATGATGTGAAGCACCTAAGGCTTCCCATACCGCTGCTTTGTGGACCTGCTGCAACTTGCAAACACTCTTCAAGGGCAGCCCCAGGTAGAGCACACTGTAGTAGTCCAGACAGGAAACGACTGCGGGGGAGGTTGGGTTAGAGTGGCTGGATCCCAAATGTGACTGGACCCACCAAATAAAGCTTCTTCCTTTTTGTTTCAGACTTGGGGAACGCCAACGGGGAGCATGCTGAGAAGGCCCTGAACCGAACTACCGAAAATGGGTTGAAGGCTCCCGGCAGAGCCCAGCTGGGCCAGAGGAGCTTCCAAAGTCCCGATAGCAGGACAGCTTTCCGCCCAAGCCCGGCCTTCTTCAAACACCAGCGGGTCCACGCGGCGGAGAGCCCGCACCAGTGCCCTGACTGCGGGAAGCATTTTACGCAGCGTTCGAGCCTTACCATCCATCGGCGGATCCACACGGGGGAGAAGCCGTACCCCTGTCCCGAGTGCGGGAAATGCTTCCGTCAGAGTTCCAACCTCTTGAAGCACCAGAGAATCCACTCGGGGGAGAAGCCACACCAGTGCCCGGAGTGTAGCAAATGTTTCGCCCAGCGCTCCAACCTGCTGATCCACCAGAGGACCCACACGGGCGAGATGCCCTACGTGTGTGCCGAGTGCGGGTCCTGCTTCAGCCAGCACCGGGGGCTGGTCACTCACCAGCGGATCCACATGGATGAGATGCCGTACGGCTACGGTTGCCCGGATTGTGGGAAGTGTTTCCAGCAGAACTCGGATCTGACGAAGCACCTGCGGGTCCACACGGGCGAGAAGCCCTACAGCTGCCCCGAGTGCGGGAAGAGTTTCAGCTACAGTTCCAACCTCAGCAAGCACCAGCGGATCCACACGGGCGAGAAGCCGTACCTCTGCAACGTCTGCGGGAAAAGCTTCAGCCATTTGTCGACGCGCAACACCCACCAGCGGGTCCACACGGGGGAGAGGCCGTACGGCTGCACCGAGTGCGGGAAAAGGTTCATTTCCAGTTCCAAACTCACCCGGCACATGAGGACACATTCCATATACACTCCTTACATCTGCAACGAATGCGGGAGGAGCTTCGGTTCCCATTCGGCCTTGACCACCCATCAGAAGGATCACTCGGCTGAGAGTTACAGCGTGGGCGGCTTGTGGGAGGGAGCCGAGCAGGGCCCTAGCGACTTCATGGGCAGGATGTCCCCTCTGTGACTGTGGCGGAGTTAGCCTTATTCCTTATGAGACGACTAGTCAAGGCGCTAGTCCCTAAAAGGTATTGGAATTGGGCAGCCTGGCTTGTGGGGGCCGGATGTGGGAGTAGAGAGGAAGTCGAGCTATAGAATTTAAATGTGGTGGTTTTGGAAGATAGAGTTAGGCTGGAGAGAGGAAAAAAAAATAGGGTAGTACAGAGGATGGAGGCTTAGATTGTCAAGTTAGTTTTAGGAAGAAGGCAAAGCCTCTGCGGAAGAGAAGAGCTTTGAAGCTAGCTGCTCATTAAAATGGCTTCCCTGAGGCCCCGAGCCAGCATATTTTGAGCCTTCCATTATTAGTGTAATCCCCACCCCCCCTGCTGTAATTTAGCTATTTAATAGCTCTGTAGATCCCCCAGATTCAGGAGCAAGTTAGCTGTGATTATTGGGCAACTTGTAGGTAATAAGTGAAAACTCCCCCTCCTCAGTATGGCTAAAATCCAACTTGAAGATGGTATCAAATTTTTTAAAAATGGTTTTCTAGTGTTTGGATTGACACGCTAAATTAGCACTTCCTTTCAATGGTGCAGTTCTAGTGCTCAGTGCAGATTATGCACTATGTCCGGTTATCCCCAGTTTAAAAATGCCAGTGCATGTGATTTCAGGTGGCTAGGTGATATTCTGAATTGGGGGCCCCATTGTCCCCCTTTGCTTGAGCAATGTTTCTCAACCATAGCAACTTTTAGAAGGTTTGGACTTCAACTCCCAGAATTCCCTAGCCAGTCATGACTGGGGAATTCTGGGAGTTGAAGTCCACACCTCTGAAAAGTTGCTAAGCTTGGAAAAGATGTAGACGTACCATATATACTCAACGTGGAAGCCCACGTGTGAGTCAACAGGCCCTAAATTCTGTGGAAAAAAACACTGAAAAACATGCCACTCACCGATAAGCCAACCTGCATTTTTCATGACAGTTTGGTAAAAAAAAATTCAAGGGTCTCCTTAGCTACAGATGGGCCTCTATGAGATATATGAGTAATTTTTACAATACATTAACCGTATATACAAATGGATAAGCCAAATCTGATTTTGGGTACGTTTTGGAGCCTTAAATTCTCGGCTTATTTGTGTGTATATATGGTAGATTACAAAAGAGAGAAGGTTCTGGCATAGAATATTGTAGGATACAGTACTTGATGGCACCGGAAAAAATGATTTATGACCTGTTTTTCATACCATTGTTGCCGGTCCCGTGATCACAATTCAGATGATGGGCAACTAGCATGTATTTACGATGGTTTCGCTATCCTGGGATCCCCTTTTTGCGACTTTGACAAGCAAAGTCAACCGCGTGACTAATTTTAACAACTGCAGTGATTGACACAACTGTTGCAAGGAAGGTTGCAAAAATGGGGCAAACCTCGCCAACCGTCTCGCTTAGCAACAGAAATGTTGGGCTCGGTTGTGGTTGTAAGTCAAGGACTACCTCTCATTGATTGTGAACCATGGTTGACTGATTCCCACAACCTGGGAAGGTAAATCTGAACAGGCCTCATGATAATGCCAGGGCCTGCATGTCCCCATTCTGTTAAGAGAAGGCAGAAATGAGATGAGAGGAAGAATTCATCCCTTTCCAAGTGGTGGCATTCTATCGGTTCGTCCCGGTTCTACCGAGCCGGTAGCGGCGATGGGCCGCGGAGACAGAACCGGTCTTCTCCACTGCTCTGCTGTTAGGCCCACCCATCCGCCTGGGCTCCTATATTTACCTTTATCCTCTGAATTTGAAGCGCAGCTGCTTTGCGCGGCACAGCAGAGGGTTGCGCGGCAGCTGCTGAAGCGACCGGGAGAATGCAGGCTTGCAGGAGGTGAGTTGGAATGCCTGTGCAAAAGCGTGCGTTTGGTGTGCACGGGCCTGCAAAGTTTGGTGCACGCGCGCAAAGTGCGCCCATCAAGCCACACCCCCCAAATCGGTGGTAAAACTTGTTCAATCCCGCCACTGTCCCCTTCCGCCTTCAATAGCTCTAGTCCCCCCTTAGCAGATGTCCTTCACAAATTGTTTTCAAAAGAACGTGACTTTGGACAAATAAAAAAGGGCATCCTTTAGTCAATTAACAGTAAACAATAAAGGAGAAAGTAGGTTTGGATTACAGTGGCGGCTGCTAAGCATCTAACAGGGAAGATTGCCTGCATTTTAAAGGAAAGTAAGTATAAAGGGGAAAGAGAGATGGCTGCATTTTAAAGGAAAGTAAGTATAAAGGGGAAAGAGAGATGGTAGGTTTGTATAAAATGTATGAATAGAGTAGAGAAAACGAGGAAGGGTAAAGGTTTGTTAAGTAGTAAAAGCTGGGGGAAATTGAAGGAAAAGCAATTCGGGACAGACAGAAATATCGGCAAATAATCCTCAGTTCGTTTAGTGACCGTTCAAAGTTAACAATGGCACTGAAAAAAAGTGACCTGTTGACTCTTGCCCTTGGCTGTGGCTCTCCTCCTGTCTCAAGGATACAGGTAGTCCTCAACTTACAGCAGTTTCCTTAGCGACCATTCAAAGTTAACAACCACATTGGGGGAAAAAAGCAACTTACGGCCGCTTTTCACACTTAACGACTGTTGCAGCAGCACCCCCATGGTCAAAATTCAGATGCTTGGCAACTGGCTCATATTTAGGACAGTTGCAGTGTTCCCTGTGTGTGTGTGTGTGTGTGAGAGAGAGAGAGAGAGAGAGACAAGTGGGGAAGCGTGATGACCCGGGGCGTGACACAAAAATAATAGTCACAAAAGTAGAATAAATTCCCTTTAATGCCTCCAATGTCCAATTGTCCTCGGCTGGATATCAAACTCTTCCAAAAAACAGTTTACGAAGGAAAGAAATGCAGTCCGAACCCAAAGTAAA
This sequence comes from Notechis scutatus, assembly GCF_049901735.1. Classification (NCBI taxonomy): domain Eukaryota; kingdom Metazoa; phylum Chordata; class Lepidosauria; order Squamata; family Elapidae; genus Notechis; species Notechis scutatus. Next base: position 5,010,663 of record NC_142010.1, on the reverse strand, counting down.
GATAATTAGAAATTAAAAGACGAATACAAATCACACTGAAGTAATTAACACTTTATTAACAATTTATCAGGATGATAAATTGCAGACTTCCAAAAGATAACGCAGCCCCTACAGTTGGGAGGATGCCAAAACCCAGATAAGCCTTGACAAAGACAATGCATGCTTTGCTTCCAGCAAGGAGCTGTATGCAAATGCCCCACTTATATCCTGTTCTCTCAGCTGCAACTAATGAAAGGGATCAGGGCCCTTTCCTCTCCCGTAAGTCATGTTGCTCCCTTCTCCGTTCCTCCCTGCATGCCCTAGGATGAAGAGGGAATGGCCCTGGGTCTTCCTCTGAATGCCCAGCCGGACTGTGCCCTTCCCCCGTTTCTTCCACAGCCACCAGAGCTACACTCCCACTCCCTGTCAGCTGCTCAATCTCTCCCTCAGAATCATACTCCAACAAGGGCATGACAGGAAGCCAGGTCCACTTAACAACCGTGTGACTAATGAGTGCAATAGTCACTTAACAACTGTGGCAGGAAAGATTGGACAATGGGGCGAAATCCGCTTAACAGTCTCGCTTAGCAGGAGAAATTTTGAGCTCAATTGCGGTCCTAAATTGCGGACTACCTGTGTTTCCCCTTGAGGGTTGCATCCTTTCCCAGTGTAGCAGCTTCCACAGGTTTTGTATCCTTGAAGGCAAGATTGTCAGGTAGGCTAATAGACAAAAAACGAGAAGCAGACAACTGTGTGTGTATTGTTGTTGTTGTTGTTGACTTAGGGATTAATCCCTGTGTCTTCCCACTTTTAGCCTGACATGTTAGCCAATAGGTGGGCATAGAGTATCCCTTAGATTTAGTTAGCGTAACTTGGTTTCGTTGGAAGAACTGCAACGGGAAGGCTCACACACGCAACACACTAAAAGCCAAAGTTAGGCCAACTCCTATTCGGGCTTAGCCGTGTGTGAAACTCCGCTTCATTCTCACACATTCAGGTTGGAGTCCAAATAAAGTTCCAAACCAAAGAAACGTTGTTAGTGTCGTTTGATATTGTGGGAAACAAGGGGATTTGGTCATTCCCAACTGGCTCTGCCAAGATTTTTGGGGGGTGGAGGGGTTGAGACGCAGACAAGCTGATTTTAGAACGACGACGTTGAACTATTTAAACAGCTAAATAGTGGGAAAATTACGTCCTTGGCATCAGGTGTGTCGTAATAGGTTGATTTGGGAAGAAAAGAGGGGACAGTTTTAAACCCTAATTACTGAGGTCATTGTGAACCCAATTGTCTTCTAATCAGTTGGAAGGGGCCATGGAGATCTTCTAGTCCAACCCCCTGCTCAAGTAGGAGATCTTATACCAGAGGTCTCCAAACTTGGCAACTTGAAGACTTGTGGACTTCAACTCCCAGAATTCTGGGAGTTGACATCCACATGTCTTAAAGTTGCCAAGTTTGGGGACCCCTGCCTTACACCATTCCAGACAAGTGGCCGTCCAATCTTTTATTAAGAGCTACATTGCAGACATCTAAAGCATGGCTGTCCAATCCCTGGGCCGCAGCTCATTAACAGAGCCGTGGCCCATTCAGAACTGGGTGCTGTGATGGCGAGCACGTATGCACACACCGTTGCACTTGTGCGTGTGGCGAACGAGCGCGTTTGTGTGCATGCAAAGCTCCCATTTGTGCAAGGGGTGGGTGCTTGCACGAAGATCCATTCACTCGCACAAATGGAGCTGTGTGAACCAGTGGTGGGATTCAATTTTTTTTTTTACTACCGGTTCTGTGGGTGTGGTTTGATGGGCGTGGCAGGGGAAGGACACTGCAAAATCCCCATTCCCTCCCCAGCCCACTAACCTGCTTTCCAGCTCTGTTCTCCTGTGCAGGGCAACCAAAGAAGACCCAGCCGATCAGCTGGGACTCGGGAGGCAGAGAATAGATGGGGGCAGGGCCAGTCAGAGGTGGTATTTGCCGGTTCTCCGAACTACTCAAAATTTCCGCTATCGGTTCTCCAGAACTGGTCAGAACCTGCTGAATATACCACCTCTGGTGTGAACCCACGCCTGCCACTCGCATCAAACAAACCCCTCCAACCTCCGGGCTGCCAAGCCGGAGAAGTTGGGAGACCACTGATCTTAGTCAAACCTTCCCATTCATCCTTCAGAGCTGCAGAATGGCTAACAGTGTTAGGCACTCCCTTACGAGCCTCCCCTGTCAAGATCTGGAAGCATGGAAGAAACGCCCAAATATTGGTGGTAACATTCAAGTTGCTTCCTTGGCGTAAAACTTGCATGAAGCGATTCATTTGTAGGGACAGATCAAATAACTAGATCAAGGCTAGCGGCTAACTGGGTTAAATAAACCCAGTCTGCTCAAAAGCCTTCACAACAGGCCCTTGACCCAGGAAGTGAACATTACATTAAGTTAAAGAGTTTTTCTTTAAATATTAGAAAATATCATCTTCCTGAGCTTTTTTTTTTTTTTTTTTTGCAGCTGGAATTGAGGTGCCACTTAAGTGATAAGCTACTGACAAACTCCTTTTTGTCGATTATTTCTCTTCCACTTACCTCCTGGTATTTTTCCGGTCCCTCCTCTCCCAATCTTTTGCTCCCACGATTCTAATGCCAATGTTTTTTTGCTTTCATTTCTACATTTTTGTCCTTCTGTTAGGGGTTTAGACAGCGGTGGGCTTCAAACATTTTAGCAAAGGGGTCTCTGCCTGGTTGTAGGTGGGCGTGGCCATGGTGGGCGTGGCCTAGTGGGGGGGAATGTTTTTGCCCTCCCCGGTCTCAGCCATTCCTTGAGTATTGAAGATAACGCAGTTAATATACCCCTATACGCAGTTATAATTCTGGCCACACCTAACCCATTATCCCTAAATGCTATTAACCCTATAACACAGTGGCCCCCAACCTTTTTTGTGCCGCGGCCCGGTACCGGCATCACAAAATGATCCGCGGCCCGGTACCGGCATCAGCACGCATGGCAAGGCGAGCCGAATGACCAGCCAGCCAGCCGTCCTCCACTTCTCCCCGCCACCTTCAACTCCTCCTTTGTACCTTTGTCGATGGGCTTCGGGACGGCTTCGGGATGGTCGTTCGGCTCGCCTTGCCTTGGGTGCTGAAAGAATCCTCGCGCCTTAGTTTTGTTCAAAGCCGCCCCCCCCTTCGATGAAACTAAGGCGTGAGGATTCCTTCAGGACCCAAACGCCGCTTTCCAACTGGAAAAGCTCACCGGAAGCACTTTCTCATCAAAACAAGATGGTGGCGCCCAGCAAACCGGCGGCCCGGTAGAAAATGTTCCACGGACCGGTCCCGGTCTGGGGCCCAGTGGTTGGGGACCCCTGCTATAACATGTCTACATCCCTACCCTATTCCGACCCTCACTAACTGATCCCCACCTAGTGCCACCTTCACCATGTTTTAACCTAAGTCCTAATTACCACCTATATGTGCCCCAACCCGCTTTAACAATACGCACCACATCCATAAAGAGCCAGTTCCAGCAGCCCTGCAGTTGCTTCAGAATCCATCCTCCATCCCCGCAGTTGTTGCAGAATCCATCCTCAGCTCTGCTGAGTCATTCCAAAGCCATCGGCCAGCACACAAGCGGAAATACAGATCCTGCAGCAGCAGAGATAAGGTGACATAGCCAGCTGACTTGCTGCGAGGCATATTCGGAGCTGACGGACTCTGGGTGTACTCAGAACCCGACACCCAGGCTCTGGAGGTTTTCCTCGAGCCTCCGGGAGGGCGAAAACAGCCTCCCCAGGCTCCGGAGGCTCTCTGGAAGCCGGAAACGGGCCCAATTCCGGCCTTCTCAAACTTCCGGGAGGCCCGTTTTTCGCCCTCCCCGAGCCTCCGTGTGTGCCCTTACACTTACCTGCATCCAAAACGGGCCGTTGTGGGGGCTCCTGGGAGGGGAGGGGGTGAGGTGGGTGGGGTCAGCCAGGAGTGGGATTTGGGGTTCTCCGAAATGCACAGTCTTAGCTAGGGGCTCTCCCGAACCCCTGCGAGCCCCCAGCAGCCCGTCCTTGAGTTTAGAGCAGTGTTTTTCAAGCTGGCTGTAGAATTTTGGGAGTTGAAGTCCGCATGCCTTAAAGTGGCTAAGAATGAGAAACACTGATCGATAGGATGTTTCTTCAGACTGGGGAAAGCTTTTGAAACGGAATGGATACAGAGACACCTCCATAGCCTCTTACATAATGTTACTATGACATTGGGGAATATGGTTTATACAGTCCCTGGGCCAATCCCACCTCTCTAAAGTCTTGGGAGAGGCTCCTCCGGATACGGTTATGGAATTGTAATTTGTGTGTGTGTGTATGTAATAGAAGGGGCAAAGTAATCTAATTATATGTATTTAATGACATCTAAATTAAAACGCATTTAGTTTCAGTCCTAGCCTCGTTGACTTCTTTTACCTGTGTTGGGGAATGTACAGATCTCCTGTGCCACCAAAAGGTGAGTTAGGATTCTTGGCTTGGAAAAAAATTTGAGAAGTCCTATTGATTTCCTTTGACCCAGGATTCGGGCCCACCTGTAGTTGCTGAGGTTGCTGTCTGTTTATTCCCTGCTTTTATTCTGATGGATTTTGGTTGCATTCTTTAATGATGAACCCAACAATGAGAGCCTGCAGGAGTAATTTGGAATTTTCTAATCCATCTCCCCTTTGGCCATAAACTTTCACTGTTTCTGGCCTATCACCTTCTTCGACTGAATTCAGCCAGCTCTTTATGAGGAAACATTTCTGGCAGTAGCTTTTCAATACCTCAGGTGCTTTGTGACTATTGATTACTCTGGTGAAATAATTTAAATGTCTTGACAAATTCTGATTCCCCCTTCCAAATATACCAAATATCTCTAATGTTTCCTCACAGGACTCATAATAGTGTGTTCTGGTTTTGTTTTTTCCCTCTGGAAATGTGTTTGATCACAACCAGCCATCTTTGGGAAGTTGCTTATTGTTAACCTGTATTTTCTTTCCCTTCTAGCTCCAACCTTGGCAACTTTTAAGACTTCTGGGAGTTGAAGTCCACAGGTCTTAAAGTGGCCAAGGTTGGACATCCCTGCTGTAGCTGGAATGGATACTATTTGCTTAGGTGTATAATTTTGACTTCGCAAAGGTTGCCAACTTCACAAAGTTACCTCCTTCAATGGTGGGGATAATCTTGTTAAATGGGCATTTGCTCACTATATATATATATATATATGTGTGTGTGTGTGTGTGTGTGTGTGTGTGTGTATATATATGTGTGTGTGTGTGTGTATCTTTGGTTATTCGGGTTTTCTCCCGCGTAAGATTGGAAGTATCTAGGCAACGTTTGATGAAGTCTCATTCATCATCTTCAGGCTTGTGTCTTCTGCTCTGTGCTTCTCAGAGTAATTACTTCATCGAAACGCTTGCCTAGATACTTCCAATCTTACGCGGGAGAAACCCGAATAACCAAAGATTCACATACAAATACCTCATTATAGTTGTGCTTTTAAAGTTGTAGCAACGTTTCGGCAGAATCTCATCTGCCATCATCAGGCTTGAGATATATATATACACTGCTCAAAAAAATAAAGGGAACACTTAAACAACACAATGTAACTACAATCACACTTCTGTGAAATCAAACTGTCCACTTAGGTAGCAACACTGATTGACAATCAATTTCACATGCTGTTGTGCAAATGGAATAGACAACAGGTGGAAAGCATAGGCAGTTAGCAAGACATCCCCAATAAAGGAGTGGTTCTGCAGGTGGTGACCACAGACCACTTCTCAGTTCCTGTACTTTCTGGCTGATGGTTTGGTCACTTTTGGATGCTGGCGGTGCTTTCACTCTAGTGGTAGCATGAAATGGAGTCTACAACCCACACAAGTGACTCAGGTAGTGCAGCTCATCCAGGATGGCACATCAATGCGAGCTGTGGCAAGGTTTGCTGTGTCTGTCAGCGTAGTGTCCAGAGCATGGAGGCGCTACCAGGAGACAGCCCAGTACATCAGGAGACGTGGAGGAGGCCGTAGGAGGGCAACAACCCAGCATCAGGACTGCTACCTCCACCTTTGTGCAAGGAGGGACAGGAGGAACACTGCCAGAGCCCTGCAAAATGACCCCCAGCGGGCCACAAATGTGCATGTGGCTGCTCAAATGGTCAGAAACAGACTCCATGAGGGTGGTATGAGGGCTCGACGTCCACAGGTGGGGGTTGTGCTTACAGCCCAACACCATGCAGGATGTTTGGCATTTGCCAGAGAACACCAAGATTGGCAAATTCGCCACTGGCGCCCTGTGCTCTTCACAGATGAAAGCAGGTTCACACTGAGCACATGTGACAGATGTGACAGGGTCTGGAGATGCTGTGGAGAACGTTCTGCTGCCTGCAACGTCCTCCAGCATGACCGGTTTGGCAGTGGGTCAGTAATGGTGTGGGGTGGCATTTCTTTAGGGGGCCGCACAGCCCTCCATGTGCTCACCAGAGGTAGCCTGACTGCCATTAGGTACTGAGATGAGATCCTCAGACCCCCTGTGAGACCATATGCTGGTGTGGTTGGCCCTGGGTTCCTCCTAATGCAAGACAATGCTAGACCTCATGTGGTGGCTGGAGTGTGTCAGCAGTTCCTGCAAGACAAAGGCATTGATACTATGGACTGGCCCGCCCGTTCCCCAGACCTGAATCCAATTGAGCACATCTGGGACATCATGTCTCGCTCCAACCACCAACGCCATGTTGCACCACAGACTGTCCAGGAGTTGGGGGATGCTTTAGTCCAGGTGTGGGAGGAGATCCCTCAGGAGACCATCCGCCACCTCATCAGGAGCATGCCCAGGCATTGTAGGGAGGTCATACAGGCACGTGGAGGCCACATACACTACTGAGCCTCATTTTGACTTGTTTTAAGAACATTACATCACGGTTGGATCAGCCTGTAGTGTTTTTTTCCACTTTAATTTTGAGTGTAACTCCAAATCCAGACCTCCATGGGTTGCTAAATTTGACTTCCATTGATAATTTTTGTGTGATTTTGTTGTCAGCACATTCAACTATGTAATGAACAAAGTATTTAATAAGAATATTTCATTCATTCAGATCTAGGCTGTCTTATTTTTGTGTTCCCTTTATTTTTTTGAGCAGTGTATATGACAGTAACTTTATTCAGTTGATGGTAGCTTCTGTTGTGGATGGAGGCTTAAGATCATGCATTCCCTCAAGTTACTTTAAAAAAACAACCTAAACCCAGCATTAGGAAGGTGGAATTACAGTGCTGAACATATAAACTTTTCCAGTGAACGAAACAAGCCAGTGTTTGTTTCTTTGTTCATATAACCGATTCCATAGGTGACAAAGAACTGTCCAGGGTGCTGGAGTCCAGTTGCCTCCTGAAAAAAAGCACCCTGGATGACTTTATAGCTACACAATTTGGGATGAACACCCTTGGAATGGTGTGGGAGTAGGAATTGATTTCCAGGGGGGGAAAAATTGCAGACTACAGGAACCACTCAAGTGACCCTGAGGACACCGATAAACCTCCAAGTGCTTCCATGACCTTCTAAAACAGGGGTCGTCAAACTTGACAACTTTAAGACTTGTGGACTTCAACTCCCAGAATTCATCCTCCAGTCATGTTATCTCAGGAATTCTGGGAGTTGAAGTCCACAAGTCTTAAAGCTGCCAAGTTTGAAGAGCCTTGCTCTAAAAGGATGCAAATGACCAGCTGCTGGCAAGGTATATAAATCCTTTGATTTCCCTCCCCCCCCCGCCATCCAGTCAGAGCTGAAGAAGCTTCTTGGATGAGAAGCGAAATGTCTCCAAAAGAAAAAAATTAGAAAGTCCAGTTGCCTCTTGGGACAAGTTTTTTGAAGTCAAGTTGGGTGCAATATGGATTCTGGCCACTAGATGGCAGCAAGCAACTCCCATCTTGATTTCAGCTGATGGTTGGAAAACCTCCAAGTGGGAAACAGGTTTGAATCAGGTTCAGAATCCCAGAATAACAAGAGTCCGACCCCTTGCTCAGGCCATTTCAGACAAATGGCTGTCCCGTCCCATCTTAGAAACCTCCAGCGATGGAATCCATGGTTCATGCACGCGGTATTCCATCCTGTCTTGCTGACTGGAGAATTCTGGGAATGGAGGCCTGGAGATTTCTGGGAGTTGAAGTCCACACACACCTTTTGTAAAGGCAGAGAGTAGAGCACCATTCTTTTCACTTGTGAAATTGGGAGAAGTTTATAAGTGTCAGTTTCAACCCTCAGAGGATTGAGGGCTAGCCTAGAGCCACAAAAAATACCTCTGGTTATGTAATGATGTAATTCTTAATTTGATGTGTAAATTGTGATTCAAGCCTCAAGCTAAAAAAAAAAGGAGGAGAGAATCCATTTTCCCTTGAAGAGTTCTCCTCTCAATATCGAATCAGTCAGAGGTGGTATTCAGTCAGTTCTGATAGATTCTGGAGAACCGGTAGCGGAAATTTGAAGTAGTTCGGAGAACCGGTAAATACCACCTCTGGTTGGCCCTGCCCCTATCTATTCACTGCCTCCTGAGTCCCAGCTGATTGGCTGGGTCTTCTTTTATTGCCCTGCACCAGAGGACAGAGCTGGAAAGCAGGTTAGTGGGGTGGGGAGGGAATAGAATAGAATTCTTTGATTGGACACACAAGGAATTTGTCTTGGTGCAAATACTCTCAGTGTACATAAAAGATACATTCGTCAAGAGACAAGAATCATCAGGTACAACACTTAATGATAGTCATAGGGTACAATAAGCAATCAAGTCTATTAATAATAATAATAATAATAATTAATAATTATTAAATAATAATTAATATATATAATAATAATAATTAATAATTATTAAATATTAATAATTAATAATAATAGATGTATTCACAACTATGTATACACTTATACTTATTATCTTGTAAACAATTGGCAAATCAAATAAATAAATAAAATAAATAAATAAAATAAATAAAGTCATACTAGGAAACAGTCCGTATAAATTGTAAAGATACAAGCGACAAAGTTACAGTTATATAGTCACAAGTGGGAGGGGATGGGTGATAAGGAGTGATGAGAAGATTAATAGTAATAATAGCGCAGACTTTGTAATAGTTGAACAAGGTGGAGGGAATTATTTGTTTAGCAGAGTGATGGCGTTTGGGGACAAACTGTCCTTGTGTATGGTTGTTCTGGAGTGCTTTGAGGGAAGGAGTTGAAACACTTTATGTCCGGGATGTGATGGGGTCTGTAAATATTTTCACAGCCCTCTTTTTGACTCGAGCATTATGCAGGTCCTCGATTGAAAGCAGGTTGGTAGTAATTGTTTTTTCTGCAGTCCTAATTATCCCCTGAAGTCTGTGTCTGTCTTGTTGGGTTGCAGAACCAAACCAGACAGTTATAGAGGTGCAGATGATAGACTCAATCATTCCTCTGTAGAACCGAATCGGCAGCTCCTTGGTCAGTTTGAGCTTTCTGAGTTGGCGCAGAAAGAACATTCTTTGTTGTGCTTTTTTGATGACGTTTTTGAAGTTAGGTGTCCATTTTAGGTCTTGTGATATGATAGAGCAGTGGTCCCCAACCTTTTTGTACCAGGGACCGGTTTCAAGCAGAAACATTTTTTCAAGGACCGAGGGGAGAGAATCGAGTTTGGTAGTTTGCTTGCAGCGTTTCATTACCTGACTAGGTAACATCTGATGTTGTTACCTAGTCGGGTAATAAACGTCTGCCAGCAAACCACCAAGTTCAGGGAGCGCCTCGGCCCTGCCTCCTCAGCCCCATCCCTCAGGTGTCTCCCTCCCTCCCTCCCTCAGGTGTCTGCCTCGTTCCTCTCTCAGTCGCTCTCTCGCTCCTCCAGCAGCCCAAGCGGGGGTGGCTTTTCCTGTCGCCACAGCCTGAGCGCCGTTCACCCCACCCGCCCGCCCGCCCGCTGCAGTTCAATCCACAGTGCTCCGTTCTACCTGCCTGCCTGCCTGCCTTCTTCGCTTCGGAGCAGCTTCGGCTGATAAAAAGAGGCGAATAGTTATTATTCTCAGCGAAGCTGCTCCTAAACAACCAGACAGGCAGGCAGGCAGAACGAGCACTGTGGATTGAACCGCGAGCGGGTGGCGGGCGGGGTGGGGTGAACGGGCGCTCGGGAAGCTGCGGCGACAGGAAAGCCACCCCCGGCTTCTTTGAAGCAGTTTCTTCCTGGGCTGGTGGAGGAGCGAGAAAGCGACTGAGAGAGCTGACCCAGAGAGAAGGACAGGCTTCGGTTGCTTCCTCCCTCCCCTTCTTTCATTTGTGTCCTTGATCCCGATCCCAGCAGCATTCACCGAAGGCGAAGAAAGCCGCCATTTTTTTTATTTTATTTTTCTTTGCGGCCCGGTAAAGAGTGCTCCACGGACCGGTACCGGTCCGCGGCCCGGTGGTTGGGGACCCTGTGATAGAGCCTAGAAATCTGAAGGTCTTTACTGTTGATACTGTGTTGTCTAGCATTGTAAGAGATGGTGGTATGGGAGGGTTTCTTCTAAAGTCTACTACCATTTCTACGGTTTTGAGTATGTTCAGTTCCAGATTGTTCTGGTTACACCACGAGGCAAGTTGAATGGAGATTTTGCAGTAACCTTCCTTTGCCACGCCCAACAAGTCACGCCTACAGAACCAGGAGTAAAAAAAAATAAAAATGAATACCACTACTGGAATCAGTCCTTCAGGTATACAGGCAAGAAATTCATTGTATTCCTCTTTTCTACCTCTTTCCAAGCACTGCAGTCACCTGACTTCCCTCCAAAAATAATGGAAAAATACAGATTTTATACACTCCCAAGGCGGCCGTGGGACAGTGCCAAAATAAGAGGGGAAGTAGCTAACGGATAAATTAAGTCGGTCTCTTTACCGTGCTAGGGGAAATGGATTTATTTATATAACCTCTAGATAGTCCACAGCTTACAGCAGTTCATTTAGTAACTGTTCAAAGTTACATCACTGAAAAAAAAGTGACTTAACAAGCATCTCCATGGCCACGTGATCAAAATTCAGATGCTTGGCAACTGACTTGTATTCATGATGGTTGCAGTGTCCTGGGGTCACGTGATTCCCTTTTGCGACCTTCTGACAAGCAAAGTCAATGGGAGAAGCCAGATTCACTTAGCAATCCTGTTATTAACTTAACAACTGCAGTGATTCGCTTAACAACGGTGGCAGGAAAGGTTGCAACATGGAGAAAAATTCACAATGGGTGTCTTGGTTAGCAACAGAAATTGTAGGCTTAGCTGCGTTCATAAATCGAGGACTACCTGTATTCTGTATTAGCAAAATCGTAGATATGTTACATGGATTGGTTTCCATATATATTCTGGGTCAGGAGAGCCAAATCCGTGGCTTGTAATCTCTAAACTATTTCAGAATAGAATAGAATAGAATAGAATAGAATAGAATAGAATAGAATAGAATAGAATAGAATAGAGTAGAGTAGAGTAGAGTAGAGAGTAGAGTAGTAGAATAGAATAGAATAGAATAGAATTCTTTATTGGCCAAGTGTGGTTGGACACACAAAGAATTTGTCTTGGTGCAAATGCTCTCAGTGTACATAAAAGAAAAGACACATTCATCAGGAGTAAAGAATCATAAGGTACAACACTTAACGATAGTCATATGGTACAATAAGCAATCAAATCATACTAGGAAACAGTCAATATAAATTGTAAGGATACAAGCAACAAAGTTACAGTCACAGGTGGGAGGGGATGGGTGATAAGGAGTAATGAGAAGATTAACAGTAATAGTATTGCAGACTTAGGAAATAGTTGGACAGTGTTGAGGGAATTATTTGTTTAGCAGAGTGATGGCGTTCAGGAAAAATCTGTCCTTGTGTCTAGTTGTTCTGGTGTGCAGCGCTCTATAGCATCATTTTGAGGGTAGGAGTTGAAACAATTTATGTCCGGGATGTGAGGAGTCTATAAATATTTTCACAGCCCTCTTTTTGACTCGTGCAGCATACAGGTCCTCAGTGGAAGGCAGGTTGGTAGTAATTGTTTTTTCTGCAGTCCTAATTATCCTCTGAAGCCTGTGTCTGTCCTGTTGGGTTGCAGAACCAAACGAGACAGTTTTAGAGGTGCAGAGTGGTTCACCAGATCTAAAAAATGAAATAAAGACTCCATTTCATAAAGTTTCCCCCTCAGAATTATCAAAGAAGGAGTCTTGGGCTTTATTAAGAGCTGAGGGATTCGCTTTCAGAACAGAAATGAAACTTCTCTCAGAATCCATTACTCATAAAATTCTATTCCTAGTTTTTCCACTTCCCATCCCAGTATTGGCTGATTTTCATTAGCCTTAGTTAAATGTTGGAGTAAAACTTTTTATTATTATTATTATTCCCTTTCTTCCTTTTTAAATGGGAAGTTACAAGTGTTCAACAACTGAGAATAACACACCCGTTACTGAGTTACAAAAAGATCCAGATATAATATTTGGTGCTCAAAATTGGCCAGAATTTTCTATTTTCCTTTCAGTCAGGCCAAAATGGCTCGGCCTGGATCTCAAAAAAGATACCTGATTATTCCCTGATGGTGTTTAGGTTTAATTGTTTTTAACTCAAATTTGTTTCCATTCTGAAGGAAAGCAATTAAGGGGGGAACCAACACCCTTGAGAAACAGTTCTAAATCAGCAGACATTTGAAACAAGCAGGGGAATATCAAGCATAATTTAAATGAAATTATTTAACGGGTGTTAATTATAGGGCCTTTGGTGCTCTTTGAGTTTGGTTATTTTCTTGCAGACATTTCATTACCCAGCTTAGTAACATCTTCAGTGTGAAGGAGGGTGGAGTTTCCTCTGAAACACTGAAGATACTATGCCTGTTTGATTAATGAAACATCTGTAAGAAAACAATCAAGCCCAGAAACCAATAAGGACCCCACCGTTCAACCCTGATCTACACATATTATCTTAATTAATTGGGTATTAATTAATCTGAAGAACAAAAATACTGAAATGAAGATGGATATATTACTCAGCTCTGCCTGTTATCCAGGAAGATTGTAGTTATGCTTTGAAAAGCGTTGCACAGAAACTATTGGCAACCATTACCTTAGACCAGGGGTATCAAACTCAAGGCTGGTGGGCTGGATCCAGCCCACGGGGTGCTTAGAACTGGCCTGCGGGACCACCCTGGAAACAGCAAAGGACTGGCCCGCGGTGCCTCTGCCAGTGAAAATGGAGCTCGTGAGGGCTGCGGACGCCGTTCCTGAGCTCCATTTTGACTGACAGACAGCAGGAGGCTGTGGTAGCCGAAAATGGAGCTCATGAGGGCCACGGACGCCCCTCCTGAGCTCTGTTTTCACTGGCAGATGGTTGCAGGAAGCCGTGGCAGCCAAAAACAGAGCTTGTGAGGGCCACAGGCGTTGCTCCCGAGCTCCGTTTTTGCTGGCAGCAGGTTGCAGGAGGCCATGGCAGCTGAAAATGGAGCTCATGAGGGCTGTGGACGCCCCTTCTGAGCTCTATTTTCACTGGCAGACGGTTGCAGGAGGCCGTGGGAGCCGAAAACAGAGCTCGTGAGGGCCACGGGCATCCCTCTCGAGCTCCGTTTTCGCTGGCAGACGGTTACAGGAAGCCATCGCAGCTGAAAACGGAGCTTGGAGCCCGTTTTCGCTGGCAGAGGGCTCGGGCCCCCACAGGCGCCCCTGACACGAGTGATATCGAGCTGGCCATGCCCACCCTGGCCCCCCTCGAGGTCAAACCCAACCCTGATGTGGCCCTCAATGAAATCAAGTCTGATCCCCTGCCTTCAACTGACACTTCTTCAAATACTTTTCTTTTTTCCAATTTCTTTCATTCAAATCAGGCTGCCCATATGTAAACTTTAGTTCTGGGGACAAGGGTGTTTCTAAAGTAAGGTTAAAAAAATAATAATCAAGATGGCGGCCACAATGGGGTTGCCATCTTGACCAGTTTGGTCCTATCCTGTGGATGCTCCTGTTATTGTAACTTTGGGTGGCAATCAAACCATTCTGCCATTTTTCTTTTAAGGTGTGTGAACTTCAACACCCAGAATCCCCCAGCCAGCAATGCTGGCTGTGGGATTTCTGGGAGTTGAAGTCCATACATCTTAAAACTGAGGTTATGTTTTAATTGCATTGTATGTACAGTGTCATAACCTTGTTTATTTGGTCAGCAGAAAGGCAGGAGTTCAACCTCATGCAGATCGGGGTGTTGACACGGGAGATGGGGGCTTAATTCCCTTTTTTGGTTAGGGACTCAGCAGGGTTCCCTTTCAATACGTTCGGTCAGGAAATGCCTTCTCAAAAAATGTAAGCAACATGGGAGAGTCGCACCGGCCAGCCAAGCGTATCCTTCCATGAAATTGTGTCCTTCACAAGCCCCCTTCAAGATACAAGTCAAAAAGGCAGATGTTGGAAGAGCTCCCAACAGCAGTGAAGGCCTCGGGGCCCCTCCCTGTGTCCAGACTCGCATGTCCTAAAAGCAGCAGGGATTTAGGTGGGATGGACCATCAGCGGTGACTCAGCAAGACCTCAGGCTCCAGATTGGGTGAAGTCATGTCTCAGGATTGGAAGCAGATGTGAGCGGTGAATCTCTGCAGCTGTGCAGCCCTCGATGCAAGCCAGATGGGGCGCCCAGAATGGACTGGAGATGGAGATGGATGGAGGAGGGAGGCCGAGACCTCGAGGGATGAAGGCCGGAAATGTGATCTCTCCTTTTTACCCCTTCACTCCAAGAGAAAGGCCTACAGCCAAACTCATCTGACAGATCAGACAAAGGTCTTCTTACCTTTCTCTCATACTTCTAGGAGGTCAAGCACAGGACAATATTTGGGAGTCTTGGTTCTTGGTTCACACCTAGAGTACTGCATCCAGTTTTGGTCACGACCCTATAAAAAAGATGTTGAGACTCTAGAAAGAGTGCAGAGAAGAGCAGCCAGGGTGATTAGGGGACTGGAGGCTAAAACATACGAGGAACGGTTGCAGGAACTGGGCATGGCTAGTCTAGTGAAGAGAAGGACCAGGGGAGACATCATAACAGTGTTCTAATATTTGAGGGGCTGCCACAGAGAGGAAGGGGTCAAGCTATTTTCTAAAGCTCCTGTAGGCCAGACAAGGAATAATGGATGGAAACTGAACAAGAAGAGATTCAACCTGAAAATAAGGAGAAATTTTCTGACAGTGAGAACAACCAATGGAACAGCTTGCCTTTGGAAGTTGTGGGGAACTTCATCACTGAAGGCTTTCAAGAAGAGACTGGACTGCTATCTAATCAGAAATGGTGTAGGGTCTGCTTGGGATGGGGGTTGGACTAGATGACCTACAAGGTCCCTTCCAATTCTGTTAATCTGTAATCTGATTGTATAGGGAGAGGAGTCTAGTGGTTACAGGAAAAGCAGTCAAGAGCTGGGGTGGATGAAAGGATCCCCAACGAGGAGGGCACATAGGTTGAGATTTGAACTGAAGGAACTTCTTGGATGAGAAGCGAAACATCTTCAAAGAAAAACAAGAAAGCCCAGTTGCTTCTTGAAAAAGCACCTTTGGGATGGGCTGAGATCCTTCAACTTTTGCCGCTTTCTGGAGATGGTGCGAAGACTGGTTCCAGATGGAAATGTTTACTGGGGCCAAAGGTCACTAACCCTGTCATTAAATGAAAAGGCATAACATGAGCCACACTCAATCAAATCTTTATTACGGTCATAGGCCAACATAAGGCGGGTGGGATCCAAAGAATAATTTTAAAAGTTAAAAACATATATATAAAGTACACACAGCTAAAAAGAATTTAAAAACTGAAATACATTGCGCAGAAATGGAAGGAATTCAATATTTCTGTTTACTTAATACTTTTATCCCTTTTTATAGATATCTAAAACCTATAAAAGAGGATAAAAGTATTAAGTAAAAATAAATATTGAATTCCTTTCATTTCATTGCCATGTTTTTTCTCCTTTTCTAGTTTTAATGCGATGTTAAACTTGCAAGGCACTAACACTTACTGCTATGGAACCTGGTTTCACCCAGTCTATATGTGTACTTTTGGTTTTTCTTGCCTAAGTGTAGGACTTTACTTTTCTCTACGCTGAATTTCATTTTGTTAGATGTGGCCCAGTGTCCTAGTCTGTACTGGTAGGTGATGGTGGGTGATGATAACTGTAGTGTATTTAAACAGTAACTTCAACTGCAGTTGAACCGCATAATAACAAACATGCCTCCTGCACTGGGCGTCATTGCATCACTCACGGCCACTTATGTCACCCAACCTGACAAAAATTGTATGCCCTCCCCTTCCAAGCAAAGGCTGAGATTCAGAGCATGTAACCTAATCCCAGAATAGATAGAAAGAACTAAAGACAAATCCTTTTCCCATTTACGTCTTTCTTCAATGCTCTTTCTCTTTCCTTAGTCTCAAATATTAGTTTTGGTAGGGTCGATCCATCATGAATTTTGCATTCTTTTGTCCTGGAGTCTATATTAAAGAGAAAATAGATAGTACAGAACAGAACAGAACAGAACAGAATAGAATAGAATTCTTTATTGGCCAAGTGTGATTGGACACACAAGGAATTTGTCTTGGTGCAAATGCTCTCAGTGTACATACAAGAAAAGATACATTCATCAAGAGTCAAGAATCATAAGGTACAACACTTAATAATAGTCATAGGGTACAATTAGCAATCAAATCATACTAGGAAACAGTCCATATAAATTGTAAGGATGCAAGCAACAAGGTTACAATCATACGGTTGAGGGTAGGAGTTGAAACAGTCTGTGTCTGGGATGTGAGGGGTCTGTAAATATTTTCACAGAAAAACTGCAAGCTTATTGATATGAATGATATATGTAACAAAAAGCAATGGATGGAAACTCATCAAGGAGAGAAGCAACCTAGAATTAAGGAGAAATTTCCTGACAGTTAGAACAATAAATCAGTGGAACAACTTGTCTCCAGAAGTTGTGAATGCTCCAACACTAGGAGTTTTTAAGGAGAGATTGGACAACCACTTGTCTGAAGTGGTGTAGGGTTTCCTGCCTAAGCAGCGGGTTGGACTTGAAGACCTCCAAGGTCCCTTCCAACTCTTGTTATTTTAATAATTCTGGCAATAGGGAATTGCCTGAATCCTGGGAGTTGAGTCAGGTCACCCCCTCCTGCTGAGACAGAGAAACCAGACTTTGAAGACAGTTTCACATTTTCCAAACTCCCATGTCCACTTCTCGTCCAGCGCAGATGGTTACAAAACACAGCTGGTGAAGCTATGAAGAAATGTTTAATGGATTGATTAGTAAGATTAATAAGATGAAGGGGCACATTGTAAAAGGAGAGAACAGTTGCATTACTGACTTGTTTATGCTGGGCATCAAGTTATCTCCCCACCCCGAGAGGGTCAGGAAGATCTTAGATTTATGGATTTTTAATAAAGACAAAGAGTTCTCTTATGAAAAAGGATGAATATATAAGTGTCTGAGACAAGGCTCCCAGGATTTAAATGAGGGGAAAAAAAAAAGAGAGATACAGTTCCACTGATCTCATCTTTATCAAATAGGAATGAATTGATAGGCACGTGTTCCTCTTCTCTTGCATTATCTTCACCCCCCCAAAAAATGTTTTCCCCACCAAATGCTGTTCTCTTGAGGCTGGTAATTCTGGTAATTGGTAAACTGGTACAGGTAGTCCTCAACTTACAACAGTTCATTTAGTGACCGTACAATTTTTATGACGGCACTGGAAAAAAAAGTGACTTATGACCGTCATTCACACGTTACATGATCAAAATTCAGATGCTTAGAAACTGACTCATATTGACGATGGTTGCACTGACCCAGGGGGGTCGTGTGGTCCCCTTTTTGGATCGAGTGAGATGTTGTGGAGCAGTATGGAGATGACGTTGAAGAAGATATTCAACAACCGCTGTGAAGGAACCACTCTGGAAGTCTACTTAATTGTTATCAAGTATTATACCAGAATGTGGGAAGCCTGAGAGATTGTTTCTCTCTCATTCTTACATCCAAGAGCAGGGGTGTCAAACTCAATTTCATTGAGGGCTGCATCAGGGCTGTGTTGACTTTGAGGGGAAGGGTGGGCGTGGCCAACTGGGTGGATGTGGCTGATTGGGTGGGCGTGGCCAGCTTGAGGCCACTCCCCAAACTGCTGGCATGTTTCCTCTTCGCACTGAGTAGACCGGGCCGAAGCCACACTGGCCTGATGTTTCCTCTTTGCATTGAGTAGACCAGGCCGAAGCCACACTGGCCTGATGTTTCCTCTTTGCATTGAGTAGACTGGGCCGAAGCCACACTGGCCTGATGTTTCCTCTTTGCATTGAGTAGACCGGCCGAAGCCACACTGGCCTGATGTTTCCTCTTTGCATTGAGTAGACCGGGCCGAAGCCACACTGGCCTGATGTTTCCTCTTTGCATTGAGTAGACCAGGCCGAAGCCACACTGGCCTGATGTTTCCTCTTTGCATTGAGTAGACCAGGCCGAAGCCACACTGGCCTGATGTTTCCTCTTTGCATTGAGTAGACCGGCCGAAGCCACACTGGCCTGATGTTTCCTCTTTGCATTGAGTAGACCGGGCCGAAGCCACACTGGCCTGATGTTTCCTCTTTGCATTGAGTAGACCGGGCCGAAGCCACACTGGCCTGATGTTTCCTCTTTGCATTGAGTAGACCGGGCCGAAGCCACACTGGCCTGATGTTTCCTCTTTGCATTGAGTAGACCAGGCCGAAGCCACACTGGCCTGATGTTTCCTCTTTGCATTGAGTAGACCAGGCCGAAGCCACACTGGCCTGATGTTTCCTCTTTGCATTGAGTAGACCAGGCCGAAGCCACACTGGCCTGATGTTTCCTCTTTGCATTGAGTAGACCGGGCGAAGCCACACTGGCCTGATGTTTCCTCTTTGCATTGAGTAGACCGGGCCGAAGCCACACTGGCCTGATGTTTCCTCTTTGCATTGAGTAGACCGGGCCAAAACCACACTGGCCTGATGTTTCCTCTTTGCATTGAGTAGACCGGGCCGAAGCCACACTGGCCTGATGTTTCCTCTTTGCATTGAGTAGACCGGGCCGAAGCCACACTGGCCTGATGTTTCCTCTTTGCATTGAGTAGACCGGGCCGAAGCCACACAGCTGGCCCCTTACATTTTCTAGGATAGCCCCGTGGGCCGGATCCAACCACATCATGAGCTGCATCCTGCTCACGGGCCTTTTTGTTTGACACCCCTGCCCAAGAGCATCACATATGAAAGCAAATATACATGCCCTGAGGTAATGTTGCAGGATCTAATCTGGATTGGTCCCTGGGACTAGAGGCTCTGTCTTCCAAGCTTTGGGACTCATTCACATTCTGGTATAGAGAAGTTCCTTGAGAATGGGTTATGGGATGACCCGGGGAGTGGCACCAAGGCAACACAGTCAGATAATCAGTAGGAGTCCCTGTATTAGCTCCAACTTTGCCCCCAATGTCCTGGTTACCTTCTGGGCTGGAGAAAAGCTTTCCCAGGAACAGCCTTTGGCTGCAGAAAATCAAGTCCAAAACATGGTCAACAAAAACTGTAACTATAAGTCCAATCAAGGCAAAATGAGGTAATTAGTCCAGCAGGGCAGGAGCAAGAATTCCAGATGTGAAGGCACGGCAATAACTCAACATGGTTGGGACACAGATAACCAAAGTCAACACAAGATCAACTGAAGAGGTCTTCCTCTGAACTCCTTCTCCCTTGTTCTACCTCTTCCCTGCTCTGCCCAACTAGACTTTGCCCTTCCCCAGTTTCCTGCACAGCCAATGGAGCCACGCTCCCACTCCTGTCAGCTGTTCGTCTTCCTCCTCGGGTTCAGACTCCCGACAGGGGCATGATAGGGCTCTATCACGAGTCCAAATGCTTGGAAGACTAAACCTCTGGTCCTGGTGACTGACCCAGATTGTATCTTGCACCGAGAGCATCAAAGTGGAGCGACTTTGAGGTCTCCTCGGTTCTTCCTTCCAGAGCTAAGCTGGGGTTTATCTAAAAGCAGCCTGAGTGTCTTCTTCAAGAACATCTCTATACTCCTTCTCAGAAAGATTGGAAAGGGGGGAGGGTGAAATTAGACTGGAATGGGCAGATTTTGTGTGTGTGTGTGTGTGTGTATGTTTGTGTGCCCTTCTCAACTCTTGAGAGTGCCACTGTACAATGGTATGGTACAAGAGGCCACAGCATTGTATGGCCTTCCGGCTGGGAAATCAGGGAGGTGAATCCCAAGACAACCGGAGAACAGGTGGATTGTGCCATTACATAAAGCTGTCATGTGGCCACTTTTAGAACAGCTTGTGCAGTTTCCCCGTCTCCAGAATGACATCATAAACCCATGAGAGGTCAATGAAAAGCAGGAACAGGCCATCACCGAAATGAGAGAGCTTCTTGATGATGAGTCAAGGAGTTGTAGCTTTTTGTAGCTTGGCGTGACTTTTTAAATATATATTTATATCAATAAAGACAGAGAATGGAGTAAGGCGCGTGATAGATGTTTTCTAAATTACGAACAAGGAGGAAGGTTGTTTTTCTCCTCTTGATAATCTTGGAACCGGGTGTCACCAGCCGAGAAAATGCTTGTGGGAGGCACGGTGAACTGATGGAAGTAATTACTGACTGTGACTATGACTCGAGCTGATGTCTTAAAAGAATGCATGAGTCAACTTCATTTAGGATGGAGTGACTGCTTTGATCAACCACATCCGAAAAGGGCATTGGGCCTCTGTGGACCAAGCAGGAACGAGGCAGAAGATAAACATTAGGAATATGTGAATTGGAGCCATCAAAAGAGAGAACTGCAGTGGACTGGAATTGCAGTGTGTGTGTGTGTGTGTGTGTGTGTGTTTGCTCACAATCTGGACGAGGCAAGGGTGTGAAGGAGAAATTAACTGGTTCCCCCCTGTGTCATTTTGCTCCACTACCCATACCCCCAAAGCTGCTATTTCCCCCCCCCCAAAAAAACCAATTTTTGCATACAAGTAGCGTCCACCTTCACAACCATTTGTTTAGTGATGGTTTGAAATTGCAACAAGTGCTGAAAAAAGTGACTTGCAACGGATCCTCGCCCTTGTGGTTTATTGGAGCACCCTCACGATCAAATTTCAGGCACTTAGCAACTGGCAGATATTTATGAGGTCCGTTGGGGGAAGCCAGATTCATTTAAAAACTATGCGCAGTGATTCACTTCAGAACCATAACCAATAAAGGTTGTAACATTGGGAGGGACTCATTGAGCAACACCCTTGCAAATGGAAATTCTGGTTTTGATCGTAGTTGTAAGTAGAGGACTACTATATAATTAAAAAAACAAAACAAAATGGGATCCCGTCACTATAAGGTAAAATGGTCTGAAGAAACCTGGAATTGGAATAAGTTCTGGAGAACACCCAGTTTAGAGGATCACAATCAGCAATTGCAGGCTAGTTGGCTCTCCCAAGCTCTGGGTGTACCCCAGTAGTGGGATTCAAAATGTTTTACTATTAGTTCTGTGGGCGTGGCTTGGTGGGCATGGTGTGGCTTGGTGGGCGTGGCTTGGTGTGAGTGGCAGGGGAAAGATATACTGTAAAATCCCCATTCCCTCCCCACCCCACTAACCGTTTTCCTCTGCAGGGCAACAAAAGAAAACCCAGCCAATCAGCTGGGACTCAGGAGGCAGAGAATAGATGAGGGCGGGGCCAGTCAGAGGTGATTTTTACCTCCAAACTACTCAAAATTTCCACTACCGGTTCTCCAGAACTGGTCAGAACCTGCTGAATACCACCACTGGTGTACCCCCCCCCTGGACAATTCATTTATGAAGAGACCGTGATATAAGAGGTAATTCTGTTTATTAAGATCTGCTTAGACTCACCTCTGAGACCTGGAATAAAAAAGATGTATAAAACCCCAAAGAAAATTTTACTCTGTAGACAACCTTTCCCCCCCCACCTTGGTGTCTTTAAGGCAGGTGGACTTCAACTCCCAGAATTCTAAGAACTGAGGTCGACCTGTATTGAAGCCACCAAGATTGAACACCGTAGAGAATGATGCATTTCCAGTTCCAGGGCAAAGTGTATTTCCTCTAAATCAGTGTTTCTTAAAATTTTTTGCTTTCAGGATTGCTTTCCATTTTTATAAATGACAGAAGAGTCCCAAATAATTTTTATTTGTATGCGGGTTGTATTTATTGATGAAATGTGTTTGAATATGAAACCAACAGCCCATATTTATTGATATTTACCATCTTGACAATGAAAATTGATGCATTTGTGGAATATTTATGTTATTTCATCATATAAAAACATCAACATTGAAACGTAAATTTTGAGTGCTTATTTTTATTAAAGTTTACAGGAGCAGAGCTGAAAACCTAATGCTATTAACTAAATATAAAAAAAGAAAAATGAGGAGAGAAAAAATAGAAAAGATAGAAAAAATATAGTAAAAAAAGGAAAGAGATATGTACAGAAATGACTTCCTTTTTCATCAAGTCCAAGTCCAAATAATTTCATTAACATCACTTTCTCTGATATTATAGCAAAAGATCTCTTCTTCCCATATCTTATCTCTTACCTATAAGCAAATTTTTAAAGCCTCATCATTCAGTCCTAATTAACAAACATCCATTGGAAGTTACCAGAAATAACAGCACATATATTTTAACCATAATCAAACAAATCAACTTTATATTCATTTCCTTTCTTTTTAATGCAGTAATTTATCACTTTCTCTGAAAGTACAACCAGACTCCTTTATCCCATATTCTTGTCTTTAAATTGACTGTTTCCTAGTATGATTTGATTGCTTATTGTACCTTATGACTATCATTAAGTGATGTAGCTTATGATTCTTGACTCTTGACGAATGTATCTTTTCTTTTATGTATACTGAGAGTATTTGCACCAAGACAAATTCCTTGTGTGTCCAATCATACGGCCAATAAAGAATTCTATTCTATTCTATTCTATTCTATTCTATTCTATTCTATTCTATTCTATTCAAATCTTTAAATCTCATCATTCAGTCCTGATCAATAAAAATTCACTTAGAGTTACCAGCAACAACATATTCCTTGAAGTTTAGCATTCAGACAAATCAGTCATCAACAGACTCACAGAGATAAACCACATTTACACACCATTCAAAAGAGATCATAAAAAAGCTAAGGAAAAAATAAGACCGGAACACACTGCCTCAGGCAGCCTACACCCAGATAAGCAGGGATTAACACCAGACAACCAATCAAGCAGAAAACAATAACCTAATCAAGGAACCACCAAAGAGAGAACTATACCCGCTATTACTGGCAGGCAAGCTAATGTATATAAACAGGGAACATTCACTAGCACTGAAGATGTGATATAGTCTGGTAATGTAACAATTGCAAACAAACAATCACGCTCAAGAGCATCAAGAGCTCCACAGTTCAACCCTGGATATTTTCTTCTATGGGATCCTGAGCGTTTCTGTCCTGTTACTTTTGCAGAAGGCATTTCAAGCAGATGGGAATAAAAATTCGTTAACTTGGGGAAAACAGTAGCATTTTATGACGATCTATCAAAGCCACGTTTTCAAAGCCAATTTTTAGAGGCGTGTTGGAAGCGCGTTATTTAAAATAAATAAATAAAAATCACATGTTGGCCAGTGGCTTTGAAACTGTGGGATGTTTTCATTTGGCTTGTCCGTCAACAATTTGGGTTCTTGGGTGGCGGAGAAGAAAAGAAAGAAAACAGGCCGGATATGATATTAAAGCAGAAATGAGAAAAATATGGTCGTTCAAGATGGGAGGACAGTTATTTCAGAAGCTCAGTTGAGTGATGAAAGCCATCTTTTGCTTTTCATCTTAAAAGGAAAAATAATTATTCATGGTAGCAACTTATCCTGCAGTCAGCAGTTGACCAATAGGCTCTAGGGTTAATTGAGACACGATGCTGTGGAAGACAAGTGGAACATTCTCCCAAGATGTTGGACTTCATTTTGACACAGCTGCAAGAAGACTTGCGGGAATGACGAGATATATTTATTCTTAGCGCATATGTGTATAAAATAAAGAGTTGGAAGGGACCTTGGAGATCTTCTAGTCCACCCGCTCTGATCAAGCAGGAGACCTTTATCATTTCAGATAAACGGTTGTTCTCTTCTCTTCTTAACAACTTCCAGTGTTGGAGCATTCACAACTTCTGGAGACAAGCTACTCCACTGATGAATTGCCAGGCAATGTCTCCTCAGTTCTAGGTTGCTTCTCTCCTTGATTAGTTTCCATCCATTGCTTCTTGTCCTACAGCTTGACTCTCTCTTCTTTGTGACAATCCCTGAGATATTGGAAGCCTGCTATCATGTCTCCCCTGGTCCTTCTTTTCATTAAACTAGACACACTCTATTCCTGCAACTGTTCTTCATAGGCTTTAGCCTCCAGGTGAAATTACAGTTATAAGTTGTTGTTGTTGTAAGTCGAGGCATCATGTGATCCTGATCTAATTTCTCAGCATTTTTGCAGCGGTGGTTAAGTGAGCAATGCAGTTATTAAGTGAATTCAATTCACCCATTGCATATTTGTTCCCACTAAGTGATTGATTCAGAGTTGATATTCTACCGGTTCGGCCTGGTTTGGCCGATCCGGTAGCTCCGAGGATTTTCTGTGAGTGAACCGATTTTCTCCTACGATCAGGTGCTGGGCCCGCCCGCCCACCCAGCTCCATTCTGACCTTTATTTCCTGGTTTTGAAGCGCAGCTGCTTCGCGCGGCACAGCGGATTTATTTGTTTATTTATTTATATTTATTTATTTAATTTATATTGCCACCTATTCACCCATGGTGACTCGAGGCGGCTTACACAATGTAAAACCACATTTAAAACAAAAAATAAAAAATAAGAACAATAAAAACTAACAAAAAGAATCAAATAAATTAGTAAAGGACAATGGAACAAAATTTGGGAAAACAAAAAACAAAACAAAAAAACAAAAAAAGAACAACTCCCATCCCCCACCCCGACAACAGCAGATCACACTAACCATTTGATGGGCTCCATCCCTCTCTGGGTTCTCCAGGACTGCTGGCAAAATCAGGTCTTCAGTGCCTTTTGGGAGAGTATTAGTGAGGGGGCCATTCTAATCTCTGGGGCAGGGGTCGCCAACCTTTTGGACCTCAGGGACCACCAAACTCATAATTTTAAATCCCAGGGACCACCAACCGGTTCTGTGGTCTAATTTGTGGGAGTGGCTTGGTGGTCATGTGACTGGCCGGGCATGGCTTGTATGTAAATATTATAAATATTTATAGAAATATTGAATTTTTTTATTAAAAAAAGCAACTTTTACCCAAAATCAGGCAAAGCAGGCAGGCAGATTGAGTTGCTCACAGAATCACAGATTCATTCAGAGATCTATCTATCTGCCATTGGCTAGCTGAGTCTGTCACATAAAATTTGCTTGCAAGCAAACTCACAAATTTAACTCACAACACACCATGTATGTAAATATTGAATTCCCGTGGGCCATGTGTGTTGCGCAACCTTGTGTTCCTGCGCAGCCCAGATTAATTGCTTTGGGGGGTGCTCTAGGGGTGACATTTCTCTGCAGGCCAGCAAAATTTTCTCGCGAACCACCAGTGGGCCACGGCCCACCAGTTGGCAAACGCTGCTCTGGAGGAATAATGTTCCAGAGAGACGGAGCCACCACAGAGAAGGCCCTTCTTCTGGGTCCCACTCAGGGGTGGGACCCGCAACATTCTCTGCCTCCTCGCTCTAATGGGTCGGGTAGATGTGACTGGCAAGAGATGTTTCCCCAGATAACTCGGATTGCTGTGCCTCAGTTGTTGAAGACACAGGGAGAGTGCAGGATTGCAGGAGAAGGTTAGTAGCAAACCCTGTGCACGCAAAGCACACCCACCAAGCTATGCCCACAGAACCGGTGGTAAAATTTTTTGAATCCCATCACTGGATTGGTTGTTAAATCAAGGATTACTGGTTTATCTGCACAAGTGAGTCTACAAGTAGTCCTTGACTTATGACCATAATGGAGCCCATCCATCAGGGTCATAAGTCATGTCAGTCATAAAGTGGATCATCCACACGATCAATCCAATTTTACACCTTTTTCTGCAGCAGTCAGAAAGCGAACCCCATGATCGTTAAATGAATGCCACGTTTATTAAGCAAGGCAATAGTCAACCATTGTCTAGTTTTGCCAAAAATGGAAAATAAATACTGGTCTTGGGCAAAACCCAGGCTCATGTCATCGTCTTTTGTGACCTTCTTACAAGCAACTGTTGGAAGAAATATCCTTCTGGGTTCAGTTCCAAGAGGGGGAAAAGACACTGGATTCATGGAAGTTGCTTGGAAAGAAGGTTTATTGATGAACAGGATCACATGCCTTGGAGATCTTGGGTGAAAAAAAGGGCAGAAATCGTGAGAGCGTGGCACAAAGACAACACTCAGATAATCAATAAAAATCCCTTTATTAGCTCCAACTTTGCCCCCAATATCCAGGTTACCTTCTGGCTGGAGAAAAACTCTCCCAGGGACAGCCTTTGACTGCAGAGTATTAAGTCCAAAACATGGTCAACACAAACTGTAATTATAAATCCAATCAAGCCAGACTGAGGTAATTAGTTTGGCAGGGCAGGAGCAAGAATTCCAGACGTGAAGGCATGGCAAAACTCACATGGTTGGGAAGACCCCAGGAACACAGATAAGCGAAGACAACACAGAATAAAGTCACATTTGCTCCCAGCAGCTGCCGCAGTCAGCATTCAGTTCTTTTAAACTTTCATTCCCAGATGTGGCTAATGAAAGGAATCAAGGCCCTTACCTCTCCCGTAAGCCACAACCCACGTTGCTCTCTTCTCTGTTCCTCTCTGCATGCCCTAGAATGAAGAGGAGGTGGGCCTTAGTCTTCCTCTGAACTATCTCTCCCTTGTTCTACCTCTTCCCTGCTCTGCCCAGCCAGACTTTGCCCTTTTCCAGCCTCCTCCACAGCCAACGGAGTCACAGTACAGCTGTTCATCTTCCTCCTCAGATACAGACTCTGACAGGGGCACGACACATTTGAATGTTGATCACGTGACCATGGGGATGCTGCAAACAGTCAAAGGAGTGAAAAATGGTCATAAGTCACTTTTTTCAGGGCTGTTATAACTTTGAACGCTCACTAAATGAACTGTTGTAAGCCGAGGGCTACTTGTAGTTGCTGACAGTGCCAAAAATTAAGTTTCTCCATAGTGGTAAACAAAGAAAGGAGCCATTTCTGTTGGCAGCCATTTTGAAGTTTTCCCCATCTTGGAAGAAAACACCTCCAGCTCATGCTTGCTTCAAAAAAAAATCTGAACGGAATGGATAGTCCTTTTCCAGCAAAGACGTTTGCCAGCCCCACCTCCTTCAAAGAAGTAATACAAAAACAAGCTAGCTGTTTTTCTCTTTTAGGCGGGGGTCAATTTGATTTGATTGTTATGGAAACCAACAGACGACAGATTTATGTGCACAAAACTCGTTCTACCTCCTGAATGATCGACAAGCTGGAACGGATTCAGAGGAACTGCTGTGAAAATGGAAAAACAGTCTTGTTCAAAAAAAAAAAAGGGGGGGGTGGTAGAATAAATCATTAAGTTCAACAGAGGAAAAATTGACATGAGAGATGATCCTAGAATCAGAGAGTTGGAAAGGCAATCGAGGCCATCAAATCCAATTGACCAATTGGCCATCAAGTCCAACCCGACATTCAGTGGAGGAATCAGAGCAAAAGCATCCCAGACAGATCGGTGTCCAGCTATGGTTTGAATGCCTCCAATCAAGAGGCCTGTCATCTCTCTAGAAAATTGGCTCTATTGTTAAAAGTGTCCTAGCATTCACTTGGAATCCGTCTTCCTGCAAATCTGGATGATTGTTCCCGGGGTTTTGTCCTCTGAGATAATCAGAGAAAGGCATGGTTTTCTTCTCTGTGATACCCCTTCTGAAATTTGAAGGATATTGTCTTAGGTCCTTAGTCTTGTTATGGTTAACAATATCCAGTTTCCTACATCACTCCTCCCTGGACTTCATCTCCAGTCTCCAACAATCTTTATTGCCTTTTCCTGAACCCATTCCAGTTTGACTCAATCCTACTTTAAATATGGCCTTTCGAATGGAGCACAATACTCAGGCCGCGGTCTGTAGTGCAGGGGGTCTCCAAACTTGGCAACTTTTAAGCAGAGGTGGGATTCAACCGGTGTTACTACCAGTTCGGTACTTACGTTTGAAAAACGTCTTTTTTTACTGATTTTTCAACCTCAGCTGTGCCGCACAAAGCAGCTGAGGTAGAAAAAGCAGGAAATAAAGGTCAGGTAAGAGCCCAGGCGGGTGGGTGGGCCAAACAGCAGCAGAAACAGAACTGGTTCTGTGTCGGTTGCTCTTCAGAGCTACCGGTTCTACAGAGCCGGGCAGAACCAGTAGCATCCCACCCCTGCTTTTAAGATTTGTGGACCTCAACTCCCAGAATTCCTCATACTTGCTGAGGAATTCTGGGAGTTGAAGTCCACAAGTCTTAAAGTTGTTAAGTTTGGAGAACTTTGGTCTAGTATAGAAGAATGGGAAGGTTTATTTTATTTATATCCTCCCTTTTATCATTTTTGCAAACAACTCAAGGTGGCATACCTAATATCCCTGCTCCTCCTATTTTCTCAACAATAACAAAAACAACTGTATGAGGTAAGTTGGGCTGAAAGAGTTGAGTAGCCCAAAGTCACCCAGCCAGTTTTCACGGTTAAAACAGAATTAAAGCTCATAGTCTTCTGGTTTCTATCTTGCTGCCTCAACCACTAGACAAAAAGTGCCTCTTGTTCCTTCTCATAATTTGAAAACTATGCTCTTGTTGCCTTCTTCACGTCTATTTATTTCTTAATTTTGCAACCTATTTTCCTCCCAGGAGTTCCAGGCAACACCCACAATGCTCCCCTCAAGACTATGAAGTACATTAGGCAGGGAGAAAGAACAACTGACCCAAAGGTCTATGGAGATTCTCAGTCATCCAGGTCATGGTTGTCTCAAAGATGCTTTTCCAAGAGGCAACTGGACTTTCTGGTTTTCCTTTGAAGATGTTTCGCTTCTCATCCAATGAAGCTTCTTTAGCTCTGACTGGAATGGAAGGATTTATACTCCTTGCAGACATCTGGTCATTTGCATCCTTTTAGAGGGTCTTGGAGGCCACCTGGAGGTTTATCAGTGGTTTATCAAATGGGTGTGGAGCCTTTTTGGAACTGTTGACTGTGTTGTAGACTGGAAATATGACACCAAGCTCCAAGGAAGCTCCGCACCCATTTGCACCACTCAGATAAACCTCCAGGTGGCCTCAAGGACTCTCTAAAAGAATGCAAATGACCAGCTATCTGCAAGGAGTATAAATCCTTCCATTCCCCACCCTCTAGTCAGAGCTGAAGAAGCTTCTTGGATGAGAAGCGAAACGCCTTCAAAGAAAAACCAGAAAGTCCAGTTGCCTCTTGAAAAAAAAGCACCTTTGAGACAACTGACCCAAAGCCACCAAAGGAGGCCGTGGATGGACTTCAACTTGGATCTCGCACGTGCCAGTCCAATAACTCAGTTGTGGTTATCATACAGAAACTAATTGGTTTATTACTGCCGTGCAAGAGACAACTATACACCATAGACTTGTATTACAGGAGGGGCCATTTTAGCTTTAGGATAAATACCTTGATGTTGACAACAGTCTCATAGCAGAGCCAATCACTCAGAGAGGTGATCATTCAGGCAAACAGATTGGAGATCCTTTTCTTGGAGATCTTCCAGCACTGAGCAAGAAGATCCTTCCAGTTAAGGATTCTATGATTCCCAGAGGGAATTGGCACAAGTAATGAAGAATGGTCAGCTAACAAGATTTGGACTTCTGCATCCCTGACAAACATGTTTCAATCTTGTCTTAACAGCTCAATTGCCAGGAGAGAAGACACAAAGTTCCATTCTTGACCTACAGCTGAACCATATGGCTCCTAAGAATCCAGCAATTCTCCCTTAAAACCGATCCAGATGCTTTCAAGCCAATGAACCATGAGATATGCTTGTT
The DNA here is from genome assembly GCF_049901735.1 of Notechis scutatus. Taxonomy (NCBI): domain Eukaryota; kingdom Metazoa; phylum Chordata; class Lepidosauria; order Squamata; family Elapidae; genus Notechis; species Notechis scutatus. The sequence continues at coordinate 4,980,687 of NC_142010.1, read as the reverse complement.
AAAAAAAAAAAAAACACAGAAAGGCTTTCCAAGTTATCAGCTAATCTAATCAAAAGGGAGGCTGGCTTGTCTTTTCCTCCTTGGTTGATTAGTTGGGAATTGTTTTGCCCATTTATGGCTTCCTTAAGTCTTGTTTTTAAAGTCCAGATAGAAAACATTACACAGGTTAAAAACATAACCTTAAAACAAGGGCAAAGACTGTTGTTCTTTGTGGCAATTAAGCAACTATTGGTGAAACTACAGGTAGTCCTTGACTTAAAACCATAATTGACCCCAGCATTTCTGATGCTAAATGAGACCTTTGTTAAATGACTTTTGCCCCCATTTTATGACCTTTCTTGCCACAGTTGTTAAGTGAATCTGGTTCCCCGATTGAGTTTGCTTGTCAAAAGGTCGCAAAAGGGGAATTGCATAACACTGAGATGCTGCAACCGTCATAAATATGAGTCAGTTGCCAAGTAGCTGAACTTTGATCATGTGACCATGAGGATGCTACAATGGGAGGCAAGTGTGAAAACCCTTCATAAGTCACTTTTTTCAGTGCTGTTGTAACTTTGGAAGGTCCCTGAATGAACTGTTATAAGTTGAGAACTACCTATAAATAGAGATAGATAGATAGATGATAGATAATGGATGGATGGATCTATCTATCTATCTATCTATCTATCTATCTATCTATCTATCTATCTATCTATCTATCTATCTATCTATCCATCCATCCATCCCACCCACCTACCTACATTGATACATAGTCACTCCTTATTCCCCTGTCGGAATCTGATTCGGAGGGTCTGCACCAGAGGTGGTATTCAGCAGGTTCTGACCAGTTCTGGAGAACCGGTAGTGGAAATTTTGGGTAATTCAGAGAACCAGCAAAGATAATCTCTGACTGGAGATTTTACAGTTTCTTCCCCCTGTCATACCCCTGAGCCATGCCCACAGAACTGGTAGTAAAAAAATTGGAATCCTACCACTGGTCTGCACTACTATTACTATTAATCTTCTCATCACTCCTTATCACCCATCCCACTTGTGACTGTATGACTGTAATTTTGTCGCTTGTATCCTTACGATCTATATTGACTTTTTCCTAATATGATTTGATTGCTTATTGTACCCTATGACTATCATTAAGTGTTGTACCTTATGATTCTTGACTCTTGACGAATGTATATTTTATGTACACTGAGAGTATTTGCACCAAGACAAATTCCTTGTGTGTCCAGCCACACTTGGCCAATAAAGAATTCTATTCTATTCTATTCTATTCTATTCTATTCTATTCTATTCTATTCTATTCTATTCTATTCTATTCTATTCCATTCCATTCCATTCTATCTATATATTGAAAAGCAAGGAAAATATCTCCCTTCTTTTAGAAACGTTCTTTACAAGCAAATTTAATCCTTAGATGAATTAACTGCTAAACTGATACTTGTAGGATTAATGATGTAAGGTTGTTTTAATTGGCTTGCAATCTTAAATAAAGCCATTTGTGATGTAGGGATGTATGTTGTCAAGGTTACCTGATGGAATATCTTGATATGTATACATGCCTTTAATTGTGAAAAGTAGGTAGCTTGGAAATGTAATAAACGAAGAAAAAAATTGGAAATTAAATAAATGGCAATTTGGGTTGATGTTGTAGAATACTATGAGGAAACTTAGTGTCAACTGGCGGGGATATCAGGAGAGTCAGGCAGTTCAAATGAGTATAAAGATTTATTGCAAGCTTAAGCCCTCTATAAAAATCTGAGCTACTAACAGTTAGAGACATGAGAGGCATAATAAAGCATTGAAAGTGGGCTGAACTTACATCTCTTGTGGGCACGCAGGGACTTGTGACTTATGACACATTTGACACCTCCCTTGGACTCAGCCTGATCATCTCCTACACACAGTTTAGAGTATTTTCCTTCATTTAAAACCCTCACTAAAAGCCAATATAACTTATGCCTAAGTTATACTAGTTCTGCATCTATGACCTTTTCTGGATTTAGAATAACTTGGCTTCTGTTACTCACAGTCTGATTATGTCAGAACTCTACTACCAGTTTGGTCTAATCTAGTGCTTCAGGCACTGGATTACAAAACAGGAGATTGTGAATTGAATTCCTCACCGAACCGGTTGTTATATCGGTGGAATCCCACCCCTGGGTAAAACCAAATATGGGGAAACAATGAACAAAAAAACCTAACCGGGAAGAAGATAGGTCTGGCTGATTGAGATCCCAAGTAGGCATTGTAATATCACAATATCCAGCTCCTAGTAGCCAGATTAGGCTGTCACACATATGTCCTCTCCCCACGAACTTCCCCAACTATTGTGACAGTGGAAACAGAGAGATTTCTTTTTCAGCTGGGCCTACTGCAGATCCTCTGGGTGCTGGAGGAGCAGGGGGTTGGACTAGAAGACCTCTAAGGTCTCTTCCAACTCTGTTAGAATAGAATAGAATAGAATAGAATTCTTTACTGGCCAAGTGTGATTGGACACACAAGGAATTTGTCTTGGTGCAAATACACTCAATATACATACAAGAAAAGATACATTAATCAAGAATCATAAGGTACAACACTTAATGATAGTCATAGGGTACAATAAGCAATCAAACCATACTAGGAAACAGTCAATATAAATTGTAAGGATACAAGTGACAAAGTTACAGTCATACAGTCACAAGTGGGAGGGGGTGGGTAATAAGGAGTGATGAGAAGATTAACAGTAATAGTAGTGCAGACTTAGGAAATAGTTGAACAGTGTTGAGGGAATTATTTGTTTAGCAGAGTGATGGCATTCAGGAAAAAACTTTTCTTGTGTCTAGTTGTTCTGGTGTGCAGTGCTCTATAGCATCGTTTTGAGGGAAGGAGTAGAAACAGTTTATGTCTGGGATGTGAGGGGCCTGTAAATATTTTCACAGCCCTCTTTTTGACTCGTGCAATATACACGTCCTTGATGGAAAGCAGATTGGTAGTAATTGTTTTTTCTGCAGTCCTAATTATCCCCTGAAGTCTGTGTCTGTCTTGTTGGGTTGCAGAACCAAACCAGACAGTTATAGAGGTGCAGATGATAGACACAGTAATTCCTCTGTAGAACTGTATCAGCAGCTCCTTGGGCAGTTTGAGCTTTCTGAGTTGGCGCAGAAAGAACATTCTTTGTTGTGTTTTTTTGATGACGTTTTTGATGTTATTCTATTGTTATTCTGTTAGTAGAGTAGGAAAGGCTTTTTAAAATGTGTATGCTTTCCTGAAGTCATGTTTCAACATAGCCTCTCAATTGACAGGGGTAGTTGCTGGGTGGAAAGCAGCAAGAGTTACTGCCCAGCTGTCACTTATCTTTTCAACTACAGGTAATCCTTGACTTACAACAGTTTGTTTAGTGACCGTTTAAAGTTACAATGGCACTGAAAAAAAGGGACTTATGACCATTTTTCACACCCATGACTGTTATAGCATCTCCAAGGTCACAGGATTTACATTCAGATGCTTGATAGCTGACTCACATTTATGACGGTTGCAGTGTCTCGGGGTCCTATGATCCCCCATTGTGACTTCCTGGTGTTGTGGTCTGCCGGTAGCCTGCGGAGCTGGCAGCAGAGTCAGACAGTGGGGAGGAACATGGACCAGTCTGGGAATCTGGGGAGGGGCGAAGGTTCTGGGTCCAATACAGAGATGGGGCCAGGGCCATCTGGGAATTATGTGCTGACTCCAAAGCCTCCAAAATCTGATAGAAGCAAGGCAGAGGAACAGGGGGAGCCTGTTACCAGTGCGCACATGCACAGAGCTGCCAGAAGGCAAGAACAGTTAAGACAAAAGGGGTGACTCGGGAGTAAGACTTGAAGGTGATTTCCCTTCCCATAAGACAAAGCAAAGGGACAGGAACCTTTGCAGGAAGCAACTTTGTTCGTAGTCAGTTTGAAACCTGAAGCTTCATATTGAATTTGTGCTCCGTTGGCCTTGTACAACTAATTGGCAATTTAGTCGTTGGCTGCATTTCAAGGAAGACAAAGGTGAGTGCTTATCAGACTTATCCTGAAGGACTTTGGCAGAGTTCCATGGGACTATTTACAAACTGTTTGAGAATCGTTACGGGCTGTGAATGACTATAATTCACAGCCATTGAAATAAAGAAAAAAGGTTTGAGAACGAATGTGTGTTTGTTAGTGTCTCAATAAGCCGTGGTCAGAACACCTGAACAAGCAAAGCCAATGGGGAAACCAGCTTCACTTAACAACCGTGCTATTAATTTAACAGCCACAGGGATTCAAGTAGCGCATGTGGCAAGAAAAGATGTAAAGTGGAGCAGTCGTAAAACGGGGCAAAACTCACTTATCAAATTTCTCACTTAACAACGTACACGTTAGGTTCAATTGTGGTTGTAAGTTGAGGACCACCTATATTTTAAATGGTGGGTTTAGTGTTCTGAACAGGGACTAAACCCATCTTTCAAAATGGTCAGATAAGCAGTTGACAGACCCTGGGATGGGCCATGGGGTAAAATGGGATCCCTCTTGCTTCAACATGCCCCCCCTCCTCATTACACATTGGTTATTTGTCAGAGGGCTCTCAGCAGAGGTGGGTATTCAGCAGGTTCTGACCAGTGGTGGGATTCAAAATTTTTAACAACTGGTTCTGTGGGCATGGCTTAGGTGGTGGGAGTGGCTTGGTGGTCATGTGACTGGGTCGACATGGCTTGGCGGTCATGTTATTGCCTGGGTGTGGCCAACTCAATATCACTCACATCGAGGCACGCATCTCCTCGCCTGGCCTCTCATGACTGTGGGGATGCTGCAACAGTCGTAAGTGTGAAAAATGGTCATAAGTCACTTTTTTCAGTGCCATTGTAACTTTAAATGGTCACTCCCCACAAGCAAAGTACCAGCAAAAGAGGGAAAAAAAACTCCAGAGACGTTCCTGAGACTGAAAGTCTAGTCCTGCCAAGAATGTAATAAGGGTTAACGGAGAGGCAGTTTCTGTAAGCAACACCAGAATGTTTCCTTCCTGCCTTCCTTACAGGATTAGGCCAGTAATTTCTTCAAACAACCGGTTCTCCGAACTGCTTAGAATGTTAACAACTGGTTCTAGCGAATAGGTGCGAACTGGTAGAATCCCACCCCTGGTTCTGACCAGTTCTGGAGAACTGGTAGCGGAAATTTTGAGTAGTTCGGAGAACTGGCAAATACCACCCCTAACTGGAGATTTTACAGTATCCTTCCCCTGCCATGCCCACCAAGCCAGCCCTTAGAACTGGTAGTAAAAAAAAAATTGAATCCCACCGCTGAGTCTCAGGCACATTAGGGGGACAGGAGAACGACTCCGTGGAAGTTCAAATCCAAAGACCATCGGATCTGTCGCTTTTCTTTTAGACCAATGTAGGTTGTTTTCCTGGTTGTCATAATGAAACACTTACCCATGGTATGAACTCAGCCTCACAATTAGTAGAACAAAGCACACTGCCAAGAGGATAAATGGGTGTGGGCTGCCAGTTAATCTGTTTGTTTTACAGATTGTGTGATTTATTTCCAAGAAGCAAAATTGGGTATAGTTCTGCTTTAGGATAGCTGAGAGCCGTGGATTTCATTAACTCCTAGTATATTAATGGCCAATTGCTAACATTCCGTCCTGTTTCCCAACATTCCGTCCCACAGCACAACATTCTATCCCATCTCTCAACATTCCGTCCTGTTTCCCAACATTCTGTCCTATAACCCAACATTCTATCCCATCTCCCAACATTCCGTCCTGTTTCCCAACATTCCGTCCCATAACCCAACCTTCTATCCCATCTCCCAACATTCCGTCCTGTTTCCCAACATTCCGTCCCATAACCCAACCTTCTATCCCATCTCCCAACATTCCGTCCTGTTTCCCAACATTCTGTCCCATAACCCAACATTCTATCCCATCTCCCAACATTCCATCCTGTTTCCCAATGTTCCGTCCCATCTCCCAACATTCCATCACAATTTTTGGAATACCCGAGGACCAAATTAGACAAGGCAGCGTAAGATCCAGAACTGGATGTCCCAGTTTCCCTTTTCTCCAAATGGCAAATGAAGCCATGAAGGCACTTTGGATTCAGAATGGTGGTCCTGGCATTGATAGAAACATTAATCAGAATAATAATCAGAATAGAGATGGAAGGGACCTTGGGGGTCTTCTAATCAAGCAGGAGATTCTATATCTGGGGTGTCAACCCTATAGCCAAGGGTGTCAAATTAGTGGCCCGTGGGCCGGATGCATCATGCACAGGCCACGCCCACCTCAGCTCCATGAAGGGAAAAAAACGTCATGATACGTCACATGACAGCAATGTGACACGGTGAATTTGACACTTGTGCCCTATACCATTTCAGTCTCTTCTTAAAAACTCCAGTGATGAAGCTCCCACAACTTCTGAAGGCAAAGCTGTTCCACTGGTTAATTGTCCTCACTGTTAGGAAATTTCTCCTTAATTCTAAGTTGCTTCTCTCCTTCATTAGTTTCCATCCATTGTTTCTTGTCCTGCCCTCTGGTGCTTTGGAAAATGTTGACCCACCCTCTCCTCTTTGTGGCAGCCTCTCAAAATACTGGAATGATGATAGATAGATAGATAGATGTTGTGACTCGGAGGTTTGAGCCTGCTCTGTTAGAAGACACAGGCTCGAGTAATGAGGAAGAGGAGGATTTGGCATTGAGGTTTGAGCCTGCTTTGCTGGGAGACACAGACGTGAGCCAGGAGGAAGAGGAGGATTTGACACTGAGGTTTGAGCCTGCTTTGCTGGAAGATTCGGAATCATCTTCCTCCCCAGGACCTTCCTCCCTGGTTGTGCCTCAGGTGTCGGCAGATAATCAGGAGAGAGTGCCGGAGTCCTTGGCTGAGGATCAAGCCGAGGAATGCTGGTTTGATGCAAGGCAAAGACGCAGGCAGAAGCGTGAAATGTAACATAAAAGGAAATGTCAAATCAGGGACTGACTTGAGAGACTGACACGCCCCTCAGGAAATAAAAGAGGGCGTGTTAGCTCTGAATCCTCGTTTGGGACAATTTGTTTATTCGGGATAGCAGCTTTGACAAATTCTCTGTGCGGTGTTTACCTTTTGATTTATGGTCTTGTTTGTTATCGGACTTGGCAGGCAGCTTTTGGAAGACTGCCAAGGACTTCTCCAGCCAAAGGAATTTAACTCTGTCATTCCTGGTCCTGTCTGTTTATTTATATTCCTTATTATTTGGAAAATAATATTTATATTATTTCCTTATTTGGAAACTTGGACTCTCACCTCGTGGTCACAGGTGAGACAGAACAGATAGATAGATGATAGATAGATAGATAGATAGATAGATAGATAGATAGATAGATAGAAATAATTATTTATTGGCTAAGTGTGATTGGACACACAAGGAATTTGTCTTGGTGCAAATACTCTCAGTGTACATAACAGAAAAGATACATTCGTCAAGAATCATAAGGTACAACACAGTGATAGTCATAGGGTGCCGTAAGCAATCAAATCATACTAGGAAACAGTCAATATAAATCATTAGGATACAAGCGACAAAGTTACAGACATACAGTCACAAGTGGGAGAAATGCTGCTCATATCATCTCATGCTTTTACCCCAAGGTGGATTGCGAACACTTTATTTGGAATAACACAATCAAAGGGATGAATGAAACTCCTACTAATATTATATAGATAGTTCTCAACTTACAACCACAAATGAGCCCAACATTTATGTTAAGTGAGAAATTCTGCCCCATTTTACGACTTTTCCTGCCACATTTTTTATGTGAATCACTGCAGTTGCTAAATTGGTAACATGGTTGTTAAATAAATCTGGTTTCACCATTGACCTTGCTTGTCAGAAGGTCGCAAAAGGGGACCACATGACTCTGGGACACTGCAACTGTCGCAAATATGACTCAGTTGCCCAGTGTAAAAATGTTGCATTGATCTATCTATCGAGCAGTGGTGGCTAACCTTTTTTGGGCTGCTGTGCCAAAAATTGTGCACGCGCTTGCACGGTCGTGCTCACGTGCCAGCACCCAGAAGGCAATGCGCCCCCTACGCATGCGCACGCAATCCCCACCCACCCACCTCCCGCTGCCCCCTTACCTGCACTGTGCTTCACAGCTGATTTTTGGCCAGTTTGAGGCTTTTTTCAGCCTCCCAAAGGCTTGAGGAAAGCTTCTGCAGGCTTCTGCAAGCTTTGCAGGCCAAAAACTAGCCCTGTTTTGTTACTTCCTGTTTTTCTGAAAATACCAAAAATGACAAAATGGGGCTAGTTTTCAGCCTACAAAGCTCGCAGAAGCCTGCCGAAGCGTTCCTCAAGCTTTTGGGAGGCTGAAAAAGGCCTCAAACCGGCCAAAAATCAGCTGTGAGGCGCACACATGCACAGTGAGGTAAGTTTGCCTGCAGGTTGTGTGCCGGCAGAAATGGCTCCGCGTGCCACCTGTGGCACATCTGCCATAGATTCACCATCATGGCTATAGAGTAATTGAACCCTTTCTTCCTATTCTGGAACTAATCCTCAAGGTCTGAACATGCACCAGTGGTGGTATTCTACCGGTTCTGCCGAGCCGGTAGCAGCGATGAGCAGTGGAGACTGAACCGGTTCTCTCCGCCACCCTACTGCTGGGCCTACCCGCCTGCCCGCTGGACTCCCATACTCACCTTTAACCTCTGAATTTGAAGCGCAGCCACTTTGCGCGGCACAGAAGAGTGCTGCGCGGCAGCTGCTGAAGTGACCGGGATCGTGCAGGCTTGCAGGAGGTGAGTTAGAATGCCTCTACGCCTGCGCAAAGTCTGTGCTTGGCGCGCACGCGAATGCAAAGTGTGTGCACATGCGCAAAGCGCGCCCACCAAGCCACGCCCACCGAACCGGTGGTTAAAAATATTTGAATCCCGCCACTGACATGCACCATTTTGCATTTTACTTATAGGTTAGGTGAAAATGTGACAAAATATGGACAGCGTGGGATGGGAATGTTAGCAATTCACTTCAGTATAGCTTTGTTAGATTTGTTGCAGAGCAGCTGTATTGGAGCTGCATTCGGCCAAATCATAATTCCTCCGATGGCTGCAGGACATGGTCCAATCTGTAAACTAAATTTATGAATTGGCAATTCACGTCTGCGTGGGATTATTAAAGCTGTCTCGCAACCAGCAATCCTGTTTCTGCTGAGCATGTGGTGCTGTTTTCTCAACAGAAGCATTTCCTTTCAAAACCTGAATATTAGGTGATGTGCTTTTGCAGGCAGAAATCCAACAGGGAAAATGTCTGACTTGGGGATTTGAGGAATAGATATGATTTGACTACAAATATATTGTGGTGTTTCAAATATTGTGCTTATTCACTTTTTGACAATTGATCATGTGTTAGATTAAAATTAAGAGAAGAAAATAGAGGTCCTTTTGTTTATATATTAGTTTGACGTACGCTTTTGTCACTTTTTAACTTGCCCCGTTATTCCCTTTCCCTTTCCCCTTTTATGCCAGTTTGTGTTTTAATGTTTGCTTTTTGAAATTTACTAAAGATATTGCGTAAAAACTTCAGCTGCTGAGATGTTTACTAAAGATATTGGATAAAACATCAGCTGCTAAGATAAAACTATGTAGGGGGCGTGCATAAGTGCACCAATGTGCCTACCGTCCCTGTCCTATTGTTTCTCGTATTCTTTTATTTTTCTTATATGTACCCATTTCATGTATTCACAACTATGTATACGCTTATACTTATTATCTTGTAAACAATTGGCAAATCAAATCAAATAAATAAATAAATAAATAAATAAATAAATAAATAAATAAATAAATAAAAACCCAAGCAGTTAAAACATAAAAAAGCAGGCAATCAAGTAAAAAGGGGAGAAAAGCCCCTCTTTGAGGGAGGAGGCAGTTTAAAAACAAGAATCAATAAGAATCAATAGAAAATTAAAAAAAAACATAATAAATACATAGAAAGGAAAGAAAGAAAGTAAGAAAGAAAAAGAAAGAAAGAAGAAAGGAAGAAAGGAAGAAAGGAAGAAAGGAAGAAAGAAAGAAAGAAAGAAAGAAAGAAAGAAAGAAAGGAAGGAAGGAAGGAAGGAAGGAAGGAAGGAAGAAAGAAAGAAGAAAGAAAGAAAGAAAGGAAGGAAGGAAGGAAGGAAGGAAGGAAGGAAGAAAGAAAGAAAGAAAAAGGAAGAAAGAAAGAAAGAAAGAAAAGAAAGAAAGAAAGAAAGGAAGAAAGAAAGGAAGGAAGGAAGGAAGGAAGAAAGGAAGAAAGAAAGAAAGAAAGAAAAGAAAGAAAGAAAGAAAGAAAGAAAGAAAGAAAGAAAGAAAGGAAGGAAGGAAGGAAGGAAGAAAGAAAGAAAGAAAGAAAAGGAAGAAAGAAAGAAAGAAAGAAAAGAAAGAAAGAAGAAAGGAAGAAAGAAAGAAAGGAAGGAAGGAAGGAAGAAAGGAAGAAAGAAAGAAAGAAAAAGAAAGAAAGAAAGAAAGAAAGAAAGAAAGAAAGAAAGAAAGAAAGAAAGAAAGAAAGAAAAGAAAGGACAAAGGCATTTTTTTGTGCTTGGCTGTACCTGTTAGATGTTGGCCTGGCTGGCATCCCTCTGGAAGTGGCCTAAGAGCCTTGGCAGGCGAACTTGTTGCAACATGCTGAGAACTGATTCCCTTCGTAGCCACCCTTCATTCCTCAGCCTTGGCCTCACCTTCTCTCCTTTCTCATTAGCGAAGGACTTAGGAATCCTCTTTTGAATTTGGCCTTAATTTTGTTTGGTACAGTCGCAACAGCAGCCGAGTTTCAAGGCCTGTGGAATTTGTCTATGTTCTTGGAGGGAAAAAAAAAAACAAGCAAGCGAGATCGGGGCACCTTGCCAAGAACTGATTCATGAGTCCCTCCGCTCCTCGCTTACGATGGCTTCACCGGGGTCACCGTAGAAAGACCAGACAGTACAAGCTGTTCCCCCGTTTCTCTTCTTCCGAAGGCAACATTATCACCCATTTTGGAAGGGTTGGGGCCGAACAGAATCTGAAGGAGTCATCTTAAAGAACCAGCCTGGGTTGGAACTAGAGTCTGGCCTACCCTTTGCCCCAAAAGCGGTCACGCTTTCAGACGAAACAGGAGTCACTTGTGGCCTGAGAAGTAATGTTTGGTTGTGTGTGTGTGTGTGTGTGTGTGTGTGTGTGTGTGTGTGTGTGAGAGAGAGAGAGAGAGAGAGAGAGAGAGAGAGAGAGAGAGAGAGATGGAATAATGCAGTGAGGAGGTGAATTCCAAGAAGAAGGAATTGCACTCCAGAGAAATAAGAGGCAGCTCAGCCCTGATATTATGTGCCAGAGAAAGAGGGTGAAGATGCCCCCTGCTTAATAGTTCCCAGAGTTATATTGTAGGTATGGATAGGAGCGGCCTCCATCTGGCAAGATACTGTCTGTAGGTGTGAAAAAGAAATCAGCTTGGAAGAATTGCCACACGTCATTCTCGGTTTTGGTGTTGACCGGGGGTAGGGGGGGTGGTGTCTCCAGACTTGGCAACTTTTCAGACCTTTGGACTTCAACTCCCAGAATTCCTCAGCCAGCCATGTTGAAGTCTGCAAGTCTTAAAGTTGCCAAGTTTGGAGATCTCTAGTCTTCACAATGTGTGCCTTCAAGTCAGTGTTGGGTCCAGGTCCTGGGCAAAAGTGGATGTATGTTAGTTTTCAAAATCAAATGTCAGAAATTTCTAACATGTATCTAACACATTAGATCTGAATCTAAGATGTGGAAATGTGAAGTATCCAATCACACATGGCCAATAAACAATATTCTATTCTATTCTATTCTATTCTATTCTATTCTATTCTATTCTATTCTATTCTATTCTACTCTACTCTACTCTACTCTACTCTACTCTACTCTACTCTACTCCATTCCATTCCATTCCATTCCATTCCATTCCATTCCATTCCATTCCATTCTATTCTATTCTATTCTATTCTATTCTATTCTATTCTATTCTATTCTATTCTACTGTATATTCCAGGTCATTTAAAAAGATCTCAGTAAACAGAAGAGGCTTTGTTTAAAACTAACAATTATAAAGTGTTGTAATGCAACCTTTTATAGTTATTAATTGATAAGACGCTGCTCATCAACCTACATCTGCATTACCAACCTATTTCCCCTTCCCTCCCTCCTCCCACTCCTCCCAATGTAAATCCTCACTCCAGTGTTTTTCCAAACTTCCAACTTTAAGATGTCTGGAATTCAACTCCCAGCAGTCAGGATCTAGCCACTCTACAACTCACAAAGTTTTCTATCTTTTGGTAAAAGTTGCAAGTCACTAAAGATGTTACCTGAATGGTTGTCTATGGAGATTATCAGTCATCCAGGTCATAGTTGTCCGAAAGATGCTTTTTCAAGAGGCAACTGGACTTTTTCTTCTTCTTCTTATTCTTTGAAGATCTTTTGCTTCCCAGCCAAGAAAGCTTCTTCAGCTTTGAAGCTTCTTGGATGAGAAGCGAAACAATGGTGGTATTCTACCGGTTTGGCCCGGTTCTACTGAGCCAGTAGCGGCGATGAGCAGCGGAGAGCGAATCACTTCTCTCCACTGCTCTGCTGTTGGGCCCACCTTCCCTGGCTCCCATACTTACCTTTATTCCCTGCTTTTGTGATGACCCAGAGTATATCAGAAATATAACAAAATCCAAAATGTAACTAAAAGTCCTTTTAATGCCTTCAACTTGGCTTCACTGTTTAATTGTTCACAGTGGAGGAGTCAACTATCTTCAAAAGAACATTTCGAAGGCGAGAAACACAGTTCACATTCAAAGAGCTGATAACAAAGCAAAAACCAAAAACAAACCGCATTGAATCAAGTTCCTCGACAGACCAGGATAGATAATTGCCAACTTCAGGAAGATAACCAGGGACAGTCGGTTGGAAGAACGCCAACCAAGATAAACCTTTTTTTAGAAATAAAACACTAATTTGTCTCCAGCGTCTGTTAGCACGCAGGTCTACACTCTTATGCAAATCTCCCACCTGCAAGCCATGAAGAGGATCATGGCCCTCTCCTCCCGAGTAGACCACGTTTTACCCTGATCCTCTCCTCCCTGCGTGCCCTAGGATGCATAGGGGATGGGCCTGGGTCCTCCTCTGACTGCTCAGCCAGCTTCTGCCCTTCCCCAGCCTCCTCCACCACCTCTGGAGCCACACTTCCACTCCCTGTTGGCTGTTCCTCCTCTTCCTCAGAGTCAGTCTCCACCAGGGGCATGACAGCTTTTGTGTGGCACAGCAGAGTGCTGAGTGGCAGCTGCTGAAGCAACTGGGAGAGCGCAGGCCTGCAGGAGGTGAGTTGGAACGCCTCTGTGCCTGCGCAAAGTGCATGTTTGGCACACGTGTGCACCTAAAGTGTGCCCATGTGCGCAAAGCGTGCCCACCAAGCCATGCCCACCGAACCGGTGGTTAAAAGTTTCTGAATCCCACCACTGAAGCGAAACGTCTTTGAAGAATAACAAGAAAGTCCAGTTGCCTCTTGAAAAAAAAACACCTTCAGGATTACCTGATTGGTTGTTTTGCACCAGAGACCTTTCCTCCTAGGATGCGTACATAAAAACCCACAAGGGTGGCATTAGATTTATCAATAACTTACTTGACACACAAAGTACCAGGATGAACATAACAAATGAATTTATCACAAATCACAAGATTCACCCACAGGGTCTCTGCTTGATCCAATGTGTTTTTTAGGATCAAGGAAAAAAAAAAAGGATGACAAAAATAACTCCCAGGGGTACAATCAATATACAAAGGGTAGAAGAAATAGATCAATAATTTAATTTAAAACTGAAAGCTAGTTTTCGTCCGACTGTTGCACATGTCTCTGATGACTGCAATAATGTTCTTCTCCATCCTCAAGGCTCACGTTCCAAAATGCATAAATAAAGGGAGTAGGTACATGGTTGAAAGCAACGCTGAGAAATGCTTTCCATTGAAGAATATTATTTGCAAAATCAGAAGGGGAGGGCACCTCAATGATTGACAGTGAGAATTGTTATGTAATGAAGCTGCTTGCCTCCTGCAGCGGTAGATACTCCATTGCTGGAGGTTTTCAAGAAAATGTTGGACAACATTTGTCCAGGATGGTACAAGAACTGCTTTGGGCAAGGGGTTGGACTAGAAGACCTCCAATTCCCTTTCAGCCCTACAGTTCTATTTTTATTTCTATCAGGTGGTGACAGTTGAGCAAGTCTCTGGCTCCTTTTAAGCATATCCAGAACGGATTTAGTGTTGATGTCTCTAAAATAAGCTTCAACCGCAAGGAGTGATAGAACTAAAATTGGCAATCTGTGAAATTATAGTATTTTGTGAAAGCCCCAAAATGTGGTAGTACGGATATACAAGCACTGGAAAAGAATTGAGATAAAATATTCAGCTGAGATACAAAGCTGGAACAGTCAGATGTTTTTAATCTATGCACAGCACCAGCACAGAATTGTTGAAAATCATCAGATTCCATGCAGATTCTGGGATGAACATGGCTCTGTCACACCCGTTCTGTCCTATGAGGTCAAAGGCCACCATCAATCTTCCTGTATTTTCTCAGTGACATTTCAGAGGATCAGAGAATACAGATGACCAAAAGTGGATGGAGTATTCCAAGTGTGGCCTATACCAAGGCATTATAAAGTGGTATTAACACTTCACGTGTCAACTAAAAAAAACTTATTTGGTCTTTTTAGTTGCCAGTAGAAAGGAAAAGTAGTGCATTCCTTAAATGTTTCAGATAATTGCTAGGTAGCCCAAAGCTGTCGGCACTAGAGATCATGATTGATGACTCTTGGCTATGGATGTGTCCCATTGGAGAATATACATCCAGGGGATGGGAGGAAGACCAGGGTCAAGGATGAAATGAATGATGTGTCTTAGAGTCAGCTGCACCCAGGTAACGCCGACATAGTCACTCCTAATAAATCAATATTTTTTTACTCTGAAAGATGTGGCTAGAGACTTATGATTTGAATGGGGATGGTTTTGTCGGAGCCCTGACATCGTGTAATCTTGATTCTATCCCTCTGTTAGTGCAGCCTAAAACTGTGTTGGCTTTTTTTGGCAGCTGTAGCACACTGCTAGCTCATATTTAAGTGATTGTCCAGAGAGACCTTGGAGTCCTAGTGGACAATCATTTAAATAAGCAATACGTTGAGGACTACCTGTATGTTTTTATGACTGTAAGTCACCCAGAGTTACCCTATGGTAAGATGGGTGGCCAATAATTGTTTATAAATAAACAAACAAACTAATAAACCAATTAAAAATTTGTGGCCGTAAGCTGAAGATTAGCTGTAGAAGCTTAAGCCATATTTAGAATAAAACTTTGTATTGAGCTCCAGTTTAATTGCCCTTAAAAATAGTATTAAATCAAATTTTCAACTTTTTAATGAAAAAAACTAACTTTATTGTCACTTTGAATGTACACCAATCGGCATACATTAAAATGAAATTTCATTCCATACAGCTCTCAAAGGGTCTCCACTTCCAATATACACTACATAAACATGACTAAATAAACAAATAAGTAAATACAAAATTATGCATATACCCACATACATTATATGACACAGAGAATCAACACAGTCTAGTTCAGATGTATACATGTACATGGCGAGAAAAACGAATCTTGCGAGTTTACCAGACGGATGGCATAGGGAAAAAAACTGTTATAGGATCTGGTAGTCCTGCTATAGATACTTTGAAATCTCCTCCCAGAGGGGAGCAACAGAAGCAGACCATGAAGTGGGTGTGTGGGGTCTCTAACAATGCTTCCAGCTCTAAGCACATAGCGCTTATAAGCAGTATCCTGAATAACAGGAAGCAAGCTTCCTATAATTTTCTCTGCTGTCCTCATCACTCTCTGTATGGACTTTCTATCTGAGGCACTGCTACCATCAAACCAAGCAGGGATGCAGTTTGTTAAAACGCTCTCAATCATGGCTCTGAAAAAAGTGGCCAGGACAGAAGGAGAAAGATGTACTCTCCTCATCTGATGCAGGAAATGCAACCCTCCAAGTGTGTTGGAGTACAATTCCCAGAATCCCCCAGTTAACATGGCTAATTCTGGGAACTGAAATCAGACCAAATTGTATTTGAAGGGTGCGATGACCCAGGATTTATAAAATAAACACAGTCACAAAAAACAGGTGAAGCCCCTTTTATTCCCTCACTTTGTTTCCAAGCTCCAAATATCCTTGACTGGAGACAAAATACTCCCACACGAGAAGTTACCAGAAGGAGGAAATGCCATTTAAATTATAAAGAGTAAAAAACAACACAAACCAGGCAACATAAGGGCTGGAGGACGTCCACAGATAACAGAACACACACTGGGAAGGACGCCAAACTCAGAGAGGAACCATAAACTAGAGATATTTCCATGCTTTGTTTCCAGCACTCGCCCATACACATTTCTGTCCTCTTATTCAGTTGTCACAGCTGCAGCCCGTGAAGAGGATCAAGGCCCTCTCCTCCCGATTAGACCATGTCTCTCCCTTATCCTCTCCTCCCTGCGTGCCCTAGGATGGATGGGGGATGGGCCCGGGTCCTCCTCTGACTGCCCAGCCGGCCTCTGCCCTTCCTCAGCCTCCTCCACAACCTCCAGAGCCAAACTTCCACTCCCTGTCGGCTGTTCCTCCTCTCCCTCAGAGTCAGTCTCCATCAGGGGCATGGCAAAGGGTATCAAGAAACAGCTACAATAAGAGTACAATGAAATAATGATTTGGACGAAAATGTGCTGTAGCTCATATTCTAGTCTTTTGAAACATCAAAACAAAGGAAAAAAAATTGTCCAGTTGCCTTTTGAGACCATTGCGACCTGGATGACTGAGAATCTCCATAGACATCAAAACAAAAAGATCATTAACCATCTGCACCAATCCTTGCAAAAAAGCCCCACATCCAGGGGCGGGCTGCTGGAGGTTCGCAGGGGTTCGGGAGACCCGCTAGCTAAGATTCTGTGCCGTTCAGAGAACTCCCAAATCCCACTCCCGGCTGGCCCCACCCACCTTGCCTCGCACCTCCCAGGAATCCCAACGCAGGCCATTTTGGATGCAGGTAAGCGCAGAGTACACACAGAGGCTCAGGGAGGGTGAAAAACGGGCCTCCTGGAAGTTGGAGAAGGCTGGAAATGGGCCTGTTTCTGGCTTCCAGAAAGCCTCCAGAGCCCACGAAGGCCATTTTTGCTCTCCCAGAGGCTCAAGAAAAGCTTCTGGAGGCCGGGGAGGGCAAAAACGCCCCCCCGCCATGGTGCAGGAGGCTGACTAGGCCACACCCATCCAGCAATCAGGCAGAAAACTCTTTGCTTACATTTTTGAAGCCCATCCCTGCCCACCTCCAAACTATGTCATGAGAATCAGTTCGGTGTTAAACGCAGCAAAAAAAAAAAAAAAAAGTGACTTCTGGTCTCGCCTTGGGTATGAAGCCAGCTGGGAGATTTTAGGCCAGTCCCTCTTTCCCAGCCCTAGGAAGAAGACAGGAAAGGTAAACCGTTTCTGAAAATCCTGCCAAGAAAATTGCATGAATGTCTACAGGCAATCGTCAGGAGTCAACAATGACTCCATGATTTACGCACAGTCCCCCTTCCTAGCCCTCCAGACTATGTCATAGCCCTGCAAATATTATTTGAAGATGGCTGTCAAGGAGTCAACGTGTCCAGTTCTTTCACCCTTTCTTAAGAACATCTCAAAAACCTTGCAACATCAGGCAGGAGTTTCTCCTGGCACTAGGCCACACAATTTAAAAAAAATGAGTTTGAACCAGAAAGTTCAGAAGCACGAACACAATGGAACTGTTCTTTTCCCACTATTGCTTCCCAGCAACTGGACTTTAAGAAATATCGACTATAGTTCATAGACCCCAAAGTTTCCTCAAACTCTGCGGTTCTAGATCTCTGATGGATGGCCATGATGTCAGCGTTCCAAGTAATTTCACCCATAGAAAGCGGAACTCCAAGATTCCTCAAAGAACAATTTATTGGATACATCATATTGGCACAAGCGGTGAAAGCTGACTCTGAAAGTTCCCGCAGCTTTCACTGAATTAAAAGTAAAAGTTTCCCCTTTCCCCCAAGTCACTGGTCACGCTGTCCAATAAAGGTGCCGGCTGGTTGCTTGGTTACTTCACTCCTTCTCTGGCCAGCCACCTGTTGGAATGTCCTTGGTTCCCACAGGAAAAACTTTTTGTTTTGGCTACAAAATCCCATCCTAGCTATTTTCCCCTCTCCCTGTCCCTTCTTCTGCCTTGTGGCAACCCTGAAGCCTCCAAGATGGCCTCAGCCAGGTTCACTTCAGGGTTAACACATTGGTTTGTTTAAAAGTCTCTAGTGAGCAACTCATGACTTCATTTGGCAGTCCGTTCTGCTGGATGACAACTCATACATTGAGAAAATTCTTCCTGAAAGAGTAGGCAGGAACTGAACGAGCTGCATATCTGAGCCAAGGAGGCTGCAGGGGTGGGCGGCATTCTTCCTTTACCTGAAGAATGGGATTTGGACACCTGCCCATCGTTGACAGAAATCCACATGTTCCCAACCATACGGAGATGCATGTCCTGAAGCAAGGAAGTAGGTGATGGGACTGGTTGAAGAGCCCTGCAGTTATTTGGATGGGAAGCACGGATCTCTGATAAAAATCTTGCAGGTGGAATGCCACACCTTTCCCCCAAAAAACAAAGAAAAATAAGGTTAAGGTGCCAAGTCAGAGGAGACTTCATATGACATCCATAATTGCACCGTACATAAGAAATATATTTTAAGAGTCAAATTATGATGAGTTTCTGGGTGAACAGTTTTATATTTAAGAGGGCTTCTTATATGATGATAAAAGATGGCTGCGCACATGGATGCTACGGCTAACCGCTCCTTCTTTCAGTGTATGGTGTGTATGATTCTGTGTGTGTTTTGGATCCTTTCCTTGATTGAATCCTGTGGGGCAAGGGGCATCTATAGTTGGCAAGCCTTGTTACAAATTGGACTGAAATGTGAAAAGGCTATTACTGTTAGGAATATAAGTCACCTAACAGGTATTTGTCTTAGAAATATATAAACCAGGATAGACATTGTAATACTGTCTCTTTAAGGGAATGCAAGAGCATGCAACTGGGTGTGGTTTCTCAAACAGCCCTAATATGGAGCCAGAAACCTGGGTTGTTTAGTCTTAGTCTGAGTCTCAGAAGAGAGTGCGAGTGTATCTCTGTTTCCTTCTGTTGGAAAGTATTGCCCTTGCTCCATTTCTTCTAATTGACTGATATTACTGGATTTAATGTAAGTCTGATACTGAACTGTTTTTGACACTGGAATTTGATATGTGGATTATCCCTGGATTGAAAAACTGACTGACTTACCTGTGAATGATTTTGGATTGTTTATTTTGGACTTTGCTTAAACCTGTCTGGAAGTAAAAACCCACATTTACTGTACAGTGTATCTGTGTACTGTGTGTGTATTATTCAAACACTACTCTCAAATATGTCTCCCTGTATACGCTCATTCTCCTAATGGGGAATTACCTCAACAATTACGGAAGATTTTGTACGTTCTCATAACATCCCAAAGGAGGCAGCTAGGCCCCCGGGGGAGCCATGGATCACTATCCCTGTAGGAAGGAGGAAGAGGTGGAGAAAGAAGAACAGGAAGAGGAAGAGAGGATGCCGTGCTGGAGTTTTCTTTAGGCTGAGTAAGTTTCCACACAAGCCTTCAATTCCAAGTATATTTCTTACCAATGCAAGATCCCTGACTAACAAAATGAATGAATTAAGGCTACAGATTACAAAGACTAAATTCATCAAGAACTGCTGTGTTTTGCTAATCACAGAAACTTGGCTTCATTCACTCATTCCAGATGCAGCTGTTGAGCTGGAAGGCTACATAGCTCACCGGCAGGACAGGAGTAGAGATTCTGGCAAGATCAAAGGGGGAGGTTTAAGCCTTTATGTGAACAAAAGCTGGTGTATCAATACAAAGACTGTAGACAGCCACTGCTCCATGGATCTGGAGTATATGACACTTAAATGTAGACCCATATATCTTCCATGGGAATTCAGCGTGGTTTTGATTACTGCAGTCTATATCGCACCTGATGCCAATACTACCATAGCTTTGGGATTCTTGTATAAAGTTGTTAGTAATCAGCAGAATAAGTATCCTGATGCTGTGCATATCATAGCGGGGGACTTTAATGAGGCTGATTTAAAAGAAGTGCTCCCTAAATTCTATCAGCATGTTAAGTGTGCTACTAGAGGAGCAAACATTTTGGACAAAGTATATACCAACATCAAACATGGCTATAAGGTTATACAATTACCACATTTGGGACAATCAGACCATATGTCACTGCTTTTAGCACCAGCTTACATCCCTCTTAGGAGATGGGCTCTGCCTATAATAAAGACAATGAAATCTTGGCCAGAAGATGCTTCCCAACAACTTCAGGATTGTTTTGAGAACACAAATTGGGACATCTTTTACCACCCTGACCTAGAGGTGCACACTGCAACTGTTCTGTGTTATATCAAACACTGCACAGATGCTATCACTGTGGATAAACGTATTAGGATCTATCCCAATCAGAAACCCTGGATGACCAAGGAAGTCCAGCGCCTCTTGCATGACAGAACCAAGGCCTTTAAGTCCGGTGATGGGGCAAGATACAGTGTTTCCAGAGCTAATCTGAAGAAAGGTATTCGGAAGGCCAAGACTGATTATAAGAGGAAGATTGAGAATAATTTTTATAGCAATAACATGAGGCAGGTGTGGCAAGGACTCAACAAATTACAAACCATCAACTGACCAATGTCACCCCTGCTGAGGGGATGCTTCATTGGCAGAGGAATGGAATCATTTCTTTGCTCGCTTTGAAGTGGAGACATCAGAGACAGATAAAACACAACTACCAGCCAATTGTAGCCCCCACCTCATTGTGGAGGAACAGGAGGTGAGGAGCATTCTGAGGGCTGTGGACCCTAGAAAGGCTGCCGGTCCTGACGGTATCTCTGGCCAAGCGCTTAAAGACTGTGCTGATCAGTTGGCTGGAGTCTTTACCAGGATCTTCAATCGGTCTTTATCCCAGTCCACTATTCCATCTTGTTTGAAGGCTTCCGCTGCCAAAGAAGTTCCCTATCAATAACCTCAATGATTACAGACCGGTGGCACTCACTCCTATCATCATTAAGTGCTTTGAGAAATTGGTCTGCCAGCACATCATTTCTGGTCTTCCGCATACATTTGATAAACACCAGTTTGCATACAGAAAAATAGATCTACAGAGGACTATATAACAATCACTCTTCACACTGCTCTGACTCATCTAGAGCAGCGGGAGGGCTATGTGAGGATGCTTTTGTGGATTTTAGTTCTGCACAATTTAACACAATTCTTCCACATAGACTAGTGTCTAAACTTCTGAAGCTTGGCCTTTCTAATTCAATCTGCCTTTGGATTATGGATTTCCTGTCTGGCCACTCATAGAGGGTCAGATTAGGTAATCATACCTCTTCAGCCCTTTTCCTTAACACTGGTACACCACAGGGTTGCGAGTTGAGTCCCTTACTCTTTAAGTGCATGACTGCATTCCCACTCACACTAGTAATACTATTGCTAAATTTGCAGATGATACAACAGTGGTGGGACTTATCACCTGGGGCAATGAGTCTGCCTACTGAGATGAGGTGGACCGGTTGCTTTCGTGGTGTGGAGACAACAACTTGGTCCTCAACACCAATAAGACCAAGGAGGTTATAGTGGATTATAGAAGGAACAGACCAGACATCCAGCCCTTGCTTATCAATGGAGACTGAGTGGAGAAAGTGGCCAGTTTTAAGTTTCTGGGTGTTACCCTAAAAGAGGACCTGACCTGGGGTGCCCACATTGCAGCCCTGGTCAAAAGGGCCCAGCAGAGTTTATACTACCTGAGGCTTCTCAGAAAACAACAACTGAATGAGAAACTGCTGGTGACCTTCTACCGCTGCACCATAGAGAGCATTTTAACATGCATCATAGAGAGCACCTCTGTATGGTTTGCCAATTGCACAGTGGCAGATAGGAAAGCACTCCAGAGGGTTAACATCATTGCCCAGAGGATCATTGGCTACCCTCTCCCTCTTTGGAAGAGCTTTATAGCTCCTGCTGCCTTAAGAAAGTTCAAAACATTCTTATCAAAGTTCCATCTCATCCTGGGAACCCTTTTTTTAAACTATTACCATATGGCAGATGGTACAGAATAATAAAAACAAGGACAAATAGGCTGAAAAACAGCTTCTATCCCAGGGCAGTAGCTCTTTTGAATTCTGCTGTATAGTGCAGTGTTGGTGTGGTGTCGGGGTTTCCGGTTCAACGTGTGAAGGGTGAAGGATGTGTGTTTGTGATTAATTTCATGGTCATGACGTGCACTGAAGATGGTGTTTGATTTCATTGTACGAGGTGCAATGACAATAAAGTAAGCTACATAGAAGAGTTTAGTGGAAATCAACTGAAAGTTTAACTGGACAGGGTTTCTGTTTTTAAGAAAAATGGTAGAAAGCTAAGGAGAGAACAGAGGAGAAAGGAGAGAAAGGAGAAAAGGGACAGGGACAGGGAAAGGGAAAGGAGAGGAGAGAAGAGAAGAGAATTGAGAGGGGAAGAAAAGTTGAAAGAAGATCATTGAATCTGAGTGGAATGCAGTGAAGAGGAGAGGAGAGAAGAGGAGAAGGGAAGAGGATAAAAGAGAAGAGAAGAGGAATTGAGAGAAGAGAAATTGAAAGAGATTCATTGAAGCTAAGTAGAATGGAGTTTTGTGGAGTGAAGAGGAGAAAAGAAGAGAAATAATTAACTAGAATGTTGATGGATTCTCAGACCAAAAGCATTATTTTACATTTCTCCCCTTTGATATAATGTTATTTTAAAATACATTTTATTCTTATAATCAACAGATTATCGGAGTAAATGAGAAACTAACATCCCTCCCACTGTCCATGTCTAAAATATAGCATTTCCAGGAGGAGAATGAATAAGAGAGGAGATACCGAAAGGATGAAATTCATTACTTTGAGATGGTGGTAGTAACCCTACCTGAACCATACAAACAAACAAACAAACATGGAAGAAAGTACTTCTAAACCAAATAAATCCAGTTTCACCACAATGAGCATTTATATCAAGTTACACCAGAAATTGGGGGGGGGGGGGAATGAAAGAAGATCACATGACTATAGGAACATGAGTATGAAACCATTTCTATAAGGTGTATTAAAAGGCAGACTATAGCCACTGAATCCTGGAATCACAGAGTTGGAAGTGACTCCTTATCTTTCAGCGCAACTTCCTGTTCTGTGCAGGAATTCCGATTAAAATTCCCCGGGGAGATGGCTTTTTAATATCTGCATGAAACACATCTGAGTCAGTATTTCCTCTGTCTTTACCCTTTGGCATTCATTTTTTCCCCCTAACATTCAGTCAGGATCCATCTTCCTGAAATTTAATTCCAGTATTCTCTGTCCTGCTTTCCGGAATGATGAAAAACAGGTCTTGACTTTTTAGCATTGGAAGCCTTTGTCAGCCCTCCCTTCTCAATGCTACATTCCCTCTTTCTTGGCTTCCGTAGGTATCATGAGATGAGAGAGAAGATGCTGGCTTAAGTAGGCCACATTTCTTCCCGTAGAGCTCTTGTGATTTGACGTAGCCCCAAATGCTGATATTAAAAGCATAAACGCTTCGTTGAAACAACGTCTTCAAGATTCCAGTGTTTCTCCACCCGGGGAGCTGTAAGAAATATGGGCTTCCGTTCCCAGAGTTCCCTAGTGAGCAACTTTACTTTCCTGAGCAACTTTACGAAATGTGGACTTCAATTCCCAGAATTCCCTAGCCAGCATGGGAATTCAATTCTGGGAATTGCACTCTACATATCTTAAAGTTGCTCAGGTTGAGAAACACTGACATAGATTCTTCTCCTCCTCCTCCTTCTCCTTCCCCTCTTCCCCGCCTCCTCTTCTTCTCCTCCTCTTCCCCTTCCCCTCCTCCTCTGTTCTCTCCAGTTACATCTGCCCAGTGGTGGTATTCAATTTTTTTTTACTATCGGTTTTGTGGGCGTGGCTTGGTGGGCGTGGCAGGGGAAGGATACTGTAAAATCCCCATTCCCTCCCCACCCCACTAACCTGCTTTCCAGCTCCCTTTTCCTGTGCAGGGCAACAAAAAAAGACCCAGCCGATCAGCTGGGACTCAGGAGGCAGAGAATAGATGGGGGAGGGGCCCGTCAGAGGTGGGATTTGCCGGTTCTCTGAGCTACTCAAATTTCTGCTACCGGTTCTCCAGAACTGGTCAGAACATGGCTGAATACCACCTCTGCATCTGTCCTCTGAGATTCTCACAGTCATAAGGACCCAACTCTTGTCATTTTTTAAGAAATCCCTTAAAACACCTCTCTTTTAACAGGCCCCAGAGTTGTTGACTTGTGAGCCAATACAATTTGGACTTGGTTCCTTGGCATTTGATGTTTTCTTCCCTGATGGACTAATGTATCTTTAGTTTTGTTCTGGTGGTGGATGATGATGATGATGATGACCAGTCTCTACTTGCTTCGTTGTTTTAATGGGTTGCAGATTGTCTAGAGTCGCCTGGACAATTGAGCTGGCTTAGAAACTGAGCAGATGGATAATGAAGTAATATAACGCAAAGCCTTTCATGCAGAATACCAGGTTTTTTTTAAAAAAAGATCATTCCTTCTCTGCCTCTGATTTAAAGCATTCTCCTTCATGCCTTTTCTGTCCTTCTTGACTGATGATTGGGAATAAGAGAACACATCAACCACGCTTGAGAAGATTTTAAAATCCCATCTCCCAACAAATGCTTCAGCCTTCTCCAAGGCAAATTAGTTGGGATCCCAACTGCTACAATTCTTAGCCAGGTTTGGAAAAAACATGGGAATCTGTCTTCATAAATTATCTTCTATTTCCTGGGGGGGGGTTGGGGGGAGGGTTTTTTTTTTTTTGACCGTCGCTGGAGAGGCTTTGCTTCGGAAGGCATCTGCTGAAACCAGCTGGTACAAGTAACAGAAAGTCCAGCCAAGGTGTGGCTGGGCTTGATTTGCGCAAACAGATCCCTTGGGTGTTTATGTTATCCCTGTTGCTTTCCTAACTTGCTGTGGATATTGCAAGATCGCGGGAAAAGAGACCCGAGACCAGTGTGACTTTTCAGCTCTTTATTTTTTGTATAGATCTGTGCTGTACCTCGGAGCCGCGGCAGCCCTTCATGTAGGGATTGCTCGCGGCTCGCAGCCAATGACGGCTTTTTGAATCTCCTGCGATCGGCCCAGCCAAAACCGATTCCTATTGAGCCAATCACAGAAAGTTACTTGAACCAATCACTGTGCAGCGTTTCTGGGCCAATCAGAAAGGGGTATTTCGAGTATGCTAATATGGAACAGATATATACGACCCCCCCCTTTCTTACAAACCTAAATGTCTTAAGGAAAAGTATATCGAAGAGGAAATAAGAAACAGCTCACATAAAAGGAATGAAAATAGAAAATAAGAAATAGTGGCGCGCGAATAAGCAAATGTGGGATTTAAATTGTCATAAAAATACAATTTTCGGTGTATCATCAATGAATTACCAAAATGGTAAGATCACCTTTTGGAGAAGGATCTGAGAATTGAGCTCCCAGCAAAGGGCACCTGTTTAATTCTAGCCTTTCAATGTGATTCTCCAGTTCTTTCTTTGGAGCCGAAGAAACCAGAGTTTGGGCATTAAGTCACCCTGTCAGGTGTGAAGAATCAGGACTGTACATTAAGTCGCAGTTAAGAGGAGTTATTGCTTAAGCCCCCACACAAGAATGTAATGAACCAACATTCAGTACTAAATTGGTGCCTTCCCAAGGGTCCAGAGGCTTCCCTCGGGCTTCTGGGAAGGCCAAAATGGCCTCCCCTGGGCTCCAGAGGCCCTCCGGAAGCTGGAAACAGGCCCATTTCTGGATTTCCGGTACTTCCAGAAGGCCCGTTTCCCCCCCCCCCCGCCCCAGAACCTCTGCACGGACCCTGCACTTACCTGCATCAAAAATGGGCCGTGTGGAGATTCCTGGGAGGGGAAGGACAGGATGGGTGGGGCCATCCAGTCGGTTCAAATACTGGTTCGGAGAACCAGATGCAACTTTAACATCCAGTTCTCCTGAACCGGTCCGAACCGGTATAATCCCACCCCTGGGTTGGATTTAGGACTGTTTGTGGGATTAACAGATTTAACAGATTAATATAGATGGAAGGGACCTTGTAGGTCATCTAGTCCAACCCCCGCTTAAGCAGGAGACCCTACACCATTTCTGACAAATGGCAGTCCAATCTCTCCTTGAAAGTCTCAAGTGAGGACGCTCCCACAACTTCCGAGGGCAAAGCTGTTCTGTGAGAAGCTGTTATTGACTATAAATCCTGCTCTAAAGGTTTAGTCTCTTCCGTGTACTTTCTAAGTGGCCTTAGCCAAGTCAGTTCCAATTCAGAACAGGAAGACATTAACTACTTTGGATGAGTGTCCTCAGAGTTTCAGGAAAATTGTGCCTCATGAAATATTTTGAAATGCTCTTAAGAATGATCATTCTGGCAATAACAGCAACAGAATATTCCCTGGTCAGATTTCAGTAGCTTGTTTGGTGTTCCTTAGTAGTGAGAAATGTCCTATTTTGGAGTCATAAATGATCCCTTGCTGTGGCCATCATCAAATCCCTTCCTGGTTTGAACTTCTGTCTGTTCTAGGAGGTGACTTAATATAATATATTACTATCAGATAATTATTACAATATGTTATTATGATCCATAAAACCCTGGTGGCTTGAAAGGTTTCTTTCCTTTTCTTTTTCTTTTTGTATCCAGGAACATTATAAAAAAAATCTATCTCCAACAAATGGATGCACAGAAGATTTTCCATAATACATATGTATACTTTTGTTGGCTCTTTAAATGATTCTTGTTTTATTATTTTAGAACTTTGCTTTGTTTTCACACTAGCTATTCTTGAAAGGAGGAACGCACAACATAATTTTCTATCTGTCACCTATCGACCAAGAAATCAACTTCTTTTATTTTTTTTCTTTGCTGCACATGAAATAGGAACTATCTGAGGGACTAGATTGGACAACCATTTGTCTGGGATGATATAAGGTCTCTTGCCTTGGGCAAGAGGTTGGACTAGATACAGGGGTCACCAGCCTTTTGGACCTCAGGGACCACTAAATTCATAATTTTAAATCCCACGGACCACTAATATGATCTGCCTAATGATTGTCTGAGTGAGCGTGGTCATGTGACTAAGTGGTCATGGTCAACTCAATGTTACTCACGTTGAGGAGTGCCTTGCCGGCCTCTACTCGCCCCTTCCCTGCCCACCCGTGCTTCTTTGGGCCCCAACAGGAAGCAGTTGTTGAAGCTAAGCAGCCCCACACGAAAGAGTTGGCAAAACAGCTGGCTTAGTTCAAATTGGATCTGACCGAGAAAGAGGCTCAGCAGAAGCATCTCACTGAGGACTATGAGCATAGGTTTTCCAACAGGGGTGGGATTCAATTTTTTTAACAAGCAGTTCTGTGGCCATGGCTTAGTTGGTGGGCGTGGCTTGGTGGTAATGTGACTGGCTGGGCATGGCCAACAAAACATCACTCACATTGAGGCACACATCTCCTCACCTGGCCTCTTGTGACTATGGGGATGCTGCAATAGTCATAAGTGTGAAAAATGGTCATAGGTCACTTTTTTCAGTGCCATTGTAACTTTGAATGGTCACTCCCCACAAGCAAAATACCAGCAAAGGAGGGGGGAAAAAACTCCAGAGAAGTTCCAGAGACAGGAAGTCTAGTCCTGCCAAGAATGTAATAAGAGTTAATGGGGAGGCCGTTTCTGTAAGCAACACCAGAATGTTTCCTTCCTGCCTTCCTTACAGGATTAGGCCAGTAATTTCTTCTAACAACTGGTTCTCCGAACTGCTTAGAATGCTAACAACTGGTTCTAGCAAATAGGTGCGAAGTGGTAGAATCCCACCCCTGCTTTCCAAGCAGAGGAAAGACCTGCGGGAGAGCAAGGCCAGTTCCAGGCCATGATGCAGTCCCACTGGAACGAGGCCCTCCGGCTCTTCGCCACCAGCGATGCTTCCTTCCAGCCTTTGCCCAAAGCCCCACACCAGGGGCCTGAAGCAAACCCCAAGTTGGAATTTCTGCCCCCCTCCAACACGCACAAAAAGACTCCGAAGGGGGAGACACTCTGCAGCCACACAAACGTTCATTGCACGTATCCGGCCAGAGGTCGTAGTAGTTTGAGGACCCCTGATTTAGTGCAGTATAAAAAAATGCAAATAATTTTTCTGCGGACCACCAAAATTTTCTCACCGACCACCAGTGGTCCACTAACCACCAGTTGGTGACTGCTGCACTAAAAAACCTCCAAGATCTCCTCCAGACGTATGATTATATGATCCTCTCGATGGCCAAATCTAGCCTTAGATTCTGCCTTGGCATTTCTTCCCCCTTTCCCTTTCCTTCCCTCTCCCTCCCTTCCTCCCTCCCTCCCCTCTTCCTTCCTTCCTTCCTTCCTTCCTTCCTTCCTTCCTTCCTTCCTTCCTTCCTTCCTTCCTTCCTTCCTTCCTTCCTTCCTTCCTAGCCATCCTGAGGGTAAAGGAGCAGGACAATTGTCAGCCTTCAAAGAATCCACTAGTATGATAAATATTATGTATGATATGATAACTATTACTAGTATGGTCCCAAGAAGGCCCATAACTCTGTCCAAACCATAAGGAAGAGCTGACGTCTAGAAAGATATATTTCATAAGCCATTTCATCCAGCTGGTTTATGCCTAGAGCTGCATTGTGGAAAATTTGCATATGTAATAATTCTCTGCAGTGATTCCTAGCAATAAAACTAAGCCTTTTCTTAATACAATCATTCCAGGATTAATCTCCAGTATCAAAACCAGATTCTTTCGGTATGTGATTAAACTCTAGAGAACAAAATTGAGAAACAGGCTAATGTTTGTATCTGGTCTAACATTCCAGCACTGCAAGGCAACAACATAATTTTTAGGAATTGTTGATCTTGTTGCTTGCTTAAGCTGTTTTAAAGCTTTCCCAATTTGTTAACTACATAGAATAGAATAGAATTCTTTATTGGCCAAGTGTGATTGGACACACAAGGAATTTGTCTTGGTGCAAATGCTCTCAGTGTACATAAAAGAAAAGATACATTCATCAAGAGTCGAGAATCATAAGGTACAACACTCAATAATCATCACAGGGTACAATAAGCAATCAAATCATACTAGGAAACAGTCAGTAAAAATAGTTAGGATACAAGCGACAAGGTTTCAATCATACAGTCACAAGTGGGAGGGGATGGGTGATAAGGAGTGATGAGAAGATTAATAGTAATACTAATGCAGATTTTGTAAATAGTTGGACAGTGTTGAGGGAATTATTTGTTTAGCAGAGTGATGGCGGAAAAACTCTCTTTGTGTCTAGTTGTTCTGGTGTGCAGTGCTCTATAGCGTCGTTTTGAGGGTAGGAGTTGAAACAGTTTATGTCCGGGATGTGAGGAGTCTGTAAATATTTTCACAGCCCTCTTTTTGACTCGTGCAATATACAGATACTCGATGGAAGGGAGGTTGGTAGTAATTGTTTATTCTGCAGTCCTAATTAGTCTGTGTCTGTCCTGTTGGGTTGCAGAACCAAACCAGACAGTTATTAGAGGTGCAGATGATAGACTCAATAATTTCTCTGTAGAACTAAATCAGCAGCTCCTTGGGCAGTTTGAGCTTTCTGAGTTGGCGAAGAAAGAACATTCTTTGTTGTGCTTTTTTGATGACGTTTTTGATGTTAGGTGTCCATTTTAGATCTTGCGATATGATAGAACCTAGAAATTTGAAGAAATTTGATTACATGAACCTATGCACATGTAATCCCAAGGACAACGCACCACAGCCAGCTTGCCATGGGACGACTCCTGACCACAACTGAGCCCAAATGTCTGTTGCTAAGTAAGACAGTAGTTAAGTGAGTTTTGCCCCATTGTACGACCTTTCTTGCCACCGTTGTTAAATGAATGGCTGCAGTTGTTAAATTAGTAACACGGTTGTGAAGTGAATCTGGCTTTCTCATGGACTTGGACTGGCCAGAAGGTTGCAAAAAATGATCACATGACCTTCAGACATGGCAACATTTGAGCCAACTACCAAGCATCCAAATTTTGTTCGTGGGGATGCTGCAACAGTTTTTAGTGTGAAAAATCATCATTTTTTTCAGTGCCATTGTAATTTTCAGGAATTAATTCTGGTTCAATTAGCTCTGGGTTCCCCAGATCTGCTGGCAGAACCAGGTCTTCAGTGCCTTCCGGAAGAGTATTAATGAGGGGGCCATTCTAATCTCTGGGGGAATGATGTTCCAGAGAGACGGAGCCACCATGGAGAAGGCCCTTCTTCTGGGTCCCACCAGGTGTATCTCCCTCAGGGGTGGGACATGCAACATTCCCTGCCTCCCTGCTCTAATGGATCAGGTAGATGTGACCGGCAAGAAACGGTCCCTCAGATAACCTAGTCCCAAGCCAAGAAGGGCTTTAAAGGTGACAACCAGCACCATGAATTGTACCCAGAAGCAAATCGGCAACCAATGCAGCTCCCGCAGGAGAGGTGAAATATATGCACACCGGGGTCTGCACAAAACCATGCAGGCCACTGCATTTTGCGCTAACTGGAGCTTCTAGATGCTCTTCAAGGGCAGCCCCTTGTAGAGCGCTCTTCAATAATCTAGATGGGAAGTGACTAGGGCATGAGTGACTGTGAGTAGGGACCGTTGGTCCAGGAAAGGGTGTAACTGGTGCACAACCTGCAGTTGTGCAAAGGCCCTCCTGGCCACAACCGCCACCTGCTCTTTGAACAGGAGTCATGAGTCCAGGAAAACCCCTAGGTTACGCACAAGGTCTGTTTAGGGTAGTGCCACCCCATCCAAGACCAAAGGTGCCAATTCTCCCTGAGCCAACGAACCCCAAACCCAGAGCCAACTTGGTCTTGCAAGGGTTTAGTTTCAACCCGTTGCTCTCCATCCAGCCCCTAACAGCCTCCAGGCACCGTGAGAGGGAGGACACAGCAACACTTAACTCACCGTGGGCCGAGACATACAGCTGAGTATCATCAGCATATTGGTGATACCTCAGTCCATGGTGACGGATGATCCCACCCAGCGGCTTCATATAAATGTTGAACAGGAACAGAGAGAGTACTGCGCTCTGCGGAACCCCGTAAAGCAGTGGGTGAGGGCTGGATCTCTCCCCTTCTATCAACACTGACTGAGAGCGGCCACAGAAGAAGGAAGTGAACTAGGACAGCACAAGGCCTCCCACTCCCATCCTCCGAAGCTACCCCAGGAGAATCCCATGGTCAATGGTATTGAAAGCTACCCAGAGGTCAAGTAGAGCAAGGATAGATGCACTACCCCCATCCTGCTTCCACCAGAAATCAACCCAAAGTGCGACCAATGCCGTTTCTGTCCCAAATCCAGGTCTGTTTCCTGACTGGTAGGGGTTAATAGGTATTTTCATACACACACCAGCAAAGTAACAATATAAGGGAAACTTCAATAAGTTATCAACCTAAGATAAAAAGCTCTACCGCAGTATACAACGATTATTTTGATGTGAATTGTAGTTGAGGTTTTTTTGAATACTATATTCAACTCTGGATGAAAAAGCTAAATAATATTGTAATATTGCTATCCTAAATGACAATTAATGTCATTAGAATGTTTTTCTTCTTTCTCTTTTCTATTCTCAATATTTTAAGCTATTTAAATGGAATATCAATACCAGCAATGTATGGAAACAACACAATGTCCTAAGATTGATGACATAATGAAAAGGGGGGGAAATCAGCTACCTAGCCAAGTAGAAATATTCTCCACAATTTTTCTAGGGAACCGAACTGTGCAAAATCCAGATATTTACATGCTTCTTTTTTTGCAAAAATACCTTTAATAAGATGTCACTATTACTGGCATGAGTTGCAGGTCTTTGTACTGTGAGGCACAGAGTGTATTTCTAATCAGGCAACAAGGAAACACAAGATTATAAACATAATTAGTTACAAGTTCATTGCAAAAAGCCAACATTATAAAATAGACTCCAGTTGCTATGCTTTAACCACCAAATGTATTTGCTAAATTTTAGACTGCAGCTTTGGCTGGTCCAGCTGAACCTGACCAATTTTCTCTTGATGCAATTTTTTTCTCAACCTTGGCTACTTTAAGAAGAGCCAGCCAGCCATGGATAGGAATTCTGGAGATTGAAGTCCACCCAACTTAAAGTGGTCAAAGTTGAAAAGCATTGTGTTGAAGCCTAGTCACAGATCCAATATACAAACTATGTACCTACTCGCTTTTAATGCTTGCTAAATATTTACTACTACATGTCTATGGAGATTCTCAGTCATCCAGGGTCAACGGCTGTCCCAAAGGTGCTTTTTTTAAATAGGCAATTGGAGTTTCTTGTTTTTCTTTTGAAGACATTTTGCTTGTCATCCAAGAAGCTTCTTCAGCTCTGACAAGATGGTGGGGAATGGAAGGATTTATATTCCTTGTAGACAGAGCTGGTCATTTGCATTCTTTTTAGAGAGTCATTGAGGCCACTTGGAGAGTTATTCGTGCATTTGCACTACTCAGGTGACCCTGAAGACACATATAAACCTCCTAGTGGCCTCAATGACTCTCTAAAAAGAATGCAAATGACCAGCTGCCTGCAAGGAATATAAATCCTTCCATTTCCCACCATCCAGTCAGAGCTGAAGAAGCTTCTTGAATGACAAGCAAACATTTTCAAAAGAAAACCAAGAAAGTCCAGTTGCCTCTTGAAAAAAAGATAAATAAAGAATATGAAATATTATAGTATGATAATAAAAAATACACATGGTATACATTATAGTGTATGTATATATGTATGTATATATATGTGTGTGTGTGTGTATATATATATGTTTTCTTAAGTTTTAGCGGGTACTTACATGTAAAGAAAAGAAAACCTAAACAACTTCCTAACACACCTAAACAGCACACACCCCAAAATCAAGTTCACCATGGAAACGGAAACAAACAAACAACTACCATTCCTAGATATACTAATCTACAAAAAAACAGATGGCCCACTAGGACACACCATATACCAGAAGAAAACACACACCAACCGCTACCTCAACGCCCAATCCCACCACCACCCAGCACAGATAAACTCCGTGGCTAAAACACTAATTACTAGAACCAAACGCCTGGCAGACAAGACACACATTAAGACTGAACTATGCACCCTGACCAAAGTACTGACAGCCAACGGCTTCTACAAAAGCAAAATCACCGGCTTGATCCACAAAAACACACTGAGACATAATAGAGACCCAGAAGATGAACAGACCTATGGAACAGCTGTCCTGCCCTACATAAGAGGCACTACAGACAAAATTAGTAAGATACTACACAGACACCACATCAAGACTGCCTTCAAAACAGACAGAAAAATAGCAGCCATCCTCAGAAACCCCAAAGATAAAATTGACCTGGAAAACCAAGGCATATACGAAGTCCCCTGTGCATCATGCCCGGCCACATACATTGGACAGACCAATAGAAGAATAAGTACCCGCCTGGATGAACACAAAAATGCAGTCAAAAAGCTGGAACACACTTCCTCACTAGTCCAACACATGGAAGCCACAGGTCATAGCATCAACTTCAATGGCACCAAAACCCTTGCCACTATAGAAAACCCCAGCCACAGAATCATCAGAGAAGCCATAGAGATTGAAAAAAGACCAGAAAGCATGAACAGAAGAGATGATTCCACCAGACTGTCAATCATTTGGAAGCCTGCACTCACAAACAAACAAATCTCCACACCACAAGCCAGGCAAACACCTGGGCACAAACAGATCCCCCCTAATACCTCCAGCTCAAACACACCCCAACCAGGCACCCAGATGAAACCCAGCTTCCTAACTAACAATAGCCGTCCATTTACCCGAAGCCAAGCTGTACTAAAGGCCTCCAATAAAGTAACACAATGTTGCCAGCCAATCAAGATACAAAAAGAGCCAAAAAACAGACAGAAGATATTAGAGACACCAATCAAGCAGAACACAGCAAACTCCGAGACCAATAAACACAGACCAAGACTCCCAACCAATCAGGATGAAGAAAAAACCATTCTGGCACAGCAATAGGCTGCCCCAAATTTAAATCTGAAACCACTGTAAAAGTCTGACTCACAGACGGACACAATACAGAAGCCTGATGATGGCAGATGAGATTCTGCTGAAACGTTGCTACAACTTTAAAAGCACCACTACTATGACGTGGGAAAATACCCGAACAAAGCTGAAGGCCATACATGTATATGTATATGTATATGTATATGTATATGTATATGTATATGTATATATATATAAAAAATTGTGTGTGTGTAATTAAAATGTATGTAAAATGTATACCGATACCGAAATGTTTTAAAGAATGAAAATGGTGTTATAAAATGAGGAAAATTGTTTAATGAAAATATTTTTTTTAATATTGGGACATTCACTGCCGCAGTTTGAATTCTTACTCTGCTCAGGAGCTCCATGCAAAAACTTTTATTAATATTCAAATTGCTTACATTCTTCCACAATAGCCTTTTATTCCAATGCACAGAAGAATTCGTCAAGGGTGGTTTAGTTGTCACTAGACAACCTGTGACCGACTGGATCATCTTTTGTCAATATTTACTTTCCTAAAGTGATGACAGAATAATCACCGGCAGGAAAAGAAACAGTGGAAGTGGAAGTGATTTGGGACTTCCTCCCGGCCTGTCTATTGACCTTGGAAATCCAATCCTGCGACTGCAGGAATGCTGCAATAAATACAACTTTGCAAAAACAACAACATCACCTGTCTGAACATCCCGGACATTTCAATTCCAAGGGAGTAATGGGTCCTGAATTTTGTATGCATTCTTTAAATTAGCATATATGATGTATTTTTACTCAAAAACTATTCCCCTGGCACAGTGGTTCCCAACTTTTGCGGCTTGGCAAACAGCATGGAATGAACAAGCCTGCATGAATGGTGGGCCAGTGCGCGCGTGTGCATTTACACGCGCAGCTCCTCTCACGCAAGAGAGAAGAGAAGCCTTTGGGGTTCAGCTTTGTGCTCCTTCAGGCTTCTCCGCACCAAAAGCCACGGTGGCGCAGTGGTTAAGATTGCAGCGCTGCAGGCTATTTCTGCTGCATGCCGGCTGCCTGCAGTTTGGCAGATCGAATCTCACCAGGCTCAAGGTTGACTTAGCCTTCCATCCTTCCAAGGTGGGTAAAATGAGGACTCATACTGTTTGGGGGCAGTAGGCTGACTCTGTAAACCAGTGGTTGCCAACCAGTGGGCCGGGGACCACTGGGGTCCACAAGAAAATTTTGGTGGTCCGCAGAGAAATGTTACCCCCAAAGCAATTAATCCATGCTGCGCCGCCCACATGGCCCACAGGAACACAAGGCTTGCATCGCTTGCTTTGCAAACAACACACGGTAGTGAGGGGAAGGGGGAACTTGCCCCACTCACCCCAAGTGCCTCGCCCGACCACCAGGTCCACTTTTTTTTTTCTTCTGCTTTTGGCTGCACGCAAGAAAAGCAGCAAAAGTCTTTCTTTCTCTCCCCCAAACTCCGCCAGAAATGAGTCTTTGGGACCCTGCAAGACATCCTGCTCCAAGAGGTTGCTCTGGCAAAGACTCATTTCTGGAGGAGTTTGGAGGAGAGAAAGAAAGACTTCTGCTGCATCTGCTGCTTTCCTTGCATGAAGCCAAAAGTCTCTCTCCCCCCCACAAGAACGGAGCTGGAGACAGTATCCTGCGATCCCAAATAAAGAATGATCAATCGGTAGGAAAACGAGGTGGGGAATTTTCCTGCAGACTTTTTGTTTAGGATTTTCCCAGGGTCTCTGGTCCATGGGATTTAAAATTATGAGTTTGGTGGTCCAAAAGGTTGGTGGCCCCTGCTGTAAACCACTTAGAGAGGGCTGTAAAAGCACTGTAAAGTGGCATATATAAGCAGAAGTGGGATTCAATTTTTTTAACAACCGGTTCTATGGGCATGGCTAAGTTGGTGAGCGTGGCTTGGTGGTCATGTGACTGGCTGGGCGTGGCCAACTCAACATCACTCACATCGAGGCGCGCATCTCCTCGCCTGGCCTCTCGTGACTGTGGGGATGCTGCAATAGTCGTAAGTGTGAAAAATGGTTATAAGTCACTTTTTTCAGTACCATTGTAACTTTGAATGGTCACTCCACACAAGCAAAGTACCAGCAAAGGAGGAAAAAATCCTCCAGAGAAGTTCCAGAGACAGAAAGTCTCGTCCTGCCAAGAATGTAATAAGGGTTAACGGAGAGGCAGTTTCTGTAAGCAACACCAGAATGTTTCCTTCCTGCCTTCCTTACAGGATTAGGCCAGTAATTTCTTCTAACAACCAGTTCTCCGAACTGCTTAGAATGTTAATAACCCTTTTTAGCGAATAGGTGCGAACCTGTAGAATCCCACCTCTGCATTTAAGTCTAAGTGCTATTGCTATTGCTAAAAGCATTTGCAAAGGGATGAGGGCAGGGGTGGGCTTCAAAAGTTTTAGCAAAGGGTTCTCTGCCCAGTTGCTGGGTGGGCGTGGCCATGGTGGGTGTGGCCTAGTCAGCCTCCTGCACCACAGGGAGGGTATTTTCGCCCTCCCCAGGCCCCAGAGGCTTTCCTTGAGCCTCAGGGAGGGTGAAAATGGCCTCCTCGGGCTCAGGAGGCTCTCTGGAAGCCAGAAATGGGCCCATTTCCAGCATTCCCAAACTTCCAGGAGGCCCATTTTTTTGCTCTCCTCAAGCCTCTACATGTGCCCTGCGCTTACCTGCATCCAAAACGGACCGTGTGGGGATTCCTAGGAGGGGCAGGGTGGGGTGGGTGGGGCCAGACAGGAGTGGGATTTGGGGGTACTCTGAACTGCACAGAATCTTAGCTAGGGGCTCTCTCCTGATCCCCCAGCAGCCCGCCCCTGGATGAAGGCCTGAAGCAGTGCGACATGGCTCTTCCCAAAGCCTTTTGTCCGTTTGCAAAAGCTTTTGGCACGGAAAAGAGAAGGTTTTGGTCTCGTGCTGCTGCTTCAGACTCACCGAGGCTGCCCAACAGCTCCAAAAGCACATTGGCTGTCTTATGCAGGCAGCCTCGGTGAGTCGGTGAAGGTGAGAGAGGCACGCTCGTCCCACTCAGCCTCTGCTCTCCCCGTTCCTCTTTGGGAGCATTGGGAGCAAGTGGCTGGACAGCCCGGCGGGAGGGGGAGGGAAGGAAAAATGGGGCATGCGATGTGCAGGTGTGCACGCGCAGCTCCACTCACTGCGAGACAGAAGCCTTTGGGGGTGTCGCTTGCGCGAGTGGGGCTGTGTCAGAGGTGGTATTCAGCAGGTTCTGACCAGTTCCGGAGAATCAGTAGCGGAAATTTTGAGTAGTTTGGAGAACTGGCAAATATCACCCCTGACTGGCCCCGCCCCCATCTCTTTTCTGCCTCCCGAGTCCCAGCTGTTCGGCTGGGTCTTCTTTGGTTGCCCTGCACAAGGAGAATGGAGCTGGAAAGCAGGCTAGTGGGATGGGGAGGGAATGGAGATTTTGGAGTATCCTTCCCCTGCCATGCCCGCCACGCCACGCCCACCACGCCACGTGACCCCTGCCCTAGAATGCATCATTTTGTGTATTTGAAGGTTACAAACAGATAGGAGAGTTGTAGTAATATATAGATAGGGATCTAGAAACTCCCTGCAGGTAAATTCCCTATAGCCAGGGAGAAAGATGATGACAGAGGATGGAAACTCTCTGTACCCATCATAACACTTAAAAGCTAAACCAATTCTTTCATACTTTGCATAAAATTTCAGCTCTTTATTCCACCAGTCCTAGGTTATTAATAAGGTTAATTAATAAGGTTATTAATAAGGTTAATTAAAGGTGACCTTACAAATTTGAAGTAGCTCATTGTTTCTTTTGGACATATTTCCCTCAGTGGATTAATGTGTTCACTAGCAATTTTGGAGGGAGGGGGTGGTTTAATTTAGAACAGGTGTTCCTCAACTCTTCTTCTCTGCAAAAAAAATAAATAAATATGCATGCATGGCATGTTTATACAATATTCAGTTAGCGTTATTTAGGAATGTGCCCCAATCCTAGAGAAATCTCAAGGTGGAGATTTCAGAAATAATGCACATGGTGCAAGATGGAAGCTGGTGGAAAATCTGAGGGAACAAGGAAGAACGATCCAGGCATGGTTTTTTTTGGGGGGTGTCAATTCAATCTCCCCTATGATACTTTTGTCCCCTGGCCTGTCCCCCTCCTTTTCATGTGTTGCTCTTTAAATGGCAGTGACCCCAGGGACTCTGCTAGGCATTGCCTCATCCCATTGCTATGGGGTCTGGATGTTGCGACATCTGGATGCATATGTTTGGTTGCCCTGGCAACCAGCTTGCTGGCGGATAAATACGGTCAGGGAAAAAAACGTTTCCTTTCTTCCTAACTATCTTTTCTGTCCTTTTGAAGCAAAAGAACCTCCAGTTTCTTCCCCAGCAAGGCTCTCGATTATAAAGCGGTGAGAGACTCTGTTGAAAGGGCAGTAGGGGTGGTCCTCAACTGACAGCAGTTCACTTAGTGACAGTTCAAAGTTAACAACAGCACTGAAAAAAGTGACTTCCCCTGCCATGCAGCTCTGTTTCTGCAAAGTCAGCTCTTAACAGTAGCTTCTTGTTCATTGGCAAGGTTCCTCAGACGAATAGTTAGGTGTTTGGGCCACCCACCAGCCTTAATAGGCTCCATGTTCTGATAAAATCAACACAAAGGCTTAGCAGGACTCCACAACAAAGGTGAATATTTTCTTCTTGCTTGTTTCTTCTCCATTCTCTGTGAAAATATTTAGAGACCCCCCTCACATCCCGGACATAAACTGTTTCAACTCCTACCCTCAAAACGACGCTATGGAGCACTGCACACCAGAACAACTAGACATAAGGACAGTTTTTTCCCAAACGCCATCACTCTGCTAAACAAATAATTCCCTCAACACTGTCCAACTATTTACTAAGTCTGCACTACTATTACTATTAATCTTCTCATCACTCCTTATCACCCCTCCACTCCCACTTGTGACTGTATGACTGTAACCTTGTTGCTTGTATCCTTATGATTTATATTGACCGTCTCCTAGTATGGTTTGATTGCTTATTGTACCCTATGACTGTCATTAAGTGTTGTACCTTATGATTCTCGACTCTTGATGAATGTATCTTTTCTTTTATGTACACTGAGAGCATTTGCACCAAGACAAATTCCTTGTGTGTCCAATCACACTTGGCCAATAAATATTTCTCTTCTCTTCTCTTCTCTTCTCTTCTCTTCTCTTCTCTTCTCTTCTCTTCTCTTCTCTTCTCTTCTCTTCTCTTCTATTCTATTCTATTCTATTCTATTTTCCCTCAGGTTAGTTTTTTGCTCATCTTCCCCCCCTTTTTGGAAGCCATCTTGTTCATTTGGCATTCCGCTTTCCGTAGGCGACTCTATTCTTCCTAAAAGACCTTCGGCAAAAATCATTTGCATTCTTTTCCACTTTCTTCAGTTTATTTGTGGAAATAGATGGAAGAGGGAGAGAGGCAGTTTGATGTAATAGTTAACTGGGCTAGAAAGTGGGAGATGTGAGTTCTAGTCCAGATTCAGGGACGAACCAGCTGGGTGACCTTGGGTCATTCTCTCTCAGCCCTAGGAAGGAGGAAAGGATAAACAGCTTCTGAAAATGTTACCATGACAACTGCAGGGACTTACCCTTGTGACAACTCCTCCTCCTCCTCCTCCTCCTCCTCCTCCTCCTCCTCCTCCTCCTCCTCCTCCTCCTCTTCTTCTTCTTCTTCTTCTTCTTCTTCTTCTTCTTCTTCTTCTTCTTCTTCTTCTTCTTCTTCTTCTTCTTCTTCTTCTTCTTCTTCTTCTCTCCTCCTCCTCCTTCCTCTTCCTCCTTCCTTTCTTCTTCTTTCTTCCTTCATCTTCATCCTTCCCCAAGTCCACCTTTTCCATTTAAAGAGTCCAGAGTGGAGCACAAAACCACCAAGTCAAGCTATCATTACTTAAACAATTAAAATGCCCACTCCAAACAGATGCTCTTACGCATATAATTACATTCACAAATGTCAGCCATTTTGTTTTTGTTCCTGCCAAAGTGTTATTCCACAACCACTCACATAAACAGACTGGACTTTATTTACTGTCTGAACTTAGCGACAAGGAGCCATCCAACCTCTCCTGGGAGATAACTGGCAAGGCCTGACCAATGGTTTGCTGGCTTGCAAAGTCAGGAGAGTTGGACGTTGAAGAATGAAAAACATGTTATTTTTTTTCCACGCATGCAGGTCTACCTTGTCATCAAGTTGTGCCTGCCAGGTTGTGGGGCTTCACTGTGGACCAGCTGGAGATACTTCAGTTGTGATCTAATGCTGTTTTATTTCAACAGAATGCAGGTGGCAAAAACCCTGTTCTTCCATCATGTCTTCTTGTCCTTCCTCGGCCAGGAAATGCTGGGAACCATTTGTGATTGACTAAAAAGTTTCTACTATTCTGGTTGTCCCAAGGCTAAAATCTCCCCAATGCCTGAAGAGGATATCTTGCCATGCATAATTCATCCCCATGTATCTGTCCTTATTTGGCCAAGTGCAGGACAAGAGAGGGCCCATATTTGTACAAAAGTTAACTAAATTGTCATTGCTATTATTAAGTTGCTCTTCAGGGAGCCAGCCCAGGCTTCTCTGAAATTAGTTGTCATAATATATAAAATGCTCTACTTTCACAAAAGAATCTGCTTAACCCCTTGGAATAATTATTATTATTCAGAGCTTATAAATTCTTGTTCCTAGAATTTACTGTTTCCCTGTTCTTCCCGCCAGAGAAGATTGCTAGGCTTAAATCTCCTTATTTGTCAGCTCTGAGCCTTTGAACTGGTTCTTTCCCCACATCAGATACAATGAAAGCAGGTTTAATTCTGTGGGCTGGAACTGTTTGCCTCCAGAAGTTGTGAACACTCCAAACTCTGGAAGTTTTTAATAAGAGATTGGATAACCATTTGTCTGAAATGGTATAGGGTTTCCCTGCCTAAGCAGGGGGTTGGACTAGAAGACCTCCAAGGTCCCTTCCAACTCACCTAGTATGTAAGATATGTAAGATGGCTTAAAATCCGAATCACCGTGATTTCAATCACCATGACATTCCTATTTTTATTGGTGTAGAACTGTAGAGCGATTTGATTATACAACTGCATTTTGTTTTTATCTTAATCTTATCATTCTTGGCGATGTAATGGATCCTGGATTTTGGATGCATTCTTTAAGTTAGCTTAAGTTAAGTTAAGCTGAGGTCCCTTGATTAAAAAAAAATGTTGCTCTTTGATTGACGGTTTTACCCAGTTCAAGGTTACAAAGGGACAGGAGAGTTTTAATATTATATAGATGCATCTGATGAAGGGAGCCATAGTTCAAGAAAACAGGTCTTTTAATAAACATGTGTTAGTCTGAAAAAGTGTTACCAGACGCCTTCTGATTTTTGGCTGCTACAGACCGAAGCAGTTCTCTTCCTCCAATGTATACCCAGAAGGCCGATTTAAAATTACGCAATAATCCCCGAGCGCAGCCTTTGTTTTGTACTTGTTGATGTACAAGTCTCACATCTGGTATGTGCATAAGAATTTGAAATGCCTGCAAGGACTCTTGAATAGGCTAATTCCCTGGACCCTATTTTTTTTGTTTTACCAGAAGGAAGTATAGATCCCAGGACTATTTTTTCTCCCCAATGGATGTGTTATTTGAAACGTCCCATGTTTTCTCTGTGTGCATGACATATACTACTTATACATGGGAAAGGAGAGAGAGAGAGAGCTTGTTAGGAATCTGTCCACCAATTAGTTGGATTGGCAATATATAAACCAACAATGTATGTTTGTAGCTTTAAGACAAAATCACTGTATTGATTTATACTATATTCTGATCGGTTGATTATATTACAAATTACCATAAGAGGGAGCTAGAGATCATAGCTTGCTCTCTCTGACGTTTTTCTCTCTCTCTGACATTCTGTTGCTATCTAAGGTTCTCTGTTGTATTTATGCTGTGCTTATACTTCGATATCTTTGTTTTCTGTAAATGACAAAGGCAACCGGTAAGAAGACTTTGTAATTGGATATTCTTTGGACTGTTAAACGTATATGACCTGGACCGTTTATTGGACTGTGCTATTTCTTAAAGTAAACTTTAACTCGATTTAGTGTATCTG
This sequence comes from Notechis scutatus, assembly GCF_049901735.1. NCBI lineage: Eukaryota > Metazoa > Chordata > Lepidosauria > Squamata > Elapidae > Notechis > Notechis scutatus. Next base: position 4,938,406 of record NC_142010.1, on the reverse strand, counting down.
TGTGTGGCTGAATAATTATTCATAACTACTCTCATAAATGTTTCCATGTGCATATCCTTGTTATTCTGTACATATCATAACAGAGCTGGACATATTTTGACCTGAGAGAAAATGTGAGACTGGTTCTGATATCGGCTATTTCGGCTGCAAACTGAAAAATGAACCAAGCACATACCCAGAGAATAGAAAAGCCAGCAATTTTGTCAAAAAGATCCCTTTACAAAATGGATAAAAAAGAACTGGATTTTTTTTTGTTTTGGCTGGGATTAATGGCCATTTAATGAGAAAAGGGCCATGGGGAAGGCAGAGGTGGTATTCAGCAGGTTCTGTTACCAGTTCTGGAGAACCGGTAGCGGAAATTTTGAGTAGTTTGGAGAACCGGCAAATACCACCTCTGACTGGCCCCTCCCTCATCTATTCTCCGCCTCCCGAGTCCTAGCTGATTGGCTGGGTCTTCTTTGGTTGCTCTGCATAGGAGAACGGAGCTGGAAAGCAGGTCAGTGGGGTGGGGAGGGAATGGAGATTTTACAGTATCCTTCTCCTGACATGCCCACCAAGCCACGTCCAACAGAACCGGTAGTAAAAAAAAATTGGAATCCCACCACTGATGGAAGGTGATTTTAATATAGGACTTCCTTGACTTACAACATTTCATTTAGTGACTGTTCAAAGTTACAACAGCACTGACAATAGCGACTTATGACCTTTTTTGCACTCATGAGCCTTGCAGCATCTGCATAAAATTCAGGTGCTTGGCAACTGATTCATATTTATGACAACTGCGGTGTCCCGGGGATCACATGATCAACTTTTGTGACCTTCTGACAAGCAGAGTCAATGGGGAAACCAGGTTCACCTAATAACGTTAGTAAACGTAACTGCTGTGATTGACTTAAAAGCTGTGCCCAGAAATGAAACAAAATGGACCAAACTCACTTAACAACTGCCTCGCTTAGCAATAGAAATGGGCTCTATTATTGTCATAAATTGAGGAGTACCTGTATATGATTACAGCTGCAAATCTGCTACATGCACAAAATTAGAAAGCCTTTGAAATACCTACAAGGTAATGAACAATCTATAAAAATCATTCTAAACAACCAATTAAAAATAAGACACTATTGGGGGAAGGGGAGAAAGTCCAATACAGATGTTTGGGAGAGAAATCTGGGTTCTAAGTGAGGAGAAACAAGGAGATGTGGTCAACCATTAATAGTCTTCCTTTTGTAAAGTGGGAAAACTGAGATAAAAGGAAAATAGGGGATTATTGCTTTGAGGCTAACTTTGATGCTAATTGAACCAGCTTACATCGGATGTCACCAATCTGATCCTATCATTCTTACACTTATTTCTCTATTGCAGAATTTCCTAATCTTAGCAACTTTAAAATGCACAGACTTCAACTCCCAGGAATCCCCAGCCAGCATGCTGGGAGTTGAAGTCCTTGCATCCTAAAAAGTTGAGAAATACAGCTGTAAGGTGCCGCTCCAGCAAAGTTCAAATGAAAGTCATATACAGTATTTTTTTTTTATCCATTTTCATCCCTTAGGAATGGTACTGATAAAGCAGCATCAATAGTTAAGTGGAAAAAGTGCCACATGGAAGAAATTCAATAATCACACATTCCTTCCACACTCACAGATTTATTGCATAATATAAGCGCCATAACTTTGATCTAAATCACCAGCATCTTACATTTCATAGCATGAATGAACCTGGTTCCTTCCAGATGTGCCAAATATGCTTGTTTTTCTTCCAATACAGTTAGAGGGCTTCAGATTCAAATCCAGCATTTTGCCAGCACATGAAGCCAAAGAAAGATCTTTGGGAAACCAATGAACTCCTAAATTGTGCAATTTAGAACAGGGGTCGCCAACCTTTTGGACCTCAGGGACCACCAAACTCAAATTTTTAAATCCCTGGGACCACTAACCGGTTCTGTGGCCATGGCCTAATTTGTGGGTGTGGCTTGGTGGTCATGTGACTGGCTGGGCATGGCTTGTATGTAAATATGATAAATATTTATATAAATATTGATTTTTTTTTATAAAAAAGAGCAACTTTTACCCCAAATCAGGCAAAGCAGGCAGGCAGATTGAGTTGCTCACAGAATCACGGATTCATTCAGAAATCTATCTATCTGCTATCGGCTAGCTCAGTCTGTCACATAAAATTTGCTTGCAAGCAAACTCGCAAAATTAACTCACAACACACCATGTATGTAAATATTGAATTTTTTATTTAAAAAAAGAGCAACTTTTACCCCAAATCAGGCAAAGCAGTCAGTCAGATTGAGTTGCTCACCGAATCGTTCAGTGATCTATCTATCTGCCATCAGCTAGCTCAGTCTCTCAAATTTGCTTGCCATGAGTCTGCACTGAATAATAGAACCTTCGCTCCTAAGGGAGGTTCGGCGGTGCTTAAAAGCAGAGCCGAAGATCTAAAGACTAGCTAGAAAGCAAGAAATCCAACCATTTCCTGCTTTCTAGCTAATCTAAATCTCCCGGCACAGCAGAACAGCTGATGGTTGGAAAAAGGAAAAATAGCAACTTAGCAGACAAGTTTGCCAGGTAAGGAGTGAGTGGGTGGGAGGGTTCCCGCATGCCATGTGGGTGGCTCAGCCTTGTGTTTCTGCACAGCATGGATTAATTGCTTTGGGTGAGGGGGTGCCCTGGGGGTGAGATTTTTCTGTGGCCCACCAAAATTTTATCATGGGCTGCGACCGCTGATTTAGAACATAAGAGCATAGAATAACAGAGTTGGAAGGGACCTTGGAGGTCTTCTAGTCCAACCCCCTGCTCAAACAGGAGATTCCTATACCATTCCAGGCAAGGGGCTGTCCATTGTAGTCTCTTCTTAAAAACTTCCAGTGATGGAGCACCCACAACTTCTGAAGGCAAAGCTATTACAGTACTTTGGTTGATGGCTCCAACTGTTAGGAATTTTTTCTTAGTTCTAGGTTGCTTCCCTCCTTGGTTAGTTTCCATCCATTGTTTCTCATTTGATTGAAGCTTTTGTTCGAAGTTTTGATTGAACCTGTTCTTCTTTACAGGCTGCCTGGAGTCAAAATCCCACTGAGCATAGTGGGACTTATTTCCAAATTTCACAGGAACAGAGCAAATGACCTGGAAATAGACTTCAGCTGTTAAACATGTCTCCTATGGTCTATGGCCATGATGGCGAACCTATTGCATGCGTGCCGGAAGGGGTTGTGTGCACATGCGCAGAGGTGTTTGGTGCGGGGGGGGGCTGTATGTGCAGAGGACGGGGGGATTCGCGCGCGCATTGCATCATGGGTGAAGGCACGTGAACGCATGCACTTTTGGCATGCAATGTGGAAAAGGTTCGCCACCACGGCTCTATGGTATAGGTTATTTTCTTATTTTTCTTCCATTGTAGTCTCTTACTGGTACCTTCACAAGCATTGATTGATCCATTGATCCATTAATTCATTCAGTTTTGAGGCTGAATCTTTTTTCTGTATGTACAGTTGTTAACACATCACCCTACAGGAAGTGGATTAACCCAGGGGTGGGATTCTACCAGTTCGCACCAATTCGCTAGAACCGGTTAACATTCTAAGCAGTTCGGAGAACCAGTTGTTAGAAGAAATTACTGGCCTAATCCTGTAAGGAAGGCAGGAAGGAAACATTCTGGTGTTGCTTACAGAAACTGCCTCTCCGTTAACCCTTATTACATTCTTGGCAGGACTAGACTTCCTGTCTCAGGAACTTCTCTGGAGTTTTTTCCCCCTCCTTTGCTGGTACTTTGTTTGTGTGGAGTGACCATTCAAAGTTACAATGGCACTGAAAAAAGTGACATAACCATTTTTCACACTTATGACTATTGCAGCATCTCCATTCATGAGAGGCCAGGCGAGGAGATGCGTGCCTCGATGTGAGTGCTGTTGAGTTGGCCACACCCAGCCAATAACATGACCACCAAGCCATGTCCACCCAGTCACATGACCACCAAGCCACACCCACCACCTAAGCCACACCCACAGAAATGGTTGTTAAAAATTTGAATCCCACCCCTGGATTAACTGATTTAACAGATTAACATAAATGGAAGGGACCTTGTAGGTCATCTAGTCCAACCCCCCCACCCAAGCAGGAAACCATACACCATTTCTGACAAATGGCAGTCCAATCTCTTCTTGAAAGCCTCCAGTGATTGAAGCTCCTGAAGTCTATTTCCGGATTAATCTGGGTTCAGGCCTGGATAAGGAACTGAGATAACATAATTGCTCTCCAGAATGACACTGTTTTGACATAAGCAATAAGCGATAAAAATCTAATATAATTCATCCTCAACTTACAACCACAACTGAGCCCAATATTTCTATGGTTAACAGAGACATTTTGAACCCCTAACCCTAACCCATTTTACCACCTTTCTTGCCACATTTGTGAAGTAGATAACTGCAGTTGTCAAGTATCTGAATTTTGACCACGTGATCACGGGGATGCGGCAAAGGTCGTAAGTGTGAAACACGGTCAGCAGTCACTTTTTTTGGCGCTGCCGTAACTTTGAATGGTCAGTAAGTGAAGTGTTGTAAGTCGAGGAGTACCTGTAACGAATAAGGTAAAGATAAAGGTTCCCCTCGCACATATGTGCTAGCCGCTTCCGGCTCTAGGGGGCGGTGCTCATCTCCGTTAAAAAGCTGAAGAGCCAGCTCTGTCCGAAAACGTCTCCATGGTCATGTGGCCGGCATGACGAAACGCCAAAGGTGCACGGAACACTGTTAGCTTCCCACCAGAGTGATCCCTATTTTTCTACTTGCATTTTTAACATGCTTTCGAACTGCTAGGTTGGCAGAAGCTGGGACAAGTAATGGGAGCTCACTCCGTTACGCAGCGCTAGGGATTCGAACCGCTGAACTGCCTGACCTTTCTGATTGACAAGCGCAGCGTCTTGGCCACTGAGCCACTGCATCCATGTAACAAATAAATCCAGCTAACCTTCAACTTGAGATCCCAATTGGGACCAGAATTTGTGTCGCTAGGCAAGGTGTGATTTTTTTTCATGATCTTTCTTGCAATGATTGTTAACCAAATCATTAAAGTTGTGAGGTGAATCATACAGTGGTTCAACGAACCGGCTTCTCTCTCTAGCTTTCCTTGTCAGAAGGAAATACGACTTCAGCAATAGTCAATGTCTGGAATACTCTACCTGACTCTGTGGTTTCTTCCCCAAACCCCAAAAAATTTTAACCTTAGACTGTCTACTATTGACCTCACCCCTTTCCTAAGAGGTCTGTAGGGCGTGCATAAGCGCACCAACGTGCCTACTGTCCCTGTCCTATTGTTTCTCTTATTCTTCTTTTATTTTTCTTATATCTACCCATTTCATGTATTCACAACTATGTATACACTTATACTTACTATCTTGTAAACAATTGGCAAATCAAATAAATAAATAAAATAAAATAAATAAATAAAAGACAGCAGGGAAAGTCATAAGTGGAGATCACATGACCCTGAGATGCTATACTATTGCAGATATACCTCAAATTTTGATCATGTAACCCTGAGGATACGGCGATGGTCATAAGTGTGAGGACTGGTCTTAAGTTACTTTTTTCAGGGCTGTTGTAACTTCAAACAGTCACTAAACAAGTAGGTTGTAAGTCAAGGGCTACCTGCAAAGCAAACAAACCCTGTTTACTTACTTAGAGTTTTGTTTCTGACATACACAACTCTCACTGCCAATAGAACCAAGCGGGCAGGAACGCAGAGACAGTCTGCTTCTTTCAACAAATGCTAAATGCATACTTTTCTACAAGCATTTACATGTCTAAAATTCCCCCTCCGTTTCCTCAAGGTTAGTAAACATTCTGCCAAGATACACAAATTCATCGGGTTGCCCTAACGTGTGTGTGTGTGTGTGTGTGTGTGTGTGTGTGTGTGTGATTTGCACATAACGCATACTTTGCATTCTTCTGCACTATTTCTCCCTTCCAACATTCCAGCCTTTAACATATTTCTGTTATTCGGGTGCAAACCTTTTCATCACCTTTCTCTCCGAAAAGAGCTGAGGCACATCATTCAAGGGTGGTTTCTTTTTCCATTTCTCGGGAATTTGTGTTCAGTTAAGCGAGGCGTATGCGCGCAGCCCACAGCCCACTCTTTAAAGTTTGGAAGACCCCTTGGAATCACTGGTGGGGGTTTTCAAGGGAAAGGCGAATTTTGTTAGTTTGGACCAGGGGCTCTCTAAAACCATGTTTTTGAAGGCATTTACTGTGAGTAGAAATGAAATAGTTGTTTGTTGGGGATGTCATAGAACTGTGATGGCGAACCTATGGCATGCGTGCCACAGGTGGCACACAGAGCCATTTGTGTGGGCACACGAGCCCCAGGTAAATTTACCTCACTGCGCATGTGCACACCTCCCAGCTGATTTTAAGCCCGTTTGAGGCCTTTTTCGGCCTCCCAGAGGCTTGAGAGAAGCTTCTGCAGCCTTTGGAGGCCGAAAAATGGGCGCGTTTCATCTCTTCTTGTATTTCCAGAGGTAGGTTTGCCTGCAGCTCGCGTGCCGGCACAAATGACTCTGCGTGCCACCTGTGGCACACGTGCCATAGGTTCGCCATCATGGCTATATAGTGATGGCCCACCACCCATTCCAGAGACAGCAACATTACTAACACCGGATAAATTGTCAACAATGTGTAATTCTTCAAACAAATGTTGGAAATGTAATTGAAAAAATGGAACTTTTACCATTTGCTTTGTCTAGTGACAAAGCCAAGAAATAACAGATAACAGATAATCAGTTGGAAGGGACCTTGTAGGTCATCTAGTCCAACCCCCACACCCAAGCGGGAGACCCTACACCATTTCTGACAAATGGCAGTCCAATCTCTTCTTGAAGGTCTCAAGTGATGGCGCTCCCACAACTTCCGAGGGCAAGCTGTTCCATTGGTTGATTGTTCTCACTGTCGGAAAGTTTCTCCTTATTTCCAGGTTAAATCTTTCCTTGTTCAGTTTCCATCCATTATTCCTTGTCTGGCCTACAGGCGCTTTAGAAAATAGCTTGACCCCTTCCTCTCTGTGGCAACCTCTCAGATATTGGAAGACTGCTATCATGTCTCCCCTGGTCCTTCTCTTTACTAGACTAGCCAAGCCCAGTTCCCGCAATCGTTTGTTGTATGTTTTAGTCTCCAGTCCCCTAATCATCCTGGTTGCTCTTCTCTGTACTTTTTCTAGAGTCCCAACATCTTTTTTATAACATGGTGACCAAAACTGGATGCAGTACTCTAGGTGTGCTCTTACTAAGGCTTTATAGAGTGGTATTAGTACCTCACTTGTTCCCGAATGTATCCCTCAGTTAATGCAACTTAGGATTGCATTAGCTTTTTTGGCTGCTGCTGCACACTGCTGGCTCATATTTAGCTGGTTGTCCACTAAGACTCCAAGATCCCTCTCACAGTTACTGCTATTGAGCCTGGTTTCACTCAGTCTATAATGTGTACTTTTGGTTTTTTCTTCTCTAAGTGTAGGACTTTACTTTTCTCTACATTGAAATATTGGAGTAGGAGTTACACCTTAATATAGAAGATTCTTAAAGTGAATGTAAAGATAAAATCAGAGACTTTCCTGTTGGAGTTTAATGGATAAAGAACTTGAACACTTTGATTTTGCTGATTAGATAAATTTGGTGTTATAGAAGTGGCTGGTATGTATTATTACAGGTAGTCCTTGATTTACGACCACAATTGAGCCCACAATTTTTGTTGCTAAGTGAAACATTTGTTAAGTGAGTTTTGCCTGACTTTACAACCTTGTTTGCCACAATTCTTAAGTGAATCCCTGCAGCTGTTAATTAGTAACACGGTTGCTAAGTGAATCTGGCTTCCCCATGGATTTTGCTTGTCCGAAGGTCGCAAAAGGGGATCACGTTATCATGGGACACTGCGACCGTCATAAATATGAACGAGGTGCAAAACATCTGAACTTTGATCATGTGACCATGAGGACACTGCAACGGTGGTAAGTGTGAAAAATGGTCATAAGTCACTTTTTCCAGTTTGGTTACAACTTTGAACAGTCACTGAAAGAACTGTTATAAGTCGAGGACTACCTGTGGATAGATGACAGATAGATAGACAGATGGATTATATGATATAGATAAAAAGACATATAGACAGACAGATGGATGGATAGATAATAGATGGATGGTAGATTAAATTAGATGGATAAAATAGATAGATGGATAAATGGATGGATGGATGGATGGATGGATGGATGGATGGATAGATAGATTAGATAGACAGATGATGAATGGATGGATTAGATGATAGATAGATAGATGATGGATGGATGGATTAGGTGATAGATAGATAGATGATGGATGGATGGATTAGATGATAGATAGATAGATGATGGATGGATGGATTAGATGATAGATAGATAGATGATGGATGGATGGATTAGTTGATAGATAGATGGATGGATGGATGGATATTGTAGATAGATAGATGCATATATTAGATAGAGAGGGAGAGATGGATCGCTTGGATGATAGAGATGGATGGATGGATAGATGATAGATAGATAAATAGATGGATATAGATGGATGGATGGATAGATGGATAGATGGATAGAGATAGATAGATAGATAGATAGATAGATAGATAGATAGATAGATAGATAGATAGATGGATGGATGGATGGATGGATAGAGATATAGATAGATAGATAGATAGATAGATAGATAGATAGATAGATAGATAGATAGATAGATATAGATGGATAGATGGATGGATAGATTAAATGATAGGTAGGTAGATCAATAGATCAATTGATGGATGGATAGATGGATGGAGGGTTGGTTGGATGGATGGATAGATGGATAGATAGAGATAGATAGATAGATAGATGGATGGATGTAGATGGGTGGATGGATAGAGTAGATGAGAGGTAGGTAGATAGATCAATAGATCGATTGATAGATCGATAGATGAATGGAGGGTTGGTTGGATGGATAGATAGATGGATAGGTTAGATAGATAGATGGTTAGATAGACGGATGGATGGATGGATGGATGGATGGATGGATGGATGGATAGATAGAAAGATAGATAGATAGATAGATAGATAGATAGATAGATAAATAGATAGATAGATAGATAGACAGACAGACAGACAGACAGACAGACAGACAGACAGACAGACAGACAGACAGACAGACAGGTATGTATATTCCAAGCAAAGTTCCAGACAATTCATACATTTCTATCACTTGTTTGTGGAGCAGTATTTGGAAATATAAAGAGAATAAATCCATAAACTCAGAGTGCAGCTTCTCTAGAGAAGAACTTCCAGAGGCTTCTGCTGTAGCAGGGCAGCTCCATTTTGTCTTTGAAATCGTTGCTTCACAGCCTCTTTAGCTTCTCCTTTTTCTGAATCAATTGTTTTTCTTGTTGCACTTTCTAATTTGGGCAACCTATCCCATAGCTATCTATAGCTAACTGCGGTCAGAATAAATTGTGTGTGTGTGTGTGTGTGTGTGTGTGTGTGTGTGTGTGTGTGTGTATTTTCTTAAGTTTTCACGGGTACTTCCATGTATGTTATTCAGCTTTGTTCGGGTATTTTCCCATGTCATTATAGTTGTGCTTTTAAAGTTGTAGCAACGTTTTGGCAGAATCTCATCTGCCATCATCAGGCTTCTGTATTGTGTTTGTCTGTGAGTCAGACTTTTACAGTGGTTTCAGTTTTAAATTTGGGGCTAGCCTACTGCTGTGCCAGAATGGTTTTTTCTTCATCCTGATTGGTTGGGAGTCTTGGTCTGTGTTTATTGGTCTTGGAGTTTGCTGTGTTCTGGTTGATTGGTGTTTCAGACAGAAGATATTAGAAACATTACTGTTCAATCAATTCCTGTCACAACCAATAGATCACCACTTGGTTGATGCAAAGAAAGTGGATCCTGTACTTGTAGGAAAATGCTAGGAATTAAAATAATAATAATTAATGAATGGAAGAAAATTGTGTCAAATATCCTTTTGACTCATTTCCTGATATTTGGATGAGAAGGCAGGGCCTAGTGCAGCGGCAACAGCTTGTCAAAAGAGATTTAAAAGATTAACAGAGTTGGAAGGGACCTTGCAGGTCATTTAGTCCAACCCCTTGTCTAAGCAGGAGACCCTATACCATTTCTGACAAATGGCATTCCAATCTCTTCTTGAAAGCCTCCAGTGATGAAGCTCCCACAACTTCCGAAGGCAAAAGCTGTTGGTTGATTGTTCTCACTGTCAGAAAATTTCTCCTTATTTCTCGGTAGAATGTCTCCTTGTTCAGTTTCCACCCTCAAATATTGGAAGACTGCTATCATGTCTTCCTTGGTCCTTCTTTTCACTAGACTAGCCATGCCCAGTTCCTGTAACCTTTCTTCATATGTTTTAGTCTCCAGTCCCCTATATCAACTCATAAAACATTCCTATGCCTGTTTTAATAGTTGCCATAAAAAAGGGCGGGAGGAAGGAAATCTGGAAGAGCAGTGCAGCAGTTTGAAAGCGAAAGTATATTCCAACTCTTATCTTTAAAAGATTGTAGCTAAACTACCAGAGCTTTTGTCCCTGAATATATTTAATTGGAGAACATGAATGATGACACCCAGCCCATGAATGTGCTTAATTGAAGAATCTGGTTTATGAGGCACCCAGGGGGCAGGGGGGAAACAGGGTCACAGGTGACTGTAAATTACGTATGCCAGAGTTGGCTTCATACAGGTCGTGCCAGTATGTTGCCTCTAATAAATCCTTTGAAGTTGGTTGAAGCTTGGCTCGAGAATCATGATTTCATTAGGGCGATTGCTGGAATCCTGACACCCTAATCTTCCTGGTTGCTCTTCTATGCATTTTTTTCTACAGTCTCAACATCTTTTTTTTTTTTTTAATAAAGTTTTATTTGGGTTTTCACACACAAAATACAAGTAAAACATCTTTTTTGAAAATAGCATGGTCCCGGGTTGAACTTCTTTATACAGACACAAAAATCAATTTCATGCTCCTTTTTGTATTCTATTCCATATCTTATACTATTTTACATTTTCTTTATAGTTTTTCCCCTCTTTTAATTTTCTCAATTTTATTTTGATTATCTCATCTCAATTCAAATCATTATATTTATACTTTTGTCTGTTCTGTTTCAATTTCATATTATCTTTTCTCATTAAACAAATTTTCTCCTGTAGTTACTCATTGGAGTATGACACCTTTATATCTTTTAATTACATCCATTCAACTCTTATTTAAACTTCAATATATACCTTAAGTTTATGACCTTCAATATAATACATAATACATAACTTCCAATCGAATTTTAACATTTTAATCTCTTATCAACTCTTAAACCATTGCAATACTACCATCTCATTTTATGTACCTTGCAAAATCTTTTTACTTTATCCATTATCCATAAAAATTCCTTTTTCCATTTAATTTCAAAACGTTGTAGCTTTTCTCCACCTTTTCCCTTTCTTTCTTTTCCCAACAAACCTTTCTACCCCCTTCTTCTAGCCTCTGCCTTACCGGCTTCCCTTCTCTGTCGTATTTCTTTTTCCCTTTGTTTACAATCATCATATTGGTTTTGCACTTTATTTTTCCCTTTCTTAAATGTTTTTAGATCTTAAGTCCTTAAATCCTTTAGTTTTCTTCTTTCTCTTCTTTTCTTTTCTTTCTCTCTTCTTTTTTTCTGGATCAAATTCTGAGATTCATTAAAGATGGCTCCTTCCTTTCTTTCTTGTTCCTCTGCTGTCTTCATCTGTTGTAATTTTTGTTGATAATTAGTAAGCGCCATTTCTAAGAAAAGGAAAGCTTCTTCCACACCATTTCTTAGTTCCTCAACAGAAAGAGCCATTATAAATCTTTTCTTGTCTTTTCTCCTTCTTTCTTCTTACAACAACCAGAATATTCAAAAGAAAATAAAAAAGATAAAACAGTCCCAAAGTTATCAATCAGTCCAAACCAAGGCAGAGTTCTCACTTTCTCCTTCTGGGGGTGATATCAATCAAAGAGAAAGAAAGTCCAAATCTGTTTAAAGTCTTGTTACAATATATTCTAGTCTTCAAATCCTTAAGGCATCTGCTCCAACAAATCTTAGCATACAAATATTTTCTTTTAATCCTCTCTCTTCCCACTCATCGCTTAAAACCAATTTCCACCTAAAAAATAGGTTTCTTAATATCCAGTTATTTATTCCGTAGGAAAAGAGGGAAAGCTATCCTTTCAGCACCTTCAAGCAGCCGCTTTTTCCTCTTCTGGCAGGTATTATTCAGAAAGTCATACTTTTCAGGAATTTTATTAAATATGTCTTAGAGTCCTAGGAGCCAAGAAAAACTTTCTCCTCTCAATCACTTTCTCCACTTCCTCCTGCGCATTCTTACCCGGCTGCCAGCTTCTTTGTGGCGGCCATTACGGACCGCCGCTGCACCGTCCTGGGAAAAGGGGTTCTGCCGGCCAGGGAGGGGTCTGCAGCACCCCAAACCCTTCTCCGGATCCCCCTACCTTCAGCTGCCCCTGCAGGGCAGCCTAGCTCCGCACCCGGCTGAGTCGGGAGCCCCAAAACGGCTAGCGCGGCAGGGATCGCGCAGCTTCGCAAATCCCTGCCGCTCGCGAAGCCGACAAACCGGAAGACCCGGGGTTGAACTTCTTTATACAGACACAAAAATCAATTTCATGCTCCTTTTTGTATTCTATTCCATATCTTATACTATTTTACATTTTCTATATAGTTTTTCCCCTCTTTTAATTTTCTCAATTTTATTTTGATTATCTCATCTCAATTCAAATCATTATATTTATACTTTTGTCTGTTCTGTTTCAATTTCATATTATCTTTTCTCATTAAACAAATTTTCTCCTGTAGTTACTCATTGGAGTATGACACCTTTATATCTTTTAATTACATCCATTCAACTCTTATTTAAACTTCAATATATACCTTAAGTTTATGACCTTCAATATAATACATAATACATAACTTCCAATCGAATTCTGCTTGGCACATTCTTATAATACACACTATATTCTTTAAAAAAGAAAAAAAAAGATTGTAAATATATGTAATTATAAACCCTCATTCCATTCCAGTTCAGTTCTATCATTAATAATCATTAAAACCATAACATCTTTAACACTTCTTTTCAATTAAATATCATACTTCCTTAAAAACACATATAATCTCCACCTTTTTTTATATTGCAGATCCCTCTGCAATTCTTGTCGAGGCCAAAATTTTGCAAGGATTCTAAATCAGAGAGGATTCATTCTTCTTAGCTCCTATTCCTAATCCACCAACATGCAAGCCATTTATCTTCTCGCATCCATATGTCTCCCTGTGACCTTTTGGAATTCCTTGGCAGAGATATTTATGACATTTGGCCTCTTCCACCGTGGCCTCATGTTTATCAGAGAAGCTGTGGATTTCTTCACCACCCTGAGAAGTGATTTAAAAAGCAGGCAGATTCAGATAAAGGAGTCCTTTTTGTGTATATGTTTCTTTCAAACTCAGGCACCACTGCTGCATTCCAGGGAGGCAGCGAAGATACCGAAGTGTTGATGCTTCAGATGCCTGTGAAATGTAATGTAAAATATCCAGAAAATTTCATTCAGCTATTAGCCTTAAAGGAACCTTCATCCTCAATCAAGGAGTTGCTTGTTCACCTTCAACACCAGCCAGCCAGGAAAGGAAAAATGGTGTGGGGATTAAAAAAAGAAAACTCAGTTTTTGAAACGGGGAATACTTTTTTGGGAGGTGGGGGGAGAGTTTGTCTTCTAAAAGGAGTTTAAAAAGGAATTTGTTGCGTAAAAATATCCAAGGACATGTGGAGAGTTATTTATTTATTTATTTATTTATTTATTTATTTATTTATTTATTTATTTATTTATTATTTATTTATTTATTCAGTCAGTCAAGCAATTATAAGATAACATGTATAAGTATAAACATAGTTATGGATACATGAAATGGATACATATAAGACAAATAAAAGAAATAAAAAATAAAAGAAACAATAGGACAGGAACGTTGGTGCACTTATGCACGCCCCCTACAGACCTCTTAGAAAACGGGTGAGGTCAATAGTAGACAGCCTAAAGTTAAAGTTTTTGGGGTTTGGGAAAGAAACCACAGAGTCAGGTAGAGTATTCCAGACATTGACCACTCTGTTGCTGAAGTCGTATTTCCTGCAATCAAGTTTGGTGCGGTTTACCTTGAGTTTGTATCTATTGTGTGCTCTTGTATTGTTATGGTTGAAGCTGAAGTCTTCATTGACAGGTAGGACATTGCAACATATAATTTTATATACTATACTTAGATCGGACCAAAGGCAGCATAGTTCTAGGTCTTCTAGGTCTAGAATTTCAAGTCTGGTGGCATAAGGTATTCTACAACGAGTAGAGGAGTGGAGAACTCTTCTTGTGAAATATTTCTGGACTTTCTCAACTGTATTAATATCAGATACGTAATGTGGGTTCCAGACTGATGAGCTGTATTTGAGTATTGGTCTAGCAAATGTTTAGTAGTGTGATATTACCAGAGAAAAAGCTATGTAAGATTAGGTTAACAACTCTTAATGCCTTTTTGGCTATGTAGTTACCTAGCACTTAGATCATTAGAGATGAGTACTCCAAGATCCTTGACAGAGTTTGGATCATCAACAAGGTCTTGACTATTCAGCCTGTATTTTATTTTCTGATTTTTTTTTTTTTTGCCAATATGTAAGACAGAACATTTATTTGTTGAGATTTGAAGTTGCCATTTGTTTGACCATTCGGATACATAGTCAAGGTCTTTTTGAAGGGTAGCAGTATTGTCTGTGGTATTGAATAGCTTTACATCGTCAGCGAAGAGAACACAGTTGCTCTTGATATGATTACAGAGGTCATTTATGTAGAGTATGAAAAGAGTTGGTCCTAGAACACTGCCTTGGGGGACACCACTGTTGACAGGTACAGAATTTGATAGGACGCTCCCAATTTTGACCATTTGTTGTCTGTTTGACAGGAATGCTTCTATCCAGTTATGCAGGTGTCCAGAGATACCGTAAGATTTTAGTTTTAGGAGTAGTTTGTCGTGTACCACTGAATCAAAGGCTTTACAG
This sequence comes from Notechis scutatus, assembly GCF_049901735.1. Lineage (NCBI taxonomy): Eukaryota > Metazoa > Chordata > Lepidosauria > Squamata > Elapidae > Notechis > Notechis scutatus. Next base: position 4,923,304 of record NC_142010.1, on the reverse strand, counting down.
AAGTCTTTGTAGATTGCGTCTATTGCTTTGCCCTGATCGAGTTGTGTAGTCCATATGTTTCTCCTCCTTCACTGTTTCCCTGTTTAAAAGACTTCCTCCTTATTAGCCTCCATAGGGTGTTTCAACCCGTATCAGCGACCATCCTCGATTTACAACCAAAATTGGGACCAGAATTTCCATTTCTAACCAAGGCTGCCACTAAGTGAGTCGCACCCAATTTTATGGCATTTTTGGGGGGCCACGGTTAATAATTGTTAATAAAAAATGGTGACAATTCACGAAGATCATTAGGCGCGAATCGAGATAACATGTTATTTCAAGTTAAGTGAATCTGTCAGGAAGTCACAAAACGTGATCTCAACCTTCCGAATTTGGATTATGTGACCACAGAGGTTCTGCAATGGTCAGAAGTGTGAAAACGGTTGTAAGCAGGAGTGGGCTTCAAATATTTTAGCAAAGGATTCTCTGACTGGTTGCTGGGTGGCCGTCGCCATGGTGGGTGTGGCCTAGTCGGCCTCCTGCACCACGCAGGAGGGGGGTGTTTTTGCCCTCCCCGAGCTCCAGAGTCTTTCCTCGAGCCTCCGGGAGGGTGAAAACGGCCTCCTCGGGCTCCGGAGGCTCTCTGGAAGCTGGAAAAGGGCCCATTTCCGGCCGTCTTGAACTTCCGGGAGGCCTGTTTTTCACCCTCCTCAAATCTCCACACACGCCCTGCACTTACTTGCATCCAAAACGGGCCTTGTGGGGACTCCTGGGAGGGGAGAACTTCAATCACAATGATACATAGGCAAACAACCGATACAAACTCAAGGTTAACCACTCCAAACTCAAAAATATGACTCCAGCAACAGAGTGGTCAATGCCTGGAAGGCTCTACCTGACTCCGTTGTTATAGCTTCAACCCCTCACAGCTTCAACCTCAAACTCTCTACCGTGGACCTCACCCCATTCCTAAGAGGTCCTTAAAGGGGGTGTGCATAAGCGCACCAGCGTGCCTATTGTCCCCGTCTTACTGTCCCCATTTGTCTGTATTTACTTCCTTTGTTCTTGTTTATGTTCATACTTATACTTGTTATCTTGTACATGTTTGACAAATGAACAAATAAATCAAATATATAAGCAAACAGCTGCCTTGCAGCTTAAAATACAGCTTTGTTGGACCAGTTTTGAGTGTGACCCACAGAGGGAGCCTAACCGGGAAAGCTGTCCCAGTGGTTGTGCGTCAGCTCCGCTTTCCCCTCTCCCTTCCTTGGGTGTCCGCCAGGCATGTGCAGCCTCCTGGGTTGAGTAACAGTCAACATTATTCCGGCTCCATTAATTTCTGGACTCTTCTTGGAAAGACTCGCGCTGTGACTGATCCCAAAGGCCCAAGCCAGGAATGCTGGCTTAAAAGTCCATTTCCCCCACTGTCGGGGTATCCCCCAAAAGGGGAATGCAGAAACCTCAGACAGTTATCAGACAGCTGGTCAAAACCAATAAAAGATGAGCTTCCCCTTCATGTTTTCCCAAGTCGAGTCTCTCTGAGGGAATACGGTTGGCCTTCCAAGAAACTGACAATGAGCAAGGAAAAGGTCACTCGGCAACAATCGTCTGGACAAACGGAAAACAGCTTGCTTCCCTGTCAGCCGGTGGTCTTGCTGTTGCCATGGAAACAGACTTGGAAGCTGGTGGGCTTTGGCTGCTGACATTTCAACTCTGGGCTCCCCTCGACCCAAAGGTATCTTTGTTAAGGGTCCTCTGGCATCCTTGCTTCTTTTGGATGAAATATATTTCATCGTATCTACATGTAGTCCTCGACTTACAACAGTTCATTTAGACATCTTTGGAGATACGATGACACTGAAAAAAAATGACTTATTTTAACTGTTTTCCACAATTATGACTGTTGCGTCGTCACATGACCATGGTTCACATGACCACGATTCAGACGGCTTGCCAATTGACTCATATTGATGACGGTCGCAGTGTCCCGGGGGTCATGTGATCTCCTTTTGCGACCTTTGGACGAGCAAAGTCAACGGGGAAACCAGATTTGCTTAACAACGGTGCTACTAACAACAACTGCAGTGATTCACTTACAACTGCGGCAAGAAAGGTTGTAAATTGGGGCAAAAGTATTTAACAAAGGTCTCATTTAGCAACAGAAATTTGACATTGAGGCCACTTGGAGCTTTATCTATGTTCTCAGGGTCACCTGAGTAGTGAAAATGCAGAATTAAACTTCCAAGTGGCCTCAGCGACTCTCTAAAAAGAATGCAAATGACCAGCTGTCTGCAAGGAGTATAAATCCATCCATTCCCCACCATCCAGCCAGAGCTGAAGAAGCTTCTTGGATGAGAAGTGACACATCCTCAAGGAAAGTCCAGTTGCCTCTTGAAAAAGGACCTTTGGGACAAGAGGCAGGAGAGAAAATGAAAAAGCTGCTTGATACCAAACTCCTGAGGATCCATTCAGATTGTAGCAGGATATAAATTCAATACATCAAAGAACTGCATTCAAAGAAGTGCGCAGAGCAGGGTTTTTCAATCTTTGCAGCTTTAAGACGCGTGGACTCCAACTCCCAGAATCCCCTAGCCAGCTTTTAACACAGACCACATAGGTAGAGACAGAAATAAAATCTGTTTGTGGGGTCGCTAAGATAGACAATCTGGACAGGATCCAAAACGGAGTGAACGGTATGAAAAGAAGGCTGTTGAGGCTGTTATGAAGGTAATAAAGAAAGAATGATCGAGGATCGAATTGCAAAATAAATACATGATGGAAGAATGAAGGGCTCAGCAGGGGGATGGAAATAAGCTTGAGAACATCTTGAGCAGATGAAGCAGAAAAAGAGAGAGGGGTGCTAAGCTTAAAAAGCAAAAGGCGAGTTATGAAGTCACAAATGGAATGCAGTTGAACTTTGAAGAACAGATAGGTAGGAAAAGTTGAGTGAATTAAATGGGCCTATATCGGTTTAATTAGGTTTTGTCATGCCCTTGTTGGATGTTGTAATGACAAGGCAGTCGATGCTAAACAGTAACGAAAGTTAAGCAGTAACCAAAGTTAACCAATGATTGAGGATAACTAAAAATGTGTATAAATGCAAGACTAGACTCCAATAAAGATCATCATGATTCAGTTGATCATGATCAAACAACTCGACTGCCTCGTCATTACAACAGTTGGAGTCTGATTCTGAGGAGGAGCTGACAGGGAGTGGGAGTGTGGCTCCGGTGGCTGTGGAAGAAACGGAGGAAGAGCACAGTCTGGCTGAGCATTCAGAGGAAGACCCAGGGCCACCCCCTCTTCATCCTAGGGCACGCAGGGAGGAACGAAGAAGGGAGCAACGTGGCTTATGGGAGAGGAAAAGGCCCTGATCCCTTTCATTAGTCGCAGCTGGGAGAACAGGATATAAGTGGGGCATTTTAAAACAGCTCTTTGCTGGAAGCAAAGCGTGTATTATCTTGGTCGAGGCTTATCTGGGTTTTGGCGTTCTCCCAACTGTGATTGCTGCGTTATCTGTTGGAAGGCTACAATTTATCATCCTGGCCTGCTATGTTAATTACTTCAGTGTGGTTTGTGTTGGTTTTTTAAATTTCTAATTATCGTTATTGTTGGTTCGGACTGCATTTACTCTCTTCATAAACTGTTTTTGGAAGAGTTTGATATCAAGCCGGATAATTGGACATTGGGGCCCAAGTTGGAGGCATTAAAGGGAATTTATTCTACTTTTGTGACGGTGTTATTTTTGTGTCACGCCCCGGGTCATCACAGGTTTCTTCTTCTTTGTCTTATCTCTGGCTTTGTTTTCTTCAGCTTTAGCTTCAGAATCAGAATAGAGCTGGAAGGGACCCTTGAGGTCTTCTAGTCCAGCCCCCTGCTCAAGCAGGAGGCCCTCTGCCATTTCATACATGTGGCTGTCCTTCTTAAAAACCTCCAGTGATGAAGCATCCACAACTTATGATCGATAGTGATTTATGATCCTTTTTTCACATTTATGACCGTCGCAGCATCCCCCTGGTCGCATGATCAAAAATCAGATGTCTGGTGACTGGCTCATATCTATGACTGTTGCAGTGTCCTAACTGTTGTACCCTATGACTATCACTAAGTGTTGTACCTTATGATTCTTGATGAATGTATCTTTTCTTTTATGTACACTGAGAGTATTTGCACCAAAGACAAATTCCTTGTGTGTCCAATCACACTTGGCCAATAAATAATTCTATTCTATTCTATTCTATTCTATTCTATTCTATTCTATTCTATTCTATTCTATTCTATTCTATTCTATTCTATTCTATTCTTATGATTCTTGACGAATGTATCTTTTCTTTTATGTACACTGAGAGTATTTGCACCAAAGACAAATTCCTTGTGTGTCCAATCACACTTGGCCAGTAAAGAATTCTATTCTATTCTATTCTATTCTATTCTTCTATTCTATTCTATTCTATTCTATTCTGATTCTATTCTATTCTATTCCTGTGTTCAATCACACTTGGCCAGTAAAGAATTCCTATCTATTCTATCTATTCTATTCTATTCTATTTATTCTATTCTATTCTATCTATCCTATCCTATCCTATCCTATTCTATTCTATTCTATTCTAACCTCCTATTGCGACCTTCTGACAGGCAAAGTCAATGGGGAAGCCACTGAACAACGTGTTACTAGCTTAACAACTGCAGTGATTTCACTTAACAACCATGGCCAGAAAGCTCATAAAATGGAACAAAAATTCACTTAACAAATGTTTCACTTAGCAGGAGAAATTTTGGGCTCAATTGTGGTCGTAACTTGAGGACTACCTGCAATGCTTTTCTCCATAAGCAGATATCATCCAGACAGAAATGTGTGCAAGCTATCAAGGTTTAACCCCAAACTTGAAGAAATCACTTTTGGAAGAGTGAATCCTACCAGTGGAATTGGAAGATCTCTACGGAGCCAAGCAGCGGCAAGTCGGCTGGCAGTGGAGAATATCACCTTAGCTCTGTTGACGCGGGATCTGTATTGCTGCTTGTGCGCCAGCCGATGGTGTTGAAGGCTGCTTTAGAATGACTCAGCAGAGCTGTGAGCTGCAGGATGGATTCTGAAGCAACCGCAGGGCTGGAAATGGCATTTTTCATGTATTGATGTGGTGCATATTCTTAGAGGGGGGTTGGGGCACATATAGGTGGTAATTGAGCATTGAGTTAAGACATGGTGAAGGTGGCACCAGGTGGGGATCAGTTACTGAGGGTGGGAATAGCTTAGGGATGTAGACATGTTATAGGGTTAATAACATTTAGAGATAATCGGTTAGGCGTGGCCAGAACTAGAACTGCGAATAGGCCTGGGTGTGGTGGGGTGTGTCTCATGACAATGGTAATAAAAATAAAGAGAGCAAACTCAAACCCAACACTAGCCTTGCCTGGCTTTTAGCTATTCTTGTCTGATTAGAGTATTTGGTGTTTGCTGAGATATTGAATAAACCATCATTGTCCTAAAGAGGAGCTGGAGTTTGGATTCATTTAAAGACAAATCTTCAATACTCAAGGACGGGCTGAGAGTCACCTTGAAACCCCTGGCTTAGCATGTGATATGAGACACCCTCAAGAGAACCTCTCCATATGATTTTCATTCTGAGGTATTCCTCTTCCACCCTTCCATCAGGGACCCTCGAGGGCTGCATGATCTTTTCACAACAATCCTGTAAGGTAGGCTAGGAGAAAAAGACTGACTGGCCCAAGGTCATCACATGCTGGAAATTCTATTTATATAAAACACCACACAGAGCAAACAGAGTACCGTCACCATGTGCTTTACTGCTCAGCTATATAATTGTAATAGGAAGCAGGAAACTCTACTTAAAACAGCATGGAATATATTCTCCAGAGCACTTGAAGGCAGGATAAGAAGCAATGGATGGAAACTAATGAAGGAGAGAAGCAACCTAGAACTAAGAAGAAATTCCCTGACAGAACAATTAACCAGTGGAACGACTTGCCTCTAGAAGTTGTGAATGCTCCAACATTGGAAGTTTTAAAGAAGAGATTGGGTAACTATTTGTCTGAAATAGTATAGGGGTTCCTGCCTGAGCAGGTGATTGGACTAGAAGACTTCCAAGTTCCCTTCCAACTCTTTTATTCTGTTCTGTTATTTTTGTGTGAACTAAGGAGGAACCTGTATTTTTTTTTCCAAATACTTTCTTGGCCCGGGTTCAAGTCCCTCTTATCTGACCTTTGGCTTGATCTTCCTCCTGACCTTCAAGGCCATTCCCTCTTCTCTCTACCCCCTTTGACCATACAATTCTCTGCATTACAATATAAACTAGGAATCAAGAACAAAGAATAGTGTGTCCCTTGGCATGTCTAAGGTACTACTCCTATTCAAAGACTAACCAAGGTAAATGGGAGGTTTACAGAGTTTTCCAAAGCAAGAAGAACAGGCTTAAATGTTGCCCCCTTCTTAAACTTTGGGTTCCATGCTGCTTTGTCAAGATCCTCACTGCTCCCCCTCCCCAATTCTTAAGCCTCCTTCCCTTTCCAGCCTGCCAGTGAACTTTCCTTTTCTCACACTCTTGTTTTCTCGCTCGCCTTTTCCCTGAAGGCCCGTAGACGTATTTTTATCCATGACCTCAGCTCCTGTTGTATATTCCTGGGATTTGGACCAGGAGAAAGCATTCTGGGTCCAATTGTCAAGATTCCAGTTGGATCCGGATCCCCGTTGAAGAGGAGAGAACGACATCAATGCATCGGCTGAGCGCGGGAAGTCTGGAGAACCTACCCAAAGTGAGATTAGCATATGGTCGGAGGCTCCATACGAAACCCCTCCAGCTTTGGAGGGGAGAAATTGGAAAGTTGGATGCTTGAGTTCCCTTGAAGTTGGTAATGAAGAGTTAAGAACATTCAGGAGGGAGAGAAATGCAGAATGAAAGGAGGTTGTTATTCAAGATTTTATTTCCAGAGATTGCTTTTCCAAATTGGTTTCCTTGGGCTTTGCATCATTTCAACCCCCTCCCTGCTAATAATTATTGTTGGCCCACTAATAGTACCTTCCCTTTCTCTGGTTTATAAGACAGGAGGCAGGAGACCACTGGTTCACAGCCCCCCCCCCAAATGTATGGGTTGACACCTTTCCCCGGCCAAAGCAAACACCCCGTTCTTTCAAGGGCAATTTTTGGAAAGGCTGCCACTGGGGACACAGGAACCCTTTCTCCATCTTCACTAGGGGCCTTTCTTTTCCTCACCCTGCAGACAGCCAAACTGGAGACCCAGCTGGGCCCACTCTGGCCAGAACGGGCTCATAGGAAAATGCAAACTTGGTTTCTGCCAATGCCAGGTGTCCAATTTATTTTCCAAATGGCACAGTGCAGGGATCTTGCAAAGTATTCTGTCTAGGTGAGGGGAACAAGGAAGGAACTCACGACGTCTACCAAGGAAGTGCCTTGAGGGAAATAACTTTAGGTTAAAAAAAAATGGCCAGGGCAGGTATTTGCTTGACTTATGACCGCAATTGGGCTCAAAATTTCTATTGCTAAATGAGACATCCGTTAAGTGAGTTTTTTTTCTCATTTTACGACCTTTCTTGCCACAGTTGGCAACGGAATCCTTGCGGTTGTTAAGTTAGCAACATGGTTGTAAAGTGCATCTGGCTTCCCCAGTGACATTGCTTGTCAGAAGGTCATAAAAGTTGACCCCAGGACACTGCGACCGTCATAAATACGGCGAAGCATCTGAATTTTGATCATGTGACCATGGAGATGCCGCAAGTTCCTTTTTTCCCCATGCTGTTGTAACTTCAAATGGTCACTAAATGAACTGTTGTACATCAAGAACTACCTGTAGTTTTATCTTGGCTGGTTGTTCAAGAACATAAATTCTCTTCAGTAATCCATTGAAGCAATGGGGAAGGTTACGGGAAGGGGACTACATGGGAAGGGGGATTGTGATGACCCAGGGTGGGATACAAGACAAACACAGTCACAGGAAACAAGTGAAGCCCCTTTTATTCCTTCACTTTGCTTCCAAGCTCCGAATATTCTTAACAGAAGTCAAAAAACTCCCACACAAACAGTTACAAGAAGAAGGAAAAAAGCAACACAAACCAGGCAAGATAAGGGCTGGAGGACGTCCACAGATAACACACACTGGGAAGGGTGCCAAACTCAGAGAGGAACCATAAACTAGAGATATTTCCATGCTTTCTTTCCAGCGTTCGCCTGTACACAAGTCCGTACTTTTATTCAGTTGTCACAGCTGCAGCCCATGAAGAGGATCAAGGCCCTCTCCTTGACCACATCTCTCCCTTATCCTCTCCTCCCTGCGTGCCCTAGGATGGAGAGGGGATGGGCCTGGGTCCTCCTCTGACTGCTCAGCCAGCCTCTGTCCTTCCTCAGCCTCCTCCACAACCTCCGGAGCTACACTTCCACTCCCTGTCGGCTGTTCCTTCTCTCCCTCAGAGTCAGTTTCCACCAGGGGCATGACAGGGACCCACTAAAGTCTTTCCCCCACTAATTATTATCTCAGGGGCCTGCAAATATAGAGGGAAGAGCAAATGGTCTTGAAGGAGAGAAGGGAGAACCACTGTGCAGCCAATGGTAACAGAAGAGAGTCTTGAGTCAAGAAAGTAACTTGGGAAAATATTTCAGACAAGGCCCTCCCTCGTTCACATGAAGATAAAGTGAAGGAGGAGGAGAAACACATTCAGACTTGCAAGAGTGTTTTACAATAGCTGTTACAATAAAAGTAATCCTGACCAGTGGTGGGATTCAAACATTTTTTACTACAGGTTCTGTGGGTGTGGCTTGGTGGGCGTGGCTTGGGCATGGCAGGGGAAGGATACTGTAAAATCCCCATTCCCTCCCCATCCCACTAACCTGCTTTCCAGCTCCGTTCTCCTGTGCAGGGCAACAAAAGGAGACCCAGCCAATCAGCTGGGACTCGGGAGGCAGAGAATAGATTGGGGCAAGGCCAGTTAGAGGTGATATTTGCCGGTTCTCCAAACTACTCAAAATTTCCACTACCAGTTTTCCAGAACTGATCAGAACCTGCTGAATACCACCTCTGATCTTGACTATACCTGGCATGGGTTTCTTGATAGGGTCTTCCCTGTAAGACCAATAGCAAATTTGGGTCACAGAAGAGATCTAGGACAATTTGCCGAAACCATCTTGCTACGGCCATCTTATCATGGCCATCTCGCTGCAGCAGACATACCACACCACAACTCACCACAGACAATTCCACGTGGGATAACTCAATGCAATAAATGTTATCCAGCACTGTTTCTTTTGACGATATGGCATGCGATCTTGGAGGTCTGAGATCGCTGCCGATATCTTTGCTCCTAGATGATCCAATCGGATCGAAACCATCCCAAAGAGACGGTGAAAGTAAAGAGTGCATCCTGTCGATCCCAGGGATACCGCAAAGTCCCTGGTAGATCCAGGAGAAGCTCTTTTTGCCAGCGGCAAAGAGGCAACCATTAAAGCTGCTGAAGTTGGGACAGCTCCGAAACGAAAGAGAACGGAAAGAGAGAGTGTGCCGGTTGGGTGAGAACTTTTTCTTTATTTTAAGATTTGAAAGGACACCCTAAGGAAAAGAAAGAATCTGTAAAAGTTTTGACAGAAGTGATTAAGCGGCGATTTTAAACAGGAATGTCAAAGTAATATTTTTATTTTTTTTCTCATTGCTGGATTTTCTACACATGATCTTACATTTTGAAGCTGGATTGGTTTTTTTCTCTTCTTTCATCTACTCTTTCTCTCCTTTTTGACTTTATAATATTCTAGGCTAGAGACTCCCTTTTAGTTATTTTTTTTAAATATCTTTTCCTTTTTTAATTAATTCTTATTATATTTTGCTTGGAAAAGGAGGGGGAAAGTGAAAACAAAAGAAACTTTGTAACACTGCCAACTAGAGGCTTGGAAATATTTTATTTCTTTTTCTTGACCAGACAAAGCTGAGAAAGAACTGAGACTTCTTTTCAAGGACTTTGAGCATGTTTGATAAGATAGAGGGAAGAGCATGGGAGAGTATTATTGCAGGTGCTCTTCTGGGTTTCTATCAACAGCTGGAGTCTGGTGTTGAAGCTCATAGGAAAAGAAAAGGTGATAAGTCTTTGGAGAAGAGAGTTATAACAAGAGCATTGGATAATTAAACAAAGTGCAGTGTACTCTTTTTATTTCTTCTAAGCTGTGCTACCCCTCCTCATCAGTTTATTTTTTTGTAATAGCTATTTGGATTTTTGGCCCTTTGGAACTTGTTTTTTTTTTTCCCCTTGCCTTTTGAAGTTAAATTTCTACATTTTTTAAAAACAAATTTTATTAATTTTAAAGACAAACAAACCATCATTAACCATTAATACATGAACCTCTTTCCATTATAAATTTTACAAGTCAAATAAAACATTATTTTATACAATATAATTCTGTTTTAAACCATTTCCATATGAGCATACAAATATCTCTTATCCAATTTCTCTTTATTACTCTTTACTCTTATCCAATTTCACTATTATTATTTTTCTCTATATTTATCCAATTTATTTATTTTATTTTAAAGGAAAAGCTTTAGTATTAATGATTTCCTTCCTTTTCTTTTTAAGGGAATAGTCTTTTTTCTTTTTTTTCTCTCCCTCCCTGGTATTTTTTTTCTTTCCATTTACCTTCCATATTGGTTTTTTTTTTTTTCCTTTCTGGCCTTCTTTTTTTCTTATGCATCCTTTCATATCTGAGACTTCTTAATTGGATTAAGGTGTTGAAGAACCTGAAGAATTTTTCTTTTCTCTTTTTTATTTTTCACTTTCCCGCCTTTTTTAGGATTTAACAACTTTCTCTCTTTTGTATGTGTTTATGGTCTTTTTCTTCATTTTTGAGTTTTTATTGTTATTCAACCAAATGATTGGATTAAGGTATACAAGAACCTGAAGAAATTTCTTTTTTTCTCTTTTTTTAAAAATTATTATTATTATTGCTACTATTTGGCATTTTTTCCCCTGCTATTTTTATTTGGAATTGCAATTGGTTACTTCACAATTGGATTAAGGTCTAGAAGAACCTGAAGATTTTGAATTGCTCAAAATGAGTAGGAAACTAATAGCCCCTGGTTCCTCAACTTCTACTTCTTCCTCTCCACCATCTGGAGGACAACATTCAATACAGACAATGTTACGGCAAGAAAAACAACAAGAAAAAGTGACCCTGCAGATGATTATGCAAGGAATTCAAAATATTCAAACAAGAACAGAGAATATTGAAAAGAGAACAGAGAACATCGAAAAAAGAACAGGGAAAACTGATGAAAAGGTGGAGAACATTCAACAAATGATGAAATATGATGAGAGATTCCAAAAAATTGAAGAAAAAGATAAACAAAGAGACAAGAAGATTGGAGATATTGATAACAGATTAACTGTGGTTGAGCAAGATAAAAGTGGTATGCTGAGATGGGAGATGGACAGATCAGAGTTTTATCTTAGATTCCAAAACATAGAGGAAGAAAGGGGACAAAACCTAGCTGAGATAATGATAGAAATATTGGCTGAAGCTTTGGAAATAACTGAAGAGAAGATGATGGATGGAATAGATGAGGTTTATCGAGTCTTCACAAGATATGCAATGAGAAATAGCTTACCAAGAGAAGTTCACATCAGATTTACAAAGAAAGCCATTAAAATGCAAATATTGCAAGTGGCAAAAGAGAAAACATTGAAATATAAAGACAAGGAGATTGTGGTCTTGAAACAACTACCCAGAAGAGTGAGAGAGATGAGAAGAGAATACCGATTCCTGACCAAAATGCTACTTTAAAAAGAGGTGAATTATAGATGGCTGATTCCAGAAGGTTTAATGTTCACATGGCAAGAACAGAGATATAGAATTGACTCAATTGAGAAAGCTGAATCGTTTTACACAGAATTTTTTGGAGGGAAAGAGGAAGAGGCAGAAAAAGAAAAAGAAATTTCACTAATTGAATTCCAAGAGGACTGCCAAATGACAACTGAAAAAGAAGAAGGTGCAGTAGGTGGAAAGGTGGAAGCCAAAGAACAACGTAAACCAAGATCTACGAGAGCTGCTAAACCTAACTACAAAATATAACCATGGAAGAGAAAAAACTGATTACAATTAATATAAATGGACTTAACTCAGCTGCTAAAAGAAGGAAAACCTTCCATAAATTAGAGAAATTAAAATTTGATATAATCTGCCTCCAAGAAGTACATATCAAAAAGCAATATGAACAATTGTTGATACAGCCAAAATTAGGGAAAATATTTACTTCTTTGACACAATGCAAGAAAAGAGGAGTGGTTCTATATATTAAAGATATTATCCCAGCAAAATTGATTTATACTGATGACGATGGAAGAATACTAATGGTGGAAATAATGGACAATAATGTGAAAACACTCCCGATTGCAATTTATGACCCGAATGACAATAAAGAATTTTATAAAAAATTACATATGAAAATAATTGAACTGGACTATGCTAATATAGTTATGATGGGAGATTTTAATGGAATTGTAGACAATTAACTGGACTATACAGCACAGAAAACAATAAAGCAAAACAGAAAGACTCTCCCTAAATCTTTTTTTAAAATGGTAGATGAAATAAACTTAAAAGATACATGGAGAGAAAGAAATGCTAAAGCTAAACAATACACCTTCTACTCAAATAGACATTTATCATGGTCCAGAATAGATATGATATGGATGTCAACAGAATTGTTAACTAATATTCAAAAAATAAATATTGAAACAAGTACTTGGGCAGATCACAATCCAATGACAATTAAATGGAAAGGACAAAGAAGAAGATCTAGATGGACGTTAAATAATACTATATTAAAGGAAAAAGACTTCACACAGTGGACGGAGAAAGAACTGGCTTTTTTCTTTAGAGAAAACAAAAAAGAAGATACATCAAACCAGAATGTATGGGATACAATGAAGGCATATGCCAGAGGCTTGATAATAGATTATACAAGGAAAAGAAATGGCAAGAAAAGATTAGCCTCTAAGGCATTAGAGGATGAGTACAAAGGACTTGAAAAAGAGCTACAGAAAAGGCCACAGAAAAAGGACATTAAGTTAAAAATGAATATAATTAAACATAAAATGGGTCTAATAGAAAAAGAAGAACTAGCACCAAAATTAGAGGTGCGAAACAGAACTACTTTGAAGATGCAAATAAACCAGGTAGATGGTTAGCATATAAATTGAGAAAGGAGAAAGAATCAAGGAAAATATTGCAATTAATAGATGACCAAGGCCAAGTTTGCCATGGTAGTAAAGAGAAGAAGGAAATCATACGAGACTATTATGGGAAACTATACACACAAGAGAATATTGATGAGGAAAGAGTTAAACAGTATTTACAGAATGCTAATCTACCCCAGATACCTAAAGAGATTGAAACAATGTTAGAAAGCAATATAACGATGATGGAGTTAACTGAAGCACTCAAGAAGCAAAATAATGGAAAGGCACCAGGCCCAGATGGACTTCCAGCAGAATTTTATAAAACATTACAAGAATCGCTGAACCTTCCATCGCTAGAATTTATGGATGAAGTTATGTTAAAGAAGAGGATACCTAAATCATGGTCAGAAGCTTATATTACACTTGTCCCAAAAGAGGAGGCCGATCCATTACAAATCAAGAACTATAGACCTATTTCCTTACTAAATGCAGATTATAAAATTTTTGCTTCAATATTGGCAGAAAGACTTAAAAAATACTTAAATATGTTTATCCATTCTGATCAAAATGGATTTCTGCCAGAGACAAATTAAAGACAATATGAGAGTAATCATGGACACTTTGGAATACTACGAGGCACATCCTGAAAGACAAATGGCTTTGATATTTCTAGATGCACAGAAGGCATTTGATAATGTGAATTGGCGATTCATGTTACTACAGCTGGAACAGATGGGCTTTGCAAAAAAATTTATTCAAGCAATAGAAGCTATATATCATAAGCAAACGGCAAAGGTAATGGAGAACTGACAGACTCTATTGATATAAGAAAAGGAACAAGACAAGGGTGCCCACTATCACCTCTGTTGTTTGTGTTAATCTTGGAAGTGCTAAACAGAAATATTAGAGATGAAAAGAATATAAAAGGGATGAAAATTAAAAAGGAAGAATTTAAGTTGCAAGCATTGGCAGATGATCTGGTTTTCATTCTAGAAGACCCACTAGAAAGAGCATTAAAATTGATAGAAAAGATAGAGGTATATGGGAAGGTGGCTGGTTTGAAAATAAGCAAAGACAAAACAAAGATTTTGACAAAGAATATGTTATCAAGACAAAAGGAAGAACTGGCGGATGTATTAAAAATCCAGATCACGAATAAGATCAAGTACTTGGGGATACATTTGACAGCAAGATGCAATACACTAAAAGAGAATAATTATATCAAACTTAAGCAGCAGATAGCGCTAGATTTGGCGAAATGGGAAAATTTACCACTGTCACTAATAGGGAGAATATCAACAATCAAGATGAATATATTACCCAGAATTTTATATTTGTTTCAAAAAATTCCAATTAGGCTTGGAAAAGATTACTTTGAAGATTTAAATAAAATTGTGTTGAAATACATATGGCAAGGTAAGAAAGCGAGAATAAAGTTAAAACTTTTGCAAGATGCTAGAATAAGAGGAGGATTTGGTTTGCCTAATTGGGAGTTGTATTACCAAGCTACAAATTTGATGTGGGTTAAGGAATGGATAACATTAAGAAATACTAGATTGTTGACATTAGAAGGACATGATCTGTTGTTGGGGTGGCATGCTTTTCTATGGCATAAAGGAACTAAAACACAGGGGTATTTCAGAAGACATTATATACAGGAGTCTCTGTGGTTAAACTGGGAGAAGACTAAAAGGCAATGTTATTTGAAAATTCCAGTCTGGCTATCGACTATTGAAGCATTTTCTTATCCTATAATATATAAAAAGAACAAACAGTTAGATATGGTGAAATATTGAATGAAAAGGGTGAACTTAAATCTATATAAAAATTAGAGGACATTTGACAGCAAGATGCAGTACACTAAAAGAGAATAATTATATCAAACTTAAGCAGCAGATAGCGCTAGATTTGGTGAAATGGGAAAATTTACAACTGTCATTAATAGGGAGAATATCAACAATCAAGATGAATATATTACCCAGAATTTTATATTTGTTTCAAACAATTCCAATTAGGCTTGGAAAAGATTACTCTGAAGATTAAAATAAAATTGTGTTGAAATACATATGGCAAGGAAAGAAAGAGAGAATAAAGTTAAAACTTTTGCAAGATGCTAGAATAAGAGGAGGATTTGGTTTGCCTAATTGGGAGTTGTATTACCAAGCTACAAATTTGATGTGGGTTAAGGAATGGATAACATTAAGAAATACTAGATTGTTGACATTAGAAGGACATGATCTGTTGTTGGGGTGGCATGCTTTTCTATGGTATAAAGGAACTAAAACACAGGGGTATTTTAGAAGACATTATATACGGGAGTCTCTGTGGTTAAACTGGGAGAAGACTAAAAGGCAATGTTATTTGAAAATTCCAGTCTGGCTATCGACTATTGAAGCATTTTCTTATCCTATAATATATAAAAAGAAACAAACAGTTAGATATGGTGAAATATTGAATGAAAAGGGTGAACTTAAATCTATATAAAAATTAGAGGAACAAGGTATAAAGATGAATTGGTTTTCATATGCACAAATACATTCAAGGTATGATAAAGACTCTAAAACAGAAGGTTTTTATGATAAACTGACTGACTTAGATAAGATTTTGACAGGTACTGATGAAAAGGTGATTAAAAAATTGTATGGATATTTGTTAAAAATTAAACTAGAAGAAGAACAAGTTAAAGAAACTATGATTGCTTGGGGGAAGAATTTTGGATATGGGATTGATCTAGAGAAATGGCAAAAATTGTGGTCTCAAAATTATAAAATGACAATGTCAACAGCATATAAAGAAAATTTGTATAAAATGTTATACAGGTGGCATTTTCCCCCAACAAGAATAGCAAGAATGTTCAAGAATAAATCTGAAAAATGTTGGAAATGTCATCAGACACCTGGCTCATATTACCATATGTGGTGGACATGTACGGATGCTAAAAAATATTGGACTAAAATCCACATGCGGTTGGAAAAAATGAAAAAAAAAAGCATATAGATTTGAAACCAG
Source organism: Notechis scutatus (assembly GCF_049901735.1). NCBI lineage: Eukaryota > Metazoa > Chordata > Lepidosauria > Squamata > Elapidae > Notechis > Notechis scutatus. The sequence continues at coordinate 4,907,127 of NC_142010.1, read as the reverse complement.
AGATATTTTTATTGGGAATTTTACCTGAAATATATAGTAAAGAACTGAAATACCTGACTGTAAATGTATTAACAGTGGCTAGGATTGTATTTGCTAAAAATTGGAAAAATGAGAAAATGCCATCACAGGAGGAAATCATTAAGAAAATATTGGAATGTGCTGAAATGAGTAGATTGACATTTGAAATCAGAGAACAAGATAATTAACAATTTTATAAAATTCGGGATCTATTCTATCAATGGTTAGACAATAAAATATAGTAATGAATTATGTAGATTCTTAGAAAATAATAAATATATAAAGATGTATTCTTTTCTTATTATATCTACAAAATGATTCTAGGATAGATTTGAGATGATAATATGAACTGTCATAAAACAAATTAAGTAAAATGTGATTGTTTTGTAAAACATGAATGAATAAAATATAGTCAAATGATTGGTTAATAATGATATTAATCTATTTAATACTTGATTGAAAATACGAGAATATATACAATGTAATTGTAATTGAAGACTACGAAATGGAAGCACAAAACAATTTGTAACCCAACCGGCACACTGTATGTATATATATATGGAAGATGGCTTGATGTTTTTATGTTTTGTTTGTTTATGTTTGTTTTAAAAACCAATAAAAATTTTTAAAAAATGGAAACAATGTCAAAGAAACAGTAGCAGAAAATATTTATTGTCATGTTTTATTATGTATTCATCTAGTTTGGATCACCGCATTCCAAAATGATGTTGAGACTTTAGAAAAAGTGCAAAGAAGAGCAACTAAGATGATGAAAGGCCTGGAGACTGAAACCTATGAAGAACGGTTGCAAGAATCGGGAGCGGCCAGTCTAGAGAAAAGAAGGAGTGGGGACATATATCTACAAAGAAGAGGCAGTCAAGCTATTCTCCAAAGCAGTGGTCCCCAACCTTTTTGTACCAGGGACCAGTTTCACGCAGAAACACTTTTTCAAGGACCGGGGAGGAGTCCGAGTTTGGTGGTTTGCTTGCAGACGTTTCATTACCTGACTAGGTAACATCTGATGTTGTTACCTAGTCGGGTAATAAAACGTCTGCCAGCAAACCACCAAGTTCAGGAGCGCCAATGCCGCCCCATTGCAACCCTGAGTGACAGATATTCTCTTCTATTGGGACATTTAAAACGGAGGGTTTCAGCTGCAGATTCAGGAACTGCGCCGGGCTGAGGAGCGCCTTCAAAACTGAGCGCTGGGCGGTGGCGGCCCATGGCTGTCTCCACAGCTCAGGACAAGTCCCTGCAGGACGGCTGAGAAGCCCTGCCTTTCGGCCCTGCCTTCCTCAGCCTCATCCCTCAGGTGTCTCCCTCCCTCCCTCAGCCTCATCCCTCAGGTGTCTGCCTCGTTCCTCTCTCAGTCGCTCTCTCGCTCCTCCATCAGCCCAGGAAGAAACTGCTTCAAAGAAGCCGGCAGGGCGGCTTTTCCTGTTAGCGCAGCTCCTCCGAAGCGCCCGTTCACCCCCACCCCGCCGCCAGCAGTTCAATCCAGTGCTCCGTTCTGCCTGCCTGCCTGCCTGCCTTCATTTCTGGTTGTTTCGGAGCAGCTTCGGCTGAGTAAAAGAGGCGAATAGTTATTATTCTCAGCCGAAGCTGCTCAAACAACCAGAAATGAAGGCAGGCAGGCAGGCAGAACGGAGCACTGGATTGAACCGCGGGCAGCGGGTGGGGGTGAACGGGCGCTCGGAGGAGCTGCACCAACAGGAAAAGCCACACTGCCGGCTTCTTTGAAGCAGTTTCTTCCTGGGCTGGTGGAGGAGCGAGAGAGCGACTGAGAGAGGAACGAGGCGGGAGGAAACCCGAGCCACTGAGCCAGAGAGTAGGACAGGCTTTGGTTGCTTCCTCCCTCCCCTTCTTTCATTTGTGTCCTTGATCCCTGATCCCAGCAGCATTCACCGAAGGCGAAGAAAGCCGCCATTTTTTTTATTTTTATTTTTATTTTCTTTGCAGCCCGGTACAAAGTGATCCACGGACCGGTACCGGTCCACGGCCCGGTGGTTGGGGACCCCTGCTCCAAAGCACCCGAGGGCAGGACAAGAATGTACGGAAACTAATCAAGGAGAGAACCAGGGGGTGGGATTCTACCAGTTCGGACCTATTCACTAGAACCAGTTGTTAACATTCTAAGCAGTTCAGAGAACCAGTTGTTAGAAGAAAATTACTGGCCTAATCCTGTAAGGAAGGCAGGAAGGAAACATTCTGGTGTTGCTTACAGAAACTGCCTCTCCGTTAACCCTTATTACATTCTTGGCAGGACTAGACTTCCTGTCTCTGGAACTTCTCTGGAGGTTTTTTTCCTCCTTTGCTGGTACTTTGCTTGTGTGGAGTGACCATTCAAAGTTACAATGGCACTGAAAAAAGTGACTTATGACCATTTTTCACACTTACGACTGTTTCAGCATCCCCACAGTCATGAGAGGCCAGGTGAGGAGATGCGTGCCTCGATGTGAGTGATATTGAGTTGGCCACGCTCAGCCAAAAACATGAGCTCCAAGCCATGCCCACCAACTTAGCCACGCCCACAGAACCGGTTGTTAAAAATTTTGAATCCCACCCCTGGAGAGAAGCAACCTAGAACTAAGGATAATTTTCTGATGGTGAGAACAATTAATTAGTGGAACAACTTGCCCTCAGTAGTTGAAAATTCTCCAACACTGGAAATCTTTAAGAAGAGATTGGACCACCATTTGTCTGAAATGGTATAGAATTTCTTGCCTGAGCAGGGAATTGGACTAGAACAGGAGTGTGAAACTCCAGGCCCATGGGCTGGATGCATCACATGCAGTGGGTGGGATTCATTTTTTTTATTACTGGTTCTGTGGGCGTTGCTTGGTGGGCGTGGCAGGGGAAGGATACTGTAAAAGCTCCATTCCCTCCCCACACCTGGGGGAAGGTTACTGCAAAATCCCATTCCCTCCCCTCCCCACGAACCTGCTTTCCAGCTCCGTTCCCCTGTGCAAGGCAACAAAAGAAGACCCAGCTGATCAGCCGGGACTTGGGAGACAGAGAATAGATGGGGGCAGGGCCAGTCAGAGGTGGTATTTGCTGGTTCTCCGAACTACACAAAATGTCCGCTACTGGTTCTCCAGAACTGGTCAGAACCTGCTGAATGCCACCTCTGGTCACACATCCAGTTTAGCAAAGGGGGAAAAAGTTGTGATATGTCATATGACGACAACGTGACGCTGTGAGTTTGACTCCCCTGGACTAGAATAACTCCAAGGCCTTTCCAACTGTCTTATTCTGTTCTATTCCGTTTCATTCCATTCCGGTCCATCCCATCCCATCCCATTCCATTCTACGCTATCCTACCCTACCCTACCCTATCCTATCCTAATCAGTGACATTCTGTCTTATTGTCGCTGTTAACATCAGTCCCGTATTCCATGAGATTGGCTTCTTACTCTGATCGATTGCCGTTGTGGAAACCCAGCCAAACTGCAAGGTGATTTGCAGCACTAACAGGGTCGCTACCAGCAAGGGATTTGCAGAAGAAGGCAGCAATTCCTTTGGCTAATGTGCCTGCCAGGGCATGTCAATCCCAGCAGCTGCCAAAGGCCCCAAGAGGAAAAATGGTAAAGCTGCATCTTGCCAACGTTTCTCCCAAATTCCTCCCACCCCCCCCCACGACTCAGGTTGGATAAAAAGCTCCTGCAGAGATTTGACATGCAGAAATGAAATGTAGCATCTTCTATCAAGAAAATAGACGTCTACCTCTTGTTTGACCCACGTTCAATGCCAAGCCATGAATTTAAAAGGTAATGCTTCTGTCCTAACTAATCTTGGTCTGAATAGACAGCATTATAAATGAATTAAATGGGCATTTTTTTTAAAAAAAAAAAAAGCCTGCTGAAGTCCCCCGTTGGGCTGGGCGGGGAGGAATTGACTGTTTGGCTCACATTATTTACATTGCTATGGTTATTCTGATGTCTGAAAAGTAACCACAACAAATATTCCTAAAATAACACTGTTTTCCCCCTTGCGGTTTAATTTGAAATATAGCCAATGTTAAATTTTTCTGAGCCTTGTTTTGAATCTCCACCATGTATACATCTGCAAAAGCAGGGGTTTCTGCAGGGAAACACGGATTAAAATTATTTTAATTTCCAGTATTTGAGGAGATTCCCACCCCCACCCCCTTACCTGCACTGTGCCTCACAGCTGACTTTTCGGCTGGTTTGAGGCCTTTTTCGGCCTCCCAGAGGCTTGGAAAAAGCCTCTGCAAGGCTTTTCAAGATGAAGTATAGGCCCATTTCATCACTTGTGGTATTACAGGAAGTGATGAAACGGGCCTATAATTCATCCTGAAAAGCTTTGCAGAGGCTTTTTCCAAGTCTCTGGGAGGCCGAAAAAGGCCTCAAACCAGCCAAGAGGCGCGCAGCACAAATGGCTCTGTGTGCTACTTGTGGCACGCGTGCTATAGGTTCACCCTCATGGACCTATACCATTTCAGACAAGTGACTGTCCCAGTCACTTCTTAAAAACCTCCAGTGACGAAAGCACCTACCATGGTCTAATGGCAAGCTGTTCCACTGGTTAGTTGTCCTCACTGTTAGAAAGTTTCTCCTTAATTCCAGGTTGTTTCTCTCCTTAATTAATTTCCATCCATTGTTTTTTGTCCTGCCCTCTGGTGCTTTGGAAAATAGATTGACCCCCTCTTCTTTGTGGCAGCCTCTCAAATACTGGAATACCACTATCTTGTCCATCCTAGTTCTTCTTTTCTCTAGACTAGCCAAACCCAAATCCTGCAATCGTTCCTCATATGTTTTAGTCTCCAGGCCTTTAATCATCTTAGTTGCTCTTCTGTGTTCTTTTTTCCAAAGTCTTAACATCTTTTTGTAATGTAGTAATCTAAACCGGATGCAGTATTCCAGGTGTGGTCTTACTACGGCTTTATAAAGCGGTACTAATACTTCACATGATTTTAATTCTATGCCTCTGTTTATACAGCCAAGGATTGTACTAGCATTTTTTGGCTGCCGCCGCACACTGCTCGCTCATATTTATGTGATCGCCCTCTAAGACTCCAAGGTCCCTCTCACAGTTATTGTTACAAGAAACAATGGATGGAAACTAATCAAGGAGAGAAGAAGTAAAGAGCAATTTGCTGACAGAATAATTAACCAGTGGAATGGGTTGCCTTCAGACCTCACTGGAGGCTTTTAAGAAGAGACTGGACAGTCACTTGTCTCAAATTGTATAGGTTCTCCTGCTTGAGCAGGGGTTGGACTAGAGGACCTCCAAGGCCCCTCCCAGCATTATTCTGATTGAAATCACAGGCAGCCTCCCCCAACCTGGTGCCCTCCCAATGTGTTGGACTACAACTCCCATCAGCCTTGACCTTCACAACTCTTTGATTATGGGAATTGTATTACATTGGTATTGATTCAATTTATTGTAGTTGGTTGGATTTGAAATGCCAAACTAAGCTTTGCAATGGAAAGGAAGGGTGTTTAAAGAAAAGATTAGGGAAGGGAAGAGAAGATTCAATGCTTTCCTTGTGGGAAGGATCATCGTTAAAAGGGTGCAATTGGCAGGAATTCAGGAGAGAGAAAAGAAAGCTACAGAACCTCAGGTTTGTGTAAATGTTTGAAGGGTCAAAGAGATAGGTTGCCAAAGTCTCTGGCGAGCCTCAGGATCTACTAGATGCTCTCTGTCTCTCCCTCCCTCCCTCTCTCCCATTTCCCTCTCTTTTACTGTTTTAAAAATGGAAAGGAGAAGCGAAACACTGCTCCCTTGTAATCTGGCAAGATAGATCCGACAAGAAACACAACCAGATACGAGCTAATTTTACTTCTTTTGTAAAGCTGCATTAACAGCTTGCAAAGCTACGTTTAACAACATTGTCTTTGGACAACGCTGGCTCCCTTGGCCAAGAAACGGAGTTGAGCAGCGCGCTTTAGAGTTGGATACAACTGAACAGAGGAAATCTTTACTATTTTTTTTTAAAAAAAGGAAAAGGTATAATTTCCCAAATATGAGTATTTGCTAACTGGGAGGGGTAGGAATTTTGTTTCAAAAAGCGTATCTTTCAAAATTCACCCTTCAGCGGCACATAAAGACGGGGCATATAATTTTGCAACAGAAACCTCACTATTAAGGGTCCAGTTTCTGCATCTCCTCGGCTCCTTCCATCAAAGAGTCTACAGAGCCTCAGTCACAAGGATTGATTCAGAGGTTTGCAATCGGCGTCCAGTATACATTAACAGAGAAGCGGTTATTACAAATCCAACGGCAGAATGGATGCCAGTGAATGGGTGAATAGTGAAAGGCCCAGATTTCAGCACGAGAATATTGGTTGGCTTTGATGGCTCAGCTCTATTTTGGCAGAAGACTTTCACGGATGAAGGCAAAACTACGGATCCCTGGGATAATGACGCGAGATCGACAGAAGACTTCCACTTCATTTAGCCTCTCCTAGACAACTAGTCCTCAACTTATGACCACAACCGAGCCCAACATTTCTGTGGCTGAGTGAGAAATCTGTCCAGTGAGTCGTGTCCCGTTTTGCGACTTTTCCTGCCGTGTTTGTTAAGTGAATCCCTGCAGCAGTGGTGATAGGCTACTGGTTTGGACCGGTTCAGCCTAACCAGTAGTAAAAAAAAAAAGCCTTCCTTTTTACAAGCTTTGTGTCAGGGCTCCGGCAGTTACCCCCATTTAAATCATGAGTCTCTAGCCAGATTTTCAAAATTTCAAGATTTATTAGGAGTAAACATGCCGGCACTGCCTGGGTGTAGCCGACCCTGAGACACATCATTCATTGTCACCCTTGACCCTGGTTTTCCCCCCACCCCCTGGGTGTATCGTAATTCATATTCTCCAATGGGACACATCCATAGCCAAGAGTCATCAGTCATGCTCTCCAGTTAGAATTTTGCGCGACAGAAACGTCAGTCACCTAGAAACTATCTTTGAAAACATTTATGGAATGCAAGCTGCCCAATGCTCCCCGCTCCCTTTCTGTTGGCAACTCTAAAAAGACCACAGAAATATTTTATGAGTTGACACTTTGTATGCGACTACACTTCCCCACATCTCCTAAGCCCCAAATGTCGGCCCATACTATGCACAGGAAGTCGGCAGGTCCCTGTTCATTCCTCTGTGGAATTTCTTGAGGGGATGTTGGTGAAGGTCCCATGGTCATAAGATGCTGCTGCTGCTGCTGCTGCTTCTGGTTTGATCTTAAGCTGAATTGTGGCTAGATTTTAAGATGAATTATGGAGCTAACCAGCTCAGCGCAATAGCTAGGAAACACATTCCCCATCTTTCCTCTTCGACATTGGCTCCAGTGACTGTCCAGCCATGAACATATGTTCCAGTCTTGTAAAGAATGCAGCCTGTCCTGTTGTCTTAAGCAATGGAATGACCTGGGAGGAGATGGAAGTGATAGAAGAACAGACTGGCTCTCTTCCATCCTTCTGCTCATCGTCCTCTTTTCTCTCTGTCCAAAACTTCTCTCTCTCTCTCTCTCCCCCTTCACCCCTCCACCACGTTCTCTCCCTCTTTCCAGTCGGTGATCTCATCCTTTTTCGGGTGAGTGGGGGGAACATGATGGCCAACGCTGTTGGGGGTGAAAGAGTCTGTAGAACAGAGGCCAGCAAGAGGTAAAGGGGAGGGCTACCAATGTCTGGGGCAAGCCATAAAGAGTTCGGGTGAGGGTGGGAGTGGGGTTCAAGTCATGCTTTAGGAAGGCAAGGCATGGGATCGATCTTTAGGGGGCCAAAGAAGAAAGCTAGCTAGGTCTACCTCAGTGTGGATGTTGTGTGGTCTTCAACTCCCAGAATTCCCCAGGCAGCATGACAGACTTTCCCTAAGTCCACTGTTTTTGAACCCTGACAACTTTAAGATGTTCGGACTTCTACTTGCTAGCTGGAGAAAGCTGGGAATTGGAAGTCCATGCATCTTCCAAGCTGCCAAGATTGAGAAACCCTGCTGCAGGAAGACGTATTTTCACAAAAATCTGGCAGTACTAAATCCTTGTGATCCCCAGTCCTCTTCCAAATTTCAGAAATCATATGCTTTGATGAACCATGCCCTATCTGTGTTTGTAACCACACAAACACCTGAAGGCAGAAGAAGGAGCAACGGATGGAAACTAATCGAGGATAGAACCAAACCTAGAACTAAGGAGACATTTCCTGACAGGGAAAACAATTAATCAGTGGAGTGGCTTGTCTCCAGAAGTTGTGAATGCTCCAACACTGGAAGTTTTTAAGAAGAGATTGGACAACCATTTGTCTGAAATGGTGTAGGGTTTCCTGCCTGAGTAGCAGTTGGACTACAAGGTCCCTTCTAACTTTCTTATTCTGTTAAACACCTTGGCTTCACCTGAACCTGGAATTCATTTAGACTTATCGGATTATTTCTTCTCAATTATTTTTCTGAATGGGCCCATATGTGGATCTCCTGAATATGCTTGTGTATACGTGTGTGTGGGAGGAGTTGTTTGGTTGTTCAGTCACTAAATAAGAGGTGGTATTCAGCAGGTTCTGACCAGTTCTGGAGAAGCGGTAGCGGACATTTTGAGTAGTTCGGAGAAGCGGTAGTGGAAATTTTGAGTAGTTTGGAATACCATCTCTGACTGGTCCCGCCCTCATCTATTATCTGCCTCCCGAGTCCAGGCTGATCGGCTGGGTCTTCTTTTGTTGCCCTGCACAGGAGAACAGAGCTGGAAAGCAGGTTAGTGGTGTGGGGAGGGAATGGGGATTTTGCAATATCCTTCCCCTGGAGTGAGGTGAGAAAGGAGATGTGACAACATCCTTCCCCTGCCATGCCCACCAAGCCATGCCCATCAAGCCACACCCACAGAACCAGTAGTAAATTTTTTTGAATCCCACCACTGCACTAAATCATGTTCAACTCTTTGTGACCTCATAGCACACTTGGTCCTCCTATCTTCTCCTATCTCCCAGATCAGCAAGGCTGGCTGGTGAATTCTGGGAGTTGAAGTCCACAAGTCTTAAAGTTGCCAAGTTTGGAGAACTCTGTCTTTCAAATTCATGTTCATTGCTTTGCATTAATGACCCTATATAACCATATCATCCTCTGCCTTTCCTTTCTCCTTTTGCCTTCAGTTTTTCCCAACATCTTTCCCAATGAGACTTCTCATTAGTTGGCCAAAGCATTTCAGCTTCACCTTCAGGATCTGCCCTTCCAAAGATTGATTGGATTGTCTTACAATCCAAGGGACTCTCAAGAATCTACTCCAGCACCACAATTCAAAAGCAGTGTGAGGGCATAGCAAGCACAGAAACCCCCTTAACCCTTCTCAACATTTACCTGCTCCAGGTCCAATCCTGGCCTAACACAGCAGATTGCAGAAATTATCTTTCAAGAGTTCATCTGCCACCTGAAGCAGAGTCTCCCATAAGATGGAGGTTAAAAAAGGCAAGAGTCTGTCCTAACCAGGCCATCAAAGCCCTACCCCTATTTTTATACACACATTGTGTGTGCAAAGCATGCGAAACAGGGCAGGGTTTCAATCTCACAGTTGAGGCCAATATCTTGACCTTTTTGAACGTTCTCCCCAAGGATTCCTTCTATCTCAGGACTGATAAAGCATTTGAGTCATTATGTGGTTGTTGGTGGAAACCACGGGGATGATGATAAAGATAGCATTTTAAGAGACTTTCCTAGATTGGTAGCATCACCAACTAGTGATGACTGACCACCAGCTACTTTTCACAGCTAAGAGGAGCCAGAAGTAGGATTAAAGGATTCAAATGCGGAGAAAGAGCCATAAGAATGTGCCTCTTTAATACTAAACACCTAAGTCCTAAGGAGATTCTCAATCGTCCAGGTCATGGTTGTCCCAAAGGTCTTTTTTCTAAAAGGCAATGTCTGGTTTGTCCCAACAGCTGAACAGGACAGGTGGAGACTTCAACAGATAGTTAGAACTGCAAACAAAACAACCGCAATCACCCTGTCTTCCATTGAGGATCTGCATGAACCAGAAAGAGGGCCGAGAAAATATCTACAGACCCCTCACATCAGAGATGGTATTCAAGCAGGTTCTGACCAGTTCTGGAGAACCAGTAGCAGAAATTTTGAGTAATTCGGAGAACCGTCCAATACCACCTCTGACTAGCCCCGCCCCATTTATTCTCTGCCTCCCGAGTCCCAGCTGATTGGCTGGGTCTCCTTTTGTTGCCCTGCACAGGAGGATGGAGCTGGAAAGCAGGTTAGTGGGGTGGGGAGGGAATGGGGATTTTGCAGTAACCTTACCCCAGGAGTGAGGTGGAAATGGAGATTTTAGAGCAGGGGTCCCCAACCACCAGTCCCGCGGACCGGTACCGGTCCGTGGAACAAGTCCTACCGGACCGCTGGTTTGCTGGCGCCGCCATCTTTTTGATGAAAAGTGCCTCCGGTGAGCTTTTCCGGTAGAAAGCTCACCGGAAGCACTTTTCATCAAAAGATGGGGCTAGCTTCGGTGAGCTTTTCCGGTAGAAAGCCATTTCTACCTGGAAAAGCTCACCGAAGGCGCTGCATCTTTTTTGATGAAAAAGTGCTTCCGGTGAGGTCACCGAAGCACTTTTTCATCAAAAAGATGGCGGCGCCAGCTAATGCCGGTACCGGGCCGCCAAAAAAGGTTGGGGATACCGGGCCGCGGCATAAGAAAGGTTGGGGATCACTGTTTTAGAGTATCCTTCCCCTGCCATGCCACCAAGCCACATCACACCCACCAAGTCACGCCCACAGAACCGGTAGTAAATTTTTTTGAATCCTACCACTGCCTCACATCCTGGACATAAACTGTTTCAATTTCTCCGCTATAGGGAGGATGCCGCTATAGGGCATTGAATGCGAAAACAACTGGACCCAAAGATAGTTTTTTTCCCCGTGCCACCACTCTGCTGATAACTTAATTCCCCCAGCACTATCTTAGGCTTAAAGATATTTACTCATGTTGTAGTAGGCTGTATTGATGTTATCTTCTCATCTTCACAATTTTCTTATCTTCTCATCTTTCCCAATACCTTCTCCTATTGGCATCGATGATTTATCACTTGTTGTTGTATCTTATGATTAATGATCGTAACAATGATCTATGATATATGGCCTATCACTGTTGTTCGTATGTACACCGAGCTTATGCACTGGAGACAAATCCTTTGTGTGTCCAATCACACTTGGCCAATAAAGAATTTTATTCTACTCTAAATGCCTGTGGAGATTCTCAGTCATCCAAGACATGGTTGTCTCAGAGATCCTATTTTCTAAAAGGCAACTGAACTTTCTTGGGTTTTTTTTCTTCTTTGAAACAGTTTTGCTAAAATATTCTTAATACTATGACTCCCCTGAACTAGGATGGAGACCGATGCTATCTCAAACTGTACTAGGGCTGCTCAAATTATTTTGACATCCAAGGCTGAAAAATAGATCAACTCTACCTTCCTCAGACTTTAAACTAATAATGAATGAAATAATTGGTGAGTAGCATTTAATCAGGCCCCAAATTTGCTCTCTGAGGGCTACTGAGTCACTCTAATGTAGTTTTTCTCAATCACAGCAATTTGGAGCTGTGTGGATTTCGACTCCATTCGGCATGGCTGGCTGGGGAATTCTGGGAGTTGAAGTCCGCAGTTCTTCAAGGATTCAAGATTGAGAAACTCTGCTGTAATGCTAGAGCCGCCTTTGGAAATTAATTGCTGCAAGATTGAACGATGGCCAGAATGGCTGCTGACTCAGACCAAGGCCACTTCAAGTCCACAATCCTTTCAGAGATAAGCAGTGTCTCAATTCGCCGAGATTGCATTGAAAGATTCTGGCTGTTGGCTGCAGATAAGTCTTCCTTTTGTTAAATATGGTCCCATAAATCATCACAATTGGAGGCAGCGAATTCTGCAATATGTTTTATTCAGTCATTGTCTGGATGACGTAACCAGGGGTGGGCTTCAAAAATTTTAGCAATGGGTTAGGAGAACTTCCGGTTTGCAGGGCTTTGGTGGCAGGCAGGAATCCACGATCGTGCGTGGTTTCTGCCTGGGCTCGCCGCTGGAGTGCCCCGAGCCAGCTGGCTTCGGGGCTAAGCCACCCCGTAGAGGTGATGAAGAAGGGGGAGATCACCAGCAGGGTCGAGGAGAGCTGCATCTCTCCTCCTCAGCTGGTCAAACTCCCTTTCCCGAAGGTGGTAGGAGCGGTGGTCAGAAATGGCCACCTCAAAGAAGCACTCAACCAGAAAAGAAAGTGCAGGAGGAAGATAAGAAGTGAAAGTTTTGGCTGACTGGGATAAAAAGCAACAACTAAGGTACCCTGGAATTTAAATTTTATAAAAGATAACATCGCTCCCAAAGAAGAGTCAGAAGCAGCGAAAGAAAGTGAAAAGGGAAAGTTTTTTTTCTTTTTTCACTCTCCTTCCTCACATTGACAACGAAGAGAGCTGAATAAGAAATCGGAAAAATCCGCTTTGGCACCAATAATTAAGCTGAAAATACAATTAAATGCCAAAGGGACAATAAAGATTTCTGGACACTAAAAAATCTTTTTTGTCTATAAGTAGGAAGGGAGAGGAAAAGAATAAGGGCAGGATCTGGAAGGAGGAGACTGCCTGGACTTCAAAAGAATTTAAAGTAAAATCTCAATAAGACTTCTAAAAGACACATTTTAACTGGAACTTTGTAACTAAATAGTAACCCCAGGAAGAGAAAGTGAAAAAAGAAGAAAGTGTAAAAGGAAACAGCTTGTGTGTATTTGGATTGCTTGGTGACTTTGGGATTTTTGGATACTATATTTGAATGACTAAAAACAATTGGGTGGTTGTTTAAAAAATTCTACAGTGGCACTATCTCTGGATGAACTGAAAATGGAATTTAAAAAATATAAAGAAGAGACACAAGAAGGGAAGGGCTCCTTTGGCTCTGTTTTCCAATTCTTAGAAATGGTGATTCGTAACTACGAGAAACAACAAGAAAAGACCGCGCAACAAGAAGATTGGGATAAAGAAGAAGCCATCTTTAATGAACAAGTAACTCTATCTGGGGAAGAAAGGGGAAAGGGGGGGAAAGAGAATGGAGAATTTAAGACTTAAAAAAACAGCCAAAGAAGGGAAAAATAATTTGAAAAGTGGATATAATGTTGGAAAACAACAGAAAAGGGGAATACAGAAGAGGGAAATGGAGGTGGAGAGACGGGGTAAAAAGGGGAGAGAGAAGAAGAAAGGGAAGAAGGAAAGGAAGAGAAGTTACAAAGGTTTGGAGCAAGATATAAAGAAACAGGACTTATTCAGAGATAATGGGTGAAAATCTAACTGAAAACGGGATTCTGTGAAAGTACATAAGATGGTATTGTTATATTTGTAATAGAAATAATGTTAGAAAATTGGAAACAACATATGATTAAAAAGAGGGATAAAATAGTCAGTGTAATTTAGTGAAACTTTTGTCAACAAAATAAATGAAATAAAATAAATGAGAGAATTGAATCAGGAAGGAATGGGAATATTTTAATTACTCAATGTTTTATAAAATATAAGTGAAGTGGGGGGAATTAACTATGGAAAGTTTATAAGTGTTCCCATAGAAGTATGATATTTATCTGAAAAGTAATGTGTAAAATGTTAAGATTTAAATGAATATTAATATTAATGATAGAATTGAATTGGAATGGATTGTTGTTCTAATTATATTATACATTTATAATTTTTTCCTTTTTTAAAATACAGTGTGTAGTTTTAGAAAGTACCAAGCAGAATCCGAACGGAAGTTATGTATTATATTAAGTGTTATAATTTTAGGGGAAAGATATAAAGGCGTCATACTCCAATCAGTGATTACAGGAGAAATTTTGTTTAATGAGAAAAGATAGTAGACAGTTGAAACAGGACAGACAAAGGTTATAAGTACAATGATTTGAATTGAGATGAAATAAATAAAACAAAATTAAGAAAGTTAAAAGAGGGGAGAAGCTATATTGAAAATGTAGAATAGTAATAAGATATGGAATGGAATATAAAAATGAGCATGAACTTGAATTTGTATCTGTACGAAGAGATGTAACCCACGACTATGCTGCTTTCAAAAAAGATGTTTTATGTTTTTATGTTTTATGTTTTGTTTGTTTATGTTTGTTTTCAAAAATCAATAACATTTTCAAAAAAAAAATTTTTTTTTTTTTTAGCAATGGGTTCTCTTTCTGGTTGCTGGGTGGGTGAACCCATGGTGGGCGTGGCCTAGTCGGCCTCCTGCACCATGGTAGGGGGGAGTTTTTTTGCCCTCCCTGGACTCTGGAGGGTCAAAATGGCCTCCCTGGGCTCCGGAGCTTCTCTGGAAGCTGGAAATAGGCCCGTTTCTGGCCTTCCCAAACTTCTGGGAGGCCCATTTTTAGCCCTCCCCAAACCGCGTGCACCCTGCACTTACCTGCATCCAAAATGGGCTGCGTAGGGATTCCTGGGAGGGACAGGGTAGGGTGGGCGTGGCAGGGGAAGGATTCTGTAAAATCTCCATTCCCACCCCACTTCAGGGGGAAGGTTACTGCAGAATCCCATTTCCTTCCACCTCACTAACCTGCTTTCCAGCTCTGTTCTCCTGTGCAGGGCAACAAAAGAAGACCCAGCCAATCAGCTGGGACTCAGGAGGCAGAGAATAGATGGGGGCGGGGCCAGTCAGAGGTGATATTTACCGATTCTCCAAACTACTCAAAATGTCCGCCACCGGTTCTCCAGAACTGGTCAGAACCTGCTGAATACCACCTCCGCTAGAGGGTCTCCAAACCCCTGCAAACTCCCAGCAGCCCAGGGACATAACATACAATCATACATACCTTGTTGGCCTCCCCGTCAAAGGATGTGGGCATCTAAGATCTAGCATTAGTTCTCACTTTTGGGAATTCCAATGGCACTGCTGTTCCTTTTCTTTTTAATTCCGTTGTTATTCTTTTTTTTTAAATTCATGGAATAGTGCTTTTAAATTGCTGTCAATTATAATCTCTGCGGGATCTGAGCCAGGCTGGATTTAAAAGCTATGTTGGACCAGGCTTAGTTGGATGAAAATAAGCTTAGTTAGATGATTTGTAAGCTCTGGCATTTCCTTCCTACTTATAGTTTTTTTACAATTTTGACAAAGCAAATTTATTAAGGAGGCAATGATGCAATAGCTACGTATTGCCTCTTTCAATTAATCTGTTGTTTTAGTCTGGTGTTGACTTAATCTGAGGTTTGCTGAATTAGTGCCAAAGTTGGCCATGAAATTTTCATCTCTTCTCTGTTTTTTTTTTTTTAAAGAAGAATTATTAGTAGCCAAGATATTATCTATAAAAGGACCAAATGCTTGGACAAATTGGAAGTACTTTGGTTATAATTGGATGCAAAAGCCTTTAGATGCTGGAGAAGACATGTTAGCCTCCATTTCAAAGAATGTAATATCTGGGCATGTTTGCGTGTGTTTGCATGGGTGTGTGTAGTTGTGAGTAAGAGAATGAGACAGAGCAAGGATTGGTTATTTGAATTAGCCAAAGCAGCCAAAAAAAAAAAAAGTATCAAATCATTTAATTTGTGGTATTTCTATCCCACAAATAGTACACAGCTTACAATACAGCACAATTATATAATTAAAACGACACAAGAGGCACGATTAAAACCACAATGAAAAAAAGGAGCATTTAGTGAAACTTAAGAGCGCCACAAATTTAATCCATCCGAGGTCAAACAAATCACTTGATTTCAACACAGCTTTGTCGTTTTCTAGATCTAAATCGCAGCAATGATTTGGATTACAACACTCAAGAAAGTTAAAATGTCTTTCATCAAAACTTCTCTGGAAAAGGAATTCCACAGATTGTAGCACTATCATTCTGAAAGTGGGTTACAGACAGAGGTGGGATTCAGCAGGTTCTGACCAGCTCTGGACAACCGGTAGCGAAAATTTTGAGTAGTTCGGAGAACTGGCAAATACCACCTCTGACTGGCCCTGCCCCCATCTATTCTCTGCCTCCCATTGAGTCCCAGCTGATCGGCCTTCTTTTGTTGCCCTGCACAGGAGAACGGAGCTGGAAAGCAGGTTAGTGGGGTGGGGAGGGAATGGGATTTTGCAGTAACCCTCCCCTGCCATGCCCACCAAGTCACGCCCAAGCCATGCCATGCCCACCAAGCCATGCCACAGAACCGGTAGTAAAAAAATTTGAATCCCACCACTGGTTACAGATACTCCTCCACTTACAACTGGTTGCTTAGCAAACGTTTGAGGTATGAGGAAACTCCAAAAAGTTACTTAGGAGCCAGTTCCAAAGTTCCAATGACCTCCCTCTGTCATGCAACTAAATTTTCGGGGTTCAACATCTTGCCCACATTTCTGGCTGTTTGCAACATCTTGCCATCACGTGACCAAAACGTATGAGATTTTTTTTGCCCCAAACTGGCATTGACTTTTCAGTTTTGGGCAAAAATGCTCCATAGTGAATCGTGGGCTTCCTGAAAAGTTTTGGTATTCGCTGAATGACCACCGGGTTTGCTTTAGAATTGCCACATTCTCTTAGTGACAACAGCCAAAAAAGATCCTAAAATCAGGTCAATCATGTGATAACTGTAGGTTCCATTAAAGTTGTAAATTGAGGATTGCCTGTAGTTAATTTTTTTATGGGGATGGTGGAGGTTAAAGTCCCCGTGCAGTTAGAGTTCAGGATAACATAGATGGAAGGGACTTTGGAGGTCTTCTAGTCCACCCCCCTGCTCAAGCAGGAGACCCAATCTTATTTCATTCTTCAACACAGTGACTAAATTAGTAGACCAGCAAAATACTGTGGACATAATATATTTAGATTTCAGCAAGGCATTCGACAAAGTAGACCACAACCTACTTCTTAGTAAGCTAGAACAAAAGTGGAATAGATAGCACCACCACTAGATGGACTCTCAACTGGCTGGCAAACCATACTCAACGAGTAGTCCTTAATGGGTCTAAGTCTACATGGAGGGAAGTACGCAGTGGGGTGCCACAAGGTTCCCTCTTAGGCCCAGTACTCTTCAATATCTTCATTAACGACTTAGATGAGGGAATAGAAGGGGAACTTACCAAATTTGCAGATGATACTAAGCTGGCAGGAATAGCTAACACCCAAGAAGATAGGCTCAAGATCCAGATGGATCTTGACAGACTAGAACACTGGGCCATATCTAACAAAATGAAATTCAATGTAGAGAAAAGTAAAGTCCTACACTTAGGCAAGAAAAACCAAAAGTACACATATAGACGGGGTGAAACCAGGCTCAATAGCAGGAACTGTGAGAGTCTTGGAGTCTTAGTGGACAATCAGCTAAATATGAGCCAGCAGTGTGCAGCCGCCGCCGCTAATGCAATCCTAAATTGTATTAACAGAGGGATACAATCAAGATCAAGGGAAGTACTAATACCACTCTATAAAGCCTTAGTAAGACCACTCCTAGAGTACTGCATCCAGTTTGGCTCACCACATTATAAAAAAGATGTTGAGACTCTAGAAAAAGTACAGAGAAGAGCAACCAGGATGAATAGGGGACTGGAGACTAAGGCATATGAAGAACGGTTACAGGAACTGGGCATGGCTAGTCTAGTGAAGAGGGGAGATACGATAGCGGTCTTCCAATATTTGAGGGGCTGCCACAGGGAGGAAGGGGTCAAGCTATTTTCTAAAGCGCCTGAAGGCCAGACAAGGAATAATGGATGGAAACTGAACAAGGAGAGATTCAACCTGGAAATAAGGAGAAACGTTCTGACAGTGAGAACAATCAACCAATGGAACAGCTTTGCCCTCGAAGTTGTGGGAGCTTCATCACTTGAGACTTTCAAGGAGAGATTGGACTGCCATTTGTCAGAAATGGTGTAGGGCAGGGGTCCTCAACCACCGGGCCGCGGACTGCACCGGGTCGCGGAGCACTCTCTACCGGGCCGCAAAGAATTTTTTTAAAAAAATGGCGGCTTTTTCACCTTCGGTGAATGCTGCTGGGATCGGGAATCAAGGACACAAATGAAAGAAGAGGAGGGAGGAAGCAACCAAGCCTGTCCTTCTCTCTGGGTCAGCTCTTCAGTCGCTCTCTCGCTCCTCCACCAGCACAGGAAGAAACTGCTTCAAAGAAGCCGGGGGCTTTTCCGCCGCAGCGCTCCGAGCGCCCGCTTCTCCCCCACCCCACCCGTCCACTCGCTGCTCTGCCTGCCTGCCTGCCTTCGTTAATGGTTGAATCGGAACAGCTTCGGCTGAGTAAAAGAGGCGAATAGTTATTATTCTCAGCCGAAGCTGCTCCCAAACAACCAGAAACTAAGGCAGGCAGGCAGGCAGGCAGAACGGGACACTGTGGATTGGAAGCGCTGGCGTGGGGTGGGAGTGGGGGTGAAACGGGCGCTCGGAATAGCTGCGGCGACAGGAAAAGCCCCCCCGCTTCTTTGAAGCAGTTTCTTCCTTGGATGGTGGAGCAGCGAGAGAGCGAAGCCTCCTTCTCTTCTCCCTTCTCCCCCCCGCTCCCCCACCCCGGTCCTTGCAAAAATTTTCTGCTTGAAACCGGTCCCTGGTACAAAAAAGGTTGGGGACCACTGGTGTAGGGTCTCCTGCTTGGGCGGGGGGTTGGACTAAATGACCTACAAGGTCCCTTCCAACTCTGATTATCTGTTAAATTTGTTAAATCTGTTAAATCTGTTATCTGTTAAATCTGTGAAACCCTATACCATTTCAGACAAACGGCTGTCCAGTCATAGCTCCATATATACCTCCAGTGATGGAGCTCCCACGATTTCTGAAGGTAAAGCTGTTCCACTGTTCTAACTGCCTGGAAATTTCTCCTTATTTTTATATTGGTTTCCTCCCCTTGATTACTTTCCATCCGTTGTTCTTGTCCTGCCTTCTGGTGCTTTTGAGAATAAGTTGACCCCTTCTTCTTTATAGCAGCCCTTCGAATACTGGAATATTGCTATCATGTCACTCCTAGTTCCTTCTTTACAGCATCCATTCTTTATATGTTTTAGTCTCCAACCCTCCAACCCTCCAATCGTTTTGTTGCTCTTCTCTGTACTCTTTCTAGAGCCTCAACATCTTTTTTACATCATGGCGACCAAAACTGGCTGGAGTATTCCAAGTTTGGTCTTACCAAGGTATTATAAAAAGGTAAAGGTTCCCTTCGCACATATGTGCTACTTGTTTCCAGCTCTAGGGGGCGGTGCTCATCTCTGTTACAAAGCCGAAGAGGCAGCGCTGTCCGAGGATGTCTCCGTGGTCATGTGGCCGGCATGACTAAAAGCCAAAGGAAAGCTGTTACCTTCCCACCAAAGTGGCCCCTATTTTTCTACTTGCATTTTAAAATGCTTCTGAACTGCTAGGTTGGCAGAAACTGGGACCAGTAATGGGAGCTCATTCCATTACGCGGCGCTAGGGATTCGAACCGCTGAACTGCCGACCTTTCTGATCGACAAGCTCAGCGTCTTAGCCTCTGAGCCACTGTGTCCCTCACCAAGGTATTATAAAGTGGTATTAACGCTTCACGTGATCTTGATTCTGTCTCTCTGTTAATGTAGCCTAAAATTCCATTGGCTTTTTTTGGGGGGGCAGCTGCAGTAATGGCTCAGGAGATTTTGAAGGACAAGATAACATGTTTGTGCAATGCCAAAAGGTGTTTCAACTACAGGTACCTGCACATTTTCTTCTCCAATGAAGAGGGTTTTATTTTTTTTCAACTTCCTTCTTAGGGACTTTAGAATCGAGTCGGGATTTGTTTTATTTTTTTTAATGCAATCCCAGAAATTATCTTGTGGTGGATGCCAGACCAATGTGTGTGTTCCTCTTTACAATACGTCTTCCTTTCACTTACACTCCTGAGCCACCTGTTCTTTTTAGAGAACTCATTTCATGATCTTCTTCTGTTGATTTGAATGGAAACTGAACTACCTAATCCCTTTTTAAAACCTTCCCAGGCACAAGGGCTTTCATCACCTTCTGTGGCAGTAAATCCCATTAACCAAGTTCTTTGTTGTGGGAAGAAAATCCTTTGTTCTAATCAAGTTCATACCAGTCCTCCTGAAGATCAAGAGAGGAAGTCAAAGGCAACTTATGTCTAGAGTTTGAGGGTAGGCAACTTATGGGATAGCAGAAGGAAGGACCCCAGCAAGCTGAGGAGCACTGCAAATTCAGTCTAATCAGCATTTTGGTTTTTTTTCTCACTGGGCCTTTCCTTTGCTTTAAACTCAGTTAAGCTTTATTGAAGAATTATTATATTACACAGTAGTTTTCCTGAGGGACCTTGGTGCTCTCTGAGTTGTTGTTGTTTTTTGTTTTTTTGCAGACATTTCATTACCCAAACTAGGTAACATCATCAGTGCTAGTGGCATCTAGGACATGCTAACACTGATGATGTTTCCCAGTTTGTGTCATGAAACGTCTGCAGGAAAACAACCCAACTCAGAGAGCACCAAGAAGCCCTCCTGTCAATCCGAGTTACAAATAGTCTCCTTTATTAGTACTACAGTTTTCATACTTCTGGCCCTAAAATGGTTGGAAACCCTGATCCTTGTGATCAAAAGGACCAGTGGGGTAAAAGAGGAATTAAATATTTTCCCCTTCTTTACGGATATGTATATAGTGACCCTATTTTCTTGAAAAAAATGAAGAAACCTGAAAAAGGGGCAAATCTTGTTAGAAATTCTGTTTATATATAGCATCACAGAGCTAGCAAAGAGCACAGTCACCATGTGCTTCACTGCTCAACTGTTTTTAACTGTAAGAGAAATCAAGAGGCTCTATCTAGAACAAAAGAGGGTAGAGTATATACCTTAGATCCAAACTTGTAAACACTGCCATCTACTGGCTAACTATGACTGTAGTTGTTGCATAAAAATACATTGAAACAATGAATTCCAACAAATCTGAAAGAGGTTTATAAGCATTATTGTTTTTATTGTTTAGATTTATAACTTCGGTATACATAGGAAAATGCAAGAGCAAAAATCAAGAAAATAAATAATTAAATCAAATCTATCTAAAGGGCAGTTTTGTGAAATAAAGGACTGTTGTTATTATAAATAAAGGGCGTATAGTCACTGAAGATTTAAGTTGAGGAGATGTACTGAATGCAGGTAGTTCTTGATTTATGGCAATAATGAAGCCCACCTATTACAGATCCAAATCAGTCGTAAATCATATCGGTCATAAAACAGGTCAGCCATGTGACTGACCCAATTTTATGATCTTTTTTTGGAGCGGTTATTAAGTGGTTATTAAGTGAATGCCACAATCATTAAGTAAACTCATCATTCACTAGGTAGGTTTGCCGAAAACGAGAAGTGGGCCAGTTTTCAACAAAACTGATGTAAAATTCAGTCATGTGACCACAGGGTTCTAGAAAAGGTAATAAGTACGGTTGTGTTGCTGTGAGTGCCCAGTGGGTAGTCATGTGATTGTGGGAAGCATGTCTGTAGGAACTTCAGATCTGCGTTGTAAGTCCTCTTCTGGCTTCCTTTGTAACTTCCAATAGTTGCTAAGTGACCTTTTGTAAATCAAGGACTACCTGTAATTAACCCTGAGTAGTAGGGGTGACATGTTCTAGCAGTCTTCCAAACTAGAACTGAGGAGAAATTTCCTGACAGTGAAAACAATCAGTGGAACAGCTTTTCTTCAGAAGTTGTGGGTGCTCCAACACCGGAGGTTTTTAAGAAGAAGATAGCCATTTTTAAGAATTGGATAGCCATTTGTCTGAAATGTTGCAAGGGGCTCCTGCTTGGGGTTGGACTAGAAGAGAACACTTGCCTCTATACACTATAGAAAAGATGTTGAGGTTCTAGAAAAAGAGTGCAGGGAAGAGCAACCAGGATGATTAGGGGACTGGAGACTAAAACATATGAAGAACAGTTACAGGAACTGGGCTTGGCTAGTCTAGGGAAGAGAAGGACCAGGGGAGACAGGATAGCAGCCTTCCAATATTTGAGGGGCTGCCACACAGAGAGGAAGGGAGAAGAGCAACCAGGATGATTAGGGGACTGGAGGCTAAAACATACAAAGAACGGTTGCAGGAACTGGGCTTGGCTAGTCTAGTAAAGAGGGGAGACATGATAGCGGTCTTCCAATATTCGAGGGGCTGCCACAGGGAGGAAGGGGTCAAGCTGTTTTCTAAAGCGCCTGTAGGCCAGACAAGGAATAATGGATGGAAACCGAACAAGGAGAGATTCAACCTGGAAATAAGGAGACATTTTCTGACAGTGAGAACAATCAACCAATGGAACAGCTTGCCCTCGGAAGTTGTAGGAGCTTCATCACCGGAGTCTTTGAAGAAGAGATGGGATTGCCATTTGTCAGACATGTTGCAGGGTCTCCTGCTTAGACAGGGGGTTGGACTAGATGACCTACAAGGTCCCTTTTCAACTCTGTTATTCTGATCCAAAGTTTTGGTAGATATATAGGCCTGGGTACACAGGTGAAGGGGGAGGGGTAGAGGAGAAGAGAAAAAAGGCTGGAAGTGTTGGAAGAAGAGGCCTTCCCAAGCATCCTTCTTCCTCACATGCCAAGATGGTTATCAGCCATTCCCATTTATGATCTCATGGCAATTGTGTCAGACGCTGGCTGATTCCAAACCAAGGAGGGAGTGAATGAGTTTTGGGTGTGGGTTTGTCTGTGTGTGTTGCACACAGATGGACACACACACACACACACATTTGTTAGGCACATATGTTTGCTCTCACGCCAGGGCTGCTCTGAGCCAGGAAATCCGATGGCCAGAAGGTTGTCTCCTCCTCTCTCCAGGGCAGAGACTCCGCCGAGAGAGAGAAAGAAGGAGTGAAGCACTCCGAGAGGCAGCAACGGGTTGAATGAATGCGGCTGTTCTCTGTTCCAGCCTGAGCATCTAACTTTTGCAAGTAAGATGGGAAACCTGCAAGGAGTGGATCCTTCAGAGGGTAGGGAGGGTGATAGAGGAGATCCCATTTCACCCATAAAGGAGGAGGGGACTTGCAAAGGGATCATTATGGAGATGTTTTTGGGGTGACTTCTTGGGCACAACGGGACATGCGGGGAAAAATGAAAAGATACTGTAAAAAGCATGGATGGGGTAAGATGAAGATCTGGAGAGGGAGATCCAGATGTTTGAGGCACAGATGTTAGCTCTCTTCCTTGCTTTTGTCTAATCAAAAATCAAAGTGATATTTCTGTGGAGAGAGAGAGAGAGAGAGAGAGAGAGAGAGAGAGAGAGAGAGAGAGAGAGGAAATTAGGATGATGGATAGAGAAAATGTTTGAAAGACAGGAGGTGAGGAGACAGTGAACGTGAGTGCAGGGAAGGAAGTTTTAAGGTTCCCTTCCCTGAAAAAGAATTTAGTTTGGGATACCGGATCAAATTTGATCTGGGATACCGGTAGGGGCTGCCCCAAAGAAGAGGGAGTCAAGCTATTCTCCAAAGCACCTGAGAGCAGATGAAGAAGCAATGGGTGGAAACTCATCAAGGAGAGAAGCAACCTAGAATTAAGGAGAAATTTCCTGAGAGTTAGAACAATTAATCAGTGGAACAACTTGCCTCCAGAAGTTGTGAATGCTCCAACCCTGGAAGTTTTAAAAAAGATGTTGGATAACAATTTGTCTGAAGTGGTGTAGGGTTTCCTGTCTAGGCAGGGGGTTGGACTAGAAGACCTCCAAGGTCCCTTCCAGCTCTTCTCTTCTCTTCTCTTCTCTTCTCTTCTCTTCTCTTCTCTTCTCTTCTCTTCCCTTCCCTTCCCTTCCCTTCCCTTCCCTTCCCTTCCATTCCATTCCATTCCATTCCATTCTATTCTATTCTATTCTATTCTATTCTATTCTATTCTATGCTATGCTATGCTATGCTATGCTATTCCATTCTAGCATAAGGAACTGCCAGTTACAAGCTATGTTAATCTGTTGTAGATGATCTTTGAAATTAGTTAGACATGTGGATATTCTGAAGGTGTCTGCAGTCCTAGCTAGGTGGGAACTGAACTGGTCCAGTTTGGGAAATGGGTGGTATGATAGGCATGTTCCAATATTTGAATGTCTGCCACAAAGAAGAGGGGATCAATCTGTTCTACAAAGCACCTGAAGGAACGACAAGAAGTAATGGATGGGAATTAATCAAAGGAACGGCTCACCTACAGAAGTTGTGGATGCTTCATCAGTGAAGGTTTTTAAGAAGAGATTGCACAGCCATTTGTCTGAAATGGTATAGGGTCTCCTGCCTGACAGAGGGTTGGACTACAAGACCTCAAAGATCCCTTCCAACTCTGTTATTCTGTTGTTCTGTTATCTTGACTTTCCAGGCACTTTTCTGGTGTTAGAAACTTCCCGGAGCATCTAACTTGTAGTATGAAGGTAGATCTAATCTCAAAGGCATTTTTTAAATGTTCTTTTGATTCAGATTAAGTAGAACAATCAAATTTGTGGGGACAGCTGGACAGAAAAAAAAGAGCAGATACAAAGTGGAGAATATTTTGTAGTCATTAATTCTACTTGTTTGTATAGTAATTGTACTATATAAACATGAACTCAAAATCTGAAGTATGGTAGCATCTTTTCAGATCAACACATTTAATTCAAAGGCATGAGATTTCATGGCTGCAGCTCACTTTGGTAAGGAAATATGAGGTAGCTGGTGAAATGTGAGGTAGCTGCTGCCTTTGAACAAAACGTATTAATATTATTATCCTGAACAATGCTATCTGATTCCCACCGTGTTATGGCTAGCCTGGCTCTCTGACAAATATAGCTAAAGCAGTAAATATTCTTGGATGGAGTGAGCAGTCATAAACAGGAAAGAGAGGGGAGAAAGTGGAGCAGAAGGAAGATCAATGTGAATATAATACAGTCTATCCCAATTTCCTATGTGCCGATGAGTGTTTTTTTTTTTAAAAAAAAACCAAACCACTGATAAAAGAATATTAGAAGCTGGAAAGAGAGAAGAGGGAAAACAGATGAAGATGGATAAGTGAATCGGTGTTTATCAAACTTGTCAACTTTAAGATATGCTTCAGCTCCCAGTGTTCTCCAGCCAGTCACACATCCTGGTTGTCTGGGGAACTCTGGGAGTAGAAGTCCACATATCTTGAAGTTGCCAAATCTGAGAAGCATCGAGTTTATTTATTTATTTGATTTGTCAATCGCTTACAAGATAACAGGTACAAGTATAAACATAGTTATGAATGCATGAAATGAATACATATAAGAAAAATAAAAAGAAACAATAGGACAGGGACGGTAGGCATGTTGGTGCGCTTATGCACGTCCCCTACAGACCTCTTAGGAAAGGGGTGAGGTCAATAGTAGACAGTCTAAGGTTAAAGTTTTTGGGGTTTGGGGAAGAAACCACAGAGTCAGGTGGAGTATTCCAGAGTTAGATAGACCAGAGTGTAATACATAGAACAGTGAGGGATCCTAGGTGCTACCTGAGTTTGGTTGTTTTCTTGCAGTTGTTTCATTACCCAAACTTGGTAACACCATCAATGCTAGTCACTAGAACACCAAGGACCTCTCAGGTCAACTGTGAGCTACAAATATTCTCCTTTATAAGATAGAACGGTACTTCCTAAACCCTTTTCTTCATCACCCCAAATCACTTATCAAAAAGTCCCTGTTGTGATTGGGCAAAGGATTTGAATGTTGTTACTCAAAGAAAAACTAATTTTACCTCATTTGGGATAATTTACTCGGGTTTGGGAAGAACTGAGGTAGGAGGATAGCAGAGGAAAATGACAGGCAACTGCTTAGCAGGGCAGAGACAGAGGAAGAGTAGTATGACTCCAAATCCCATCATCCCTGACAGAGGACCACAGAAAGAGAAATTGAGCAAGAGTTAGGGAGACACCAGTAAGGAGGAAAAGGGATGTGTGCTAAATAAAATGTAAAAGATATGATATTTTAGAGGTAGAACAAGGCAGGGGGAGAAAAATTGCAAAATTAATTGTAAAATCAAGCAGAATTAATGAGAGGTTCCACCTGAGGGTGGATCGGCTACCAACTCAAAAAGGGTCATCGAAATCCAGGGAAATGACATGTCAGGGAGACGGAGAAGGAATTAATATCTGTATTAATTTGTGGTTTGGAATAAGACTTGACTGGGTCTCACATAGATGAGTAAACTTCCTCTTAGTAACAGTAATAGATCTAGTAGCAGAAATCCCCAACTTTCCATTTCTGAGCTCCGTTCCTACTGGTTGCAAACTTTCCGTAGCAATTATGTAACATGGTTTGCCAGGGCATGCTTTTTTCCCCTCTTATTCTGTGGATTTCCTGGTGACCCCCCCATCCCGGTATTAAACATGTCTGATCCTCCTATCTGGGAGCAAGTGGCTCAACTTAACTGCCTGGGAAAGGTGTTGCAAAGTTTCCGTGCCTTATTCTCCAATCCGTGCCAAATAAATGAACTATTATTAGTGGTCGATCCGGATGATGATTTGTTAGGGTTGGCCCATTCCGGATGGCCCCATTCAAGACCTCTATGTTCTAAGGCAGTAAACATACTTTACAAATACTTTTTATAGAGTATTTGAGTCCAGACTGGACCGCATGGAATTTGGGCAGGTGGGCAGGTCAGGGTACTAAGGGAAGAGAGTCCCTGTAGCTCAGGGTTGAATTGTGTACTCTTTTGTGCTCTCTGGGCTTGGTTGTTTTCGTGCAGATGTTTCGTTACCTGCCTAGGTCACATCTTCAGTGTGAAGAAGGGTGGGATTTGCTCTGAAGCATTGAAGATGTCACTGAGATGGGTAGTGAAATGTCTGCATGAAAACAACTAAGTTCAGAGAGCACAAAGGACTCCACAGGTCAGTAGAGCTAACAAAGGATTAAGCTTTTTGGATGAGAAGCGAAACATTTTCTTTCTCCTCCTTCTTTTCCTTCCTCCTCCTTCTTTTCCTTCTCCTCCTCCTTCCTCCTCTCTCCTCCTCCTCTCCTCTCCTCCATCTCCTTCCTCTCCTTCTCCTCCTCCTTCTCCTCCTTCTTCTCTCCTCCTTCCTCCTCCTCCTCCTCTCTTCCTCCTCTTTCCTTCTCCTCCTTCTCCTCCTCTCTTCTCCTCCTCCTCCTCCTCCTCCTCCTCCTCCTTCTACTCCTCCTCCTCCTTCCTCCTCTCCTTCCTTCTCCTTCTTCTCCTCCTCCTCCTTCTCCTCCTCCTCCTCCTCCTTCTCCTCCTTCTCCTCCTCCTCCTTCTCCTTCTCCTCCTCCTCCTTTCCTCTCCTCCTTCTTCCTTCCTCCTCCTCCTTCTCTTCCTCTCCTTCCTCCTTCCTCCTTCTCTCCTTCTCCTTCTCCTTCTCCTTTCCTCCCTTCTCCTCCCTTCTCCTTCCCTCCTTCTTCTCCTCCCTCCTTCTCCTCCTCCTTCTCCTCCTTTCCTCCTCCTCTCTTCTCCTCCTTCTCCTCCTCTCCTCTCTTTCTCCTTCTCCTTCTTCCTCCTCCTCCTTCCTCCTCCTTCTCCTCCTCCTTCTCCTCCCTTCTCCTTCTCCTCCTTCTCTCCTCCTCCTTCTCCTCCTCCTTCCTCCTCCCTCTCCTCCTCCTTCTCCTTCCTCTTCTCCTTCTCCTTCTCCTCCTCCTTCCTCCTCCTCCTTCTCCTTCCTCCTTCTCCTCCTCCTTCTCCTCCTTCTCCTCCTTCTCCTCCTTCCTCCTTCTCCTTCTCCTTCTCCTTCTCTTCTCTTCTCTCCCCTCTTTCCTCCTCCCTCTCCTCCTCTTCCTCCTCCTTTCCTCCTTCTCCCTCCTCCTCCTCCTCCTTCTCCTTCCTCCTCCTTCTCCTCCTCCTCCTCCTCCTCCTTCTCCTTCCTCCTTTCCTTCCTCCTTCTCCTCCTCCTTCTCCTTCTCCTTTCCTTCTCCTTCTCCTTCTCCTCCTCCTCCTCTCCTCCTTCCTCCTTCCTCCTTCTCCTCCTCCTCCTCCTCCTTCTCCTCCTTCTCCTCTCCTTCTCCTCCTCCTTCTCCTTCTCCTTCCTCCCTCCTTCTCCTTTCTCCTTCCCCTCCTCTCCTCCTTGTCCTCCTCCCTCCTTCCTCCTCCTTCTCCTCCTTCCTCTCCTCCTTGTCCTCCTCCTTCTCCTCCTTCTCCTTCCCTCCTTCTCCTTCCTTCTCCTTCTCCTCCTCTCTCTCCTCCTCCCTCCTCCTCCTTCTCCTTCCTCCTCCTCCTCCTTCTCCTCCTCCTCCTTCTCCTCCTCCTCCTTCTCCTTCTCCCTTCCTCCTCCTCTTCTCCTTCCTCCTCCTTTCTTCCTCCTCCTTCTCTCCTCCTCCTCCTCCTTCCTCCTCCTCTCTTCTCCTCCTCCTCCTTCCTCTCCTCCTCCTCTCCTCCTCCTTCTCCCTCCTCCTTCTCCTCCTCCTTCTTCTCCTTTCTCCTCTCCTCCTCCTCCTCCTCCTCTCCTCCTTCTCCCTTGTCCTCCTTTCCTCCTCCTCTCTCTCTCCCTCCTTTCCTCTCTCCTCCTTCCTCTCCTTCCTCCTCCCTCCTCCTCCCTCTTCTCCTTTCCTTCTCCTTCTCTCCTTCTTCTCCTCCTCCTCCTCCTCCTCCTCCTCCTTCTCCTTCTTCCTCCTTTCCTCCTTCTCTCTCTCCTTCCTCCTTCTCTCCTCCTCCTCCTCCTTCTCCTCCTCCTTCTCCTCCTTCTCCTTCCTTCCTCCTCCTTCTCCTTCCTCCTCCTCCTCTCCTCTCCTCCTTTTCCTCCTCTTCTCCTTCTCCTCCTTCTCTTCTCCTTCTCCTCTCCTTTGTCCTCCTTTCCTCCTCCTTCCTCCTCCTTCCTCCTTCTCCTTCTCCTCCTTCTCCTTCCTCTTCTCCTCCTTCTCCTTCTCCTCCTTCTCCTCCTCCTTCTCCTCCTCCTTCCTTCCTCCTCCTCCTCCTCCTCTTGTCCTCCTTTCCTCCTCCTCTCCCTCTCCTCCTCCTCCTCCTTCTCTTCCTTCCTTCTCCTCTTCTCCTTTCCTCCTTCTCCTCCTCCTTCTCCTCCTTCTCCTTCTTGTCCTCCTCCTCCTCCTCCTCTCTCCTCCTTTTCCTCCTCCTTCTTCCTCCTCCTTCTCCCTCCTCCTTTTCCTCCTCCTCTCTCCTCCTTTTCCTCCTCCTCCTTCTCCTCCTCCTTCTCCTCCTTCCTCTGTCCTCCTCCTCCTCCTCCTCCTTCCTCCTTTTTCTTTCCTCCTTCCTTCCTCCTCCTTCTCTCCTCCTTCCTTCTCCTCCTTCCTCCTCCTCCTCCTCCTCCTTCTTCCTCCTTCTCCTTCTCCTCCTCCTCCTTTTCTTCCTCCTCCTCCTTCTCTTCTTCTCCCTCCTTCTCCTCCTCCTCCTCCTTCCTTCTCCTCCTCCTCCTCCTTCTCCTTCTCCTTCTTGTCCTCCTTTCCTCCTCCTTCTCTTCCTCCTTTTCCTCCTTTTCCTCCTTCTCCTCCTCCTCCTTCTCCTCCTTCTCCTTCTTGTCCTCCTTCTCCTCCTCCTCTCTTCCTCCTTTTTCTTCTCCTTCTTGTCTCCTCCTCTCCTCTCCTTCCTCCTCCTTCCCTCCTTCTCCTCCTTTCCTCCTCCTTCTCCTCCTTCCTTCCTTCCTTCTCCTTCTCCTCCTCCCTCCTCCTCCTTTCTCCTCCTTCTCTTCTTGTCCTCCCTCCTTCTCCTTCCTCCTCCTTTCTCCTCCTCCTTGTCCTCCTCCTCCTCCTTCTCCTCCTCCTCCTCCTCCTTCCTTCCTCCTCCTTCCTCCCTTCTCCTCCTCCTCCTCCTTCTCTTCTCCTCCTTCCTCCTCCTTCCTCCTCCTCCCTCCTCCTCCTCCTCCTCCTTCTCCTCCTTCTCCTTCTTGTCCTCCTCCTCCTCCTCCTCCTCCTCCTCCTCCTTCTCCTTCTCCTCCTCCTCCTTCTCCTCCTTCTCCTCCTTCTCCTTCTTGTCCTCCTTCTCCTTCTTGTCCTTCTCCTCCTCCTTCTCTTCCTCCTTTTCCTTCTCCTCCTCCTCCTTCTCCTCCTCCTCCTCCTCCTCCTTCCTATTTCTTTGCTACCACCTAGTGGCCTTCTGGAGTTTTACAGCCCAGCTGTGGTAAACTCAATCATAATATTTAGATGACTTAAGTGTTTTCCTGTGAAACCAGTCTATCAGGGCAGCCTGGTCTACCCAAATATGGGACAGAGCATACTAAAATAAAAATTATACCCATTTAGATGACTTAAAACTCTTGTGTTTTTTTTCTTGTGCTGACCTGTTGGCCAGGTTATTCGAAAGACTGCCTCTCCCTAGTAACAACCATTTAGCCACCAGAATGAGAAGGTAGGGTATGTGGTAGGTCCTATCCGTTAGGGAAGGATACCTGGCAAGACCAAGAAAAAGGGGCCTTCTCAGTGGTGGCTCCATCCCTATGTAATATCATTCCTGTAAAGATAAGATTTCTTTCCTACACCTTGTTATTTTTCTGGAAGGCCTGAAGACATGGCTTTGTCCACTGGCATGTGGACTACAGCCGATACAGACCTAATTAAGTAGCTAGTAGTGTGACTGTATCTGTTGCCATCACAGGGTAGTGGTGGGTAGTGAGGTTTTATGGATTTTATGTTGTGGATTTTTAAAGCTATATACCACTGGAGTCACTGTATGTGAGTTGGGAGGCCACGTAAATTTGTTTAATCAATCAATAGACTTGTTAACTGAGGGGGGGGGGAAATGCTTGAAGAGGTGTGGACTTCAATTTCCAGAATTCCCCAGCCAACAGGTCATACTGGTTAGATAGATAGATAGATAGATAGATAGATAGATAGATAGATAGTTGATAGTTGATAGATAGATAGATAGATAGATAGACAGACAGATAGATAGATAGATAGATAGATAGATAGACAGAGAGAGAGACACACACAGAGATAGATAGATAGATAGATAGATAGATAGATAGATAGATAGATAGATAGATAGATAGATAGATAGATGAGAGAGAGAGACACACAGAGAGAAAGAGAGACAAAGAGAGAGGTAGAGAGAGAGAAATAGAGAGATGATAGATAGACAGATGAGAGAGAGACACACACACAGAGAGAGAGAGAGGTAGAGAGAGAGAAATAGAGAGAGAGATGGTAGATAGACAGATGAGAGAGACAGAGACAGAGAGAGAGACGGAGAGAGAGGTAGAGAGAGAGAAATAGAGAGATAGACAGATGTGAGAGAGACAGAAAGAAAGAGACACACCGAGAGAGTGGTAGAGAGAAAGAAATAGAGAGAGATGATATAGATAGAAAAGAGAGAGAGGCACACACACACAGAGAGAGAAATAGAGAGAAAAGATAGATAGATAGATAGATAGATAGATAGATAGATAGATAGATAGATAGATAGATAGACGAGAGAGAGACAGACAGAGAGAGATGGAGGTAGAGAGAGAGAAATAGAGAGAGAGTATAGATAGACAGATGAGAGAGAGACAGAGACACAGAGACACACAGAGAGAGAGGTAGAGAGAGAAAAATAGAGAGATGACACATAGACAGATGAGAGAGAGAGACAGAGACAGAGACAGAGACAGAGAGAGAGAGAGACAAGACAGAGAGATTATTGGATAGACAGATGAGAGAGACACAGAGACAGAGACAGAGACAGGAGAGAGAGAGAGAAATAGAGAGAGAGATGATACGTAGATAGATTAGAGAGACAGAGAGAGAGAGAGGCAGAGAGAAGAGGTAGAGAGAAAGAAATAGAGAGAGATGAGAGATAGACAGATGAGAGAGAGAGAGAGATGAGAGATAGACAGATGAGAGAGAGGGAGAGAGAGAGAGAGAGAGAGAGAGAGAGAGTGAGAGAGAGAGATGGATTTTAATTACAATAATAAAAACGAATACAAACTAAGCGCTGGCTGGGAAATTCTGTGAGCTGTCCACCAATCTTAAAGTTGGTAATGTTGAGAAACCCTGCTCCCGAGTATTCTGTTAAAAATGCTTTTTAAAATGTGTACTTATGAGCACAGCGGGGCAGATAACTCTTGAAAGCAATTCTGGCTAAATTGATTTGGCCAAATAATGAGACTACAACTGCACTCATCTCTCTCTCTCTCTCTCTCTCTCTCTCTCTCTCTCTCTCTCTCTCTCTCTCTCTCTCTCTCACACACACACACACACTTTTTTAAAAAACAAAACAAAATGATGCACAATGGAAGGATTTGAACTCGGAAGTGAAGTTTAGCCAGCTAGGTTGCTGATTAAGAGTAAAACGTGCTGGGTGGATCTGCATGGTTTGAATGGAATCAGCCTTCAGGTTACTTGGCACCGATCACCGCCATTTCCCAATCGAAATATCAAGAGTTTCCCTTGCTAAGACCTCGCTTGTAACCACACCCCTGGCTATGCACGTTCCTCTTTCAATCTCTGCCTAGAGAGGTTAGTAAACTAATAAATCAAAACAAAACAAAACAAGGGCGAGTTTATTCTGGTATTTAAAGCATCAGGCTAGAAAGTGGGAGACTGTGAGTTCTAGGTATATTCTCCTCCTTGAGTTATTTATAAGATTAATAAAAGTGGAACATTAATAAATAAATAAACCAAATCTTTATTAAAGCCATAGACCAGAGCAGTGTGGTGGCCGAGAGATGGAGCTCTCATATCTCACAATAAGGAGGCTGTGAGGTTGATCTTAGATAGCAGCACATATTTCTCTCTTCAGGTGCAATGAGTAATTGCTGTGAACTCCATGTCGGTATCAGGAAGGGCATCAGTCTAGTAAATTCTCAGCTCCATTCAGTTGCCCCAATTCTACCCCAATGTAAGGATTACAGGGTTGTTAAAAGAAATATATATACAGTGATAGACCAGCATTTTTGTGGTTCTGCCTTTGGGGAGAGGAAATAACTTGATGGGTGCTCCCTGTCAGCCTTAAATCTTATTCTTGTGCTATTGCCTAGTCTTAACCTGGTCAGCGAAGATGTTTGCGATGTTGAGTCTCGTGGGACAAAGGGAGATGCAAAATTGGAAGACTGGATGAGATTAGCAGATGTGGCAGTTTTGAGTCAGTGTGGTATAGCACAGGGGTGTCAAACTCAAGGCCCATGGGCTGTATTCAGCCCACGGGGTGCTTAAATCCAGCCCATGGGGACGGCTTGGAAATATCAAGGGACTGGCTCACGGTGCCCCTGGCGGATAAAACGGGGTGAATGCAGCCACCCCGTGCCTTGTTTTCACCCTCCGTGGCCTCCTGCAGCACTCTGCCAGCTGAAACTGGGCCAAAAACCAGGCCCAAAATGGCCTGAAAAAAAGGGCCAAAAACAGGCCAAAAACCCCAGGCCCAAATGGGCTGAAAAATGGGCCCAAAATGGGTTGAAAAAATGTCCCCAAAAATGCCAAAAAATGTGTTGAAAACAGGCTGAAAAACAGGGCCAAAAATGGGTCAAAAAAGGGCCCAAAACCAGGTAGAAAACAGCCCACAAACCAGACTGAAAACAGCCAAAAAATGGCCCAAAATGAGCCATTTTTCGGCCGTTTTCAGTCTGGTTTGGGGCTGTTTTCTACCTGGTTTTGGGCCCTTTTTGACCCATTTTCAGCCCTGTTTTGGCCGGCAGAGTGCTGAAAGAGGCATCTGTCCTGCCCTCCCACCACCACCACAGAGAAGAACTACAATGCTGATCCAGCCCTCAAAGAAATCCAGTTTGACACCCCTGGTATAGCACTTGTGTGTATGTATGTATGTTGTATGTATGTATGCATGCATGCATGTATTTATGTATCACGTTTCTACACTGCCCAGAAACGTGACGCTGCTAACTACCTCCACAGGTGAATCATGAATACGTAGAAAGAGCAGTCTGTTGCTGTGTATATTTTATTTCTAAGGAACACAGCCACTTGGGGATTGCTGGAAAAGTGGTCCAGGAATTCCAGATCTACCCATGCTGGATGACTAAATTTAGTTTGATTTAATTTCGCTTATTTGATTGGATACGGCCACCCTCTCTAGGCAAATCTGCTTCAACAGAGTCATTTGGGGCAAGTCCGTCTCAGGTCTGGCCTTTTGAATGTGAGCCAGAAAGACAGGAAGAGGCGGGGGGGGAAGTTTGTTGGAGGAGAAAGGGGTGAAACAGAAACCTTTTTTGTATGTATACATAGCTGAGGGGCATCGGCCAGGCTTTTTACAGAAACAGCACTGAAAGAGACATTCTCTGTATAACTTGCTGTGCTTGGAACTTGCTCAGCAGCCAAAGGGACGGCCTCCAAAGATGGCTACGATTGGAGAGGAGGTGCTTTCTTCTCAATATTAGCTACCGAGGAAAGGAAGCTTCGTTTGAATGAGAACGAAACAGTTTTGGTGGAGCCTGTTTGGCTGGTGGTGAAGGTAGTAGGCTAGAAACCAGGCGACTGCAAGTTCTAGTACCACCTTAGGCGTGAAAACTGGATGGGTGACTTTGGGCCGATCACCCTCTTCCAATTCAACACACCTCATTGGGTTATCATTTGAGGGGAACGTAGGACTATATACATGTACTATATATAATCATAGGACTATATACATGTACTATATATAATCACTGTCTTGGGTTCCTTATAAAGTAATAAAGGCTGGATAAAGATCTAATGAACAAAACAAACAAACACTGCGTGAGTTTGTCCCCAAAGCAGATTTTGTCTGTCTCTTATACCGTTATGTATACAAGAAGTGAAACAATAGTAGTAACTTCTTCTTATATGGAATAGATGTCTTTAGTCCTGTGAAGCAGTTCTTTTAGTGAAATATCTAGCACTGCATTCTCTGATTTAAAAACTATAATAAAACTCTGATTTGCAAGCTGCTTAAGTTGGATAGGGTAAGAAATAAATAGATATACAGGTAGTCCTTAATTTACAACTACAAAGGAGCCGAAAATTTCTCTTGTCAAGAGAGACAGTTGTTAAGTAAATTTTGCCCCATTTTATGACCTTTCTGGCCACAGTTGTTGAGTGAATCACTGAAGTTGTTAAGTTAGTAACATGGTTGTTAAGTAGATCTGGCTTCCCCATCGACTTTGCTTGTCAGAAGGTCACAAAAGGTGAATCACATGATGCCAGGACACTGTGAACCGTCATAAATATGACTCAGTTGCCAAGAGTCTGAATTTTGGTCCTATGACCATGGGGATGCTGCCAGAGTCATAAGGATGAAAAACAGCCATAAGCCACCTTTTTCAGCACCGTTGTAACTTTGAGCGGTCACTAAATGAACTGTTGTAAATCGAGGACTACCTGAATAGCAGAATCAAAATGAGTAAAGCTTTCTGGTGACATCTACTATAATTTGCCTTTTGGGAATCTAATCTTTGGATCAATTCATAGTGTAATTATCTGTGCTTATATTAACTTTGCCTGTGACGTTGCCTTCTCGCTCCCCCCCCCCACTGTAGCACCAACTAACAATTTGGTAAAGGTTCGGTAATTCTTCTTTCCAGATGGATCAGATCAGGGTTTCTCAACCTTAGCCACTTGAAGATGTGTGGACTTCAACTCCCAGAATTCCCCAGCCAGCATGGCCATTGCTAAGAATTCTGGGAGTTGAAAACCACACATCCTCAGGTTGTTAAGGTTGAAAAGCCCTGGTTTAGAACACAACAGAGGTGGTATTTTATTTATTTATTTATTTGATTTGCCAATTGTTTACAAGATAATAAGTATAAGTGTATACATAGTTGTGAATACATGAAATGGGTACATATAAGAAAAATAAAAGAAGAATAAGAGAAACAATAGGACAGGGACGGTAGGCACGTTGGTGCGCTTATGCACGCCCCCTACAGACCAGGTTCTGACCAGTTCTGGAGAACTGGTAGTGGAAATTTTGAGTAGTTCAGAGAACCGGCAAATACCACTTCTGACTGGAGATTTTACAGTATCCTTCCCCTGCCATGCCCACCAAGCCACGCCCACAGAACTGGTAGTAATTTTTTTTGAATCCCACTACTGGATCACAACGTTCGTAATTTCTTCTCATTGGCTGACGTTTCTAAGCGTTGGAGTCTCTTGAGTTTAACTGTTTTAGTTAAATGAGATAAAATGAGAAGCCAGATTGTTGGGGTGGGTGGGGCAATATGCTGGCATTGAAAACCGCTCAGAAAGTGCTTTAAAGCACTATGGGGCGGTATATAGGTAGTCCTCGACTTACGATCACAATTGACCCCAGAATTTACGTTGTTCCTAAGTGAGAAATTTGTGAAGTGTATTTTGTCCCATTTTACGACTTTTCATGCCACATTGATTGAGCAAAATCACTGCGGTTGTTAAAGTAGTGACACAGTTGTTAAGTGGATCTGGCTTCCTCCTTGATTTCGCTTGTCGCAAAAGGTGACCCTGGTGGAGACTGACTCTGAGGGAGAGGAGGAACAGCCGACAGGGAGTGGAAGTGTGGCTCCGGAGGTTGTGGAGGAGGCTGGGGAAGGGAAGAGGCCAGCTGGGCAGGCAGAGGCCCATCCTTATCCATCCTAGGGCATGCAGGGAGGAGAGGATAAGGGAGAAACATTGTCTACTCGGGAGGAGAGGGCCTTGATCCTCTTCATGGGCTGCAGCTGTGACAACTGAATAAGAGGTCGGACCTGCATATGGGCGAACGCTGGAAACAACGTGTGGAAATATCTCTAGTTTATTGTTCCTCTCTGAGATTGGCGTCCTTCCCAGCGTGTGTTCTGTTATCTGTGGACGTCCTCCAGCCCTTATGTTGCCTGGTTTGTATTGCTTTTTTCCTTCTTGTTGTAACTGTTTGTGTGGGAGTTTTTTGTCTTCCGTCAAGGATATTCGGAGCTTAGAAGCAAAGTTAAGGAATAAAAGGGGCTTCATCAGTTTTCTGTGACTGTGTTTGTTTTGTATCCCATCCTGGGTCATCACACTTCAGGACACTGCAACCGTCATAAATATGAACCAGTTGTCATGCACCCAAATATAAAATCACGTGACCATGGGGATGCTGCAATGGTCATAAGAGTGGAAACATAGTCATAACATAAGTCACTTTTTTCAGTGCCATTATAATTTCAAACGGTCACTAAAGGAACTATTGTAAGCCGAGGATTACCTGTATACGTTTAAGTGCTATTGCTATTGGTATTCAGAGAGCACCAAGGTACCTATCGCTGCTATAAACCTTAACGTTGGCAGGAATGGATTCTGCCACGATGTAGAAAAAAATGTTGAGACTCTAGAAAGAGTACAAAGAAAAGCAACGAAGATGATTAGGGGACTGGAGGCAAAACATATAAAGAACAGTTGCGGGAACTGTCTAGTTTGATGAAAAGAAGGACTAGGGGGGTGACATGATAGCAATCTTCCAATATCTCAGGGGCTGCCACAAAGAAGAGGGAGTCAAGCTATTCTGCAAAGCACCTGAGGGCAGGACAAGAAGCAATGAGTGGAAACTAATCAAGGAGAGAAGCAATCTAGAACTAAGGAGAAATTTCCTGACAGAACAATTAATCAGTGGAACGACTTGCCTCCAGAAATTGAAAATGCTCCAATACTAAAAGTTTTTAAGAAGAGATTTGGACAACCATTTGTCTGAAATGATATAGGGTTTCCTGCCTAAACAGGGGGTTGGACTAGAAGACCTCCAAGGTCCCTTCTAACTCTGTTATTCTATTCTATTCTATTCTATTCTATTCTATTCTATTCTATTCTATTCTATTCTACTCTACTCTACTCTACTCTACTCTACTCTACTCTAATCTATTCTACTCTACTCTATTTTATTCTACTCTACTCTACTCTACTCTACTCTATTCTACTCTATTCTACTCTACTCTACTCTACTCTATTTTATTCTACTCTACTCTACTCTACTCTACTCTACTCTACTCTACTCTACTCTATTCTATTCATCTCCCCTAGCACAATGTTTCCACATTCACATATTTCTTCTCCAAACCTTTTTGAAAACCATCTGTGGCAATGACTCCCAGAGCAAATTCCACACATTAATTTGACATTGGTTCAGTAAATAGTTTACTTTTTTGTTTTGTGCAGACTATCATCCTCATCAGTTATGGATAATGTGCCAAGTTGTAATGTTACGCATGACAAAAGATAGATTTTCCTTTTCTTGCACTCTCTTCATAACTCCACAAAAGCCCAGATCACATCATCCTCTGGTAATACTTGATTCTGAAAAAACAGCAACGATCTTTGCAAAGAACGGAATGCACATATTTCATCATTAGAATAAAAGTTGTAATATAAATACAGCTTGTGGGATGAAAAAGCTATTTCATGGGCCATCCAAAAGATTTGTGTCCTTGATAAGTTGGTTATGTGGGGTTTGAAAGATTTAATTTTTCTCAACCCAATCCAGTCCTGGTCAATTTCACCAGGTTATTCCTAATGTTACAAGAAGAGGAAGAAAAAAATGTATATAGAGAAATCCAGATGATTTGTACAATCACACTAATCAGTTTAAGGTGCGGTTTTGGAAAATGTTAGCCACACAGGAAGAATTTTCTCCAAGTATGTAATTTTGTGGGCCTGAATTCCCCTACTCCAGTGATCACACATAAACTACTAACACGGACACACATGTTTGAGGTAAAAGTCACAGCCACCAGGAAAATGGGCTTCTGAGGCCGGACTAAAGCAGCTATCAGAGACAATTCAAAACTTTTAATGTCTGTTTGTTTATTTATTTATTTGTCAAATTCATTAGCCAAATATTTGGCTAATATTCCAAAATAAAGCAATATTTATTTATTTATTTATTTAAATATTTACGGATTTATTTATTACATTCTTATCCCGCCTTTATAGGTAACTTTTTCCTCCTATTTTCCCCACAACAACAACCCTGTGAGGTGGGCTGGGCTGAGAGAAAGCATCTGGCCCAAAATCACCCAGCCAGTTTTCATGTCTAAGGCAGAATTAGAACTCACAGGTTCCTGGTTTCTAGGCCAGCACTTTAACCTTTAGACCAAACTGTCTCTCTTGTTTAAATTATAAATAGACTAGCTCTATATCCATGCTTCGCTATGAAACTATGTGATTGGACTTAGTTTTGGGGGAGGAAAATAAGGGGGGGAAATGTGCCTCTGCCTACCAGCATCCATCGGTATTCATCTGGCTAGCTTCCTGTCAGTGTGTGAGAGGGTTGAGTGCTGTTTGGAAACAGAAACAGCATTTGCTGTGTGAGCAAGAAGGAGACAGCAAGGAGCCTGGATGTGGCTTAGATCAACTGTTCTGCACTAAAGTGGGTTGCTGCTGAGAAACTGAAACTCCTCTCTCTGCTTGTGTTTTGCATTTGGAACAGATTTCTTTTCAGGTGGGGAGGGGGAGTAGAACGCCTTAGCATCAGAGCGTGTTAATAATAATAAAGGAAATACTAATGCTCTGATGGTCATTTCGAAAAATCCTTTCTTAGTGAAGCCAAGAGAAACATACGTGCCAAATTTCAAGTTTGTAGGCTTTACGGTTCTGAAGATTTTGTGATGATGCGTGAGTGGTATTTTGCTTTTATATATATATATAATTATTTACATTAAAACAAATAAATAACTTTTTTTTGTTGCCTTGAGGTATTTAATAAAGTAACAAACGTGGGATAAAAGAAGTCTAATAACTTTTGGAATATTTCTACTTCTCATCCAAAATAGGGCATCTAATGCCATCTAAGAGTTATTTCAGTACTTTTGAGGTTCTCCACAGACTCCCACTAACTAGGCCATTTACTTTAATGGAGAACTACGGGGGAAAAAGATGGAGGAAAAAGTACTGCATAAAAAAAGCCTCGGTTATGCTATATTTTATGAGATTATTACAGAGGTGGTATTCAGGAGGTTCTGACCAGTTCTGGAGTACCGGCAGCGGAAATTTTGAGTAGTTCAGAGAACCAGCAAAAGCACCTCTGACTGGCCCCGCCCCCATCTATTCTCTGCCTCCTGAGTCCCAGCTGATTGGCTGGGTCTCCTTTTGTTGCCCTGCACAGGAGAACCGAGCTGGAAAGCAGGTTAGTGGGGTGGGGAGGAAATGGAGATTTTACAGTATCCTTCCCCTGCCACGCCCACCAAGCCATGCCCACAGAATCAGTAGTAAAAAATGTTGAATCCCACTACTGGATTATTGAACCCATTTATAAATGTATGAAAGTACTCTGGATCTTGCTAAGGACAGCTGAGGTCTTTAGACAGAAAGCTGTTAAGGGTGAATATTTTCCCCCTTCTTTTTGGGAGGAGGGTGAAAAGTGTTTTAAATTCAGTTTGAAATTGAGAGAGAGATAGACAGACAGCTATCTGGGTGGAATCCAGACGATAGCTGGGTTTGCTTTGATCCGAAGGGCAGCATTCGCGTCTGCTGTTTTTAAGCTCTTAATCAAGAAAGCTCTGTTTCCTGAGTTCTGCTTACAGCTGAATTAAGATGTCTGTTTAATTTGGATCTCGGATCTATGCTTTTGCGCATTTTGCTTGGATAAACACACGATTTTGTTTTGCTTCCA
Organism: Notechis scutatus; assembly: GCF_049901735.1. Taxonomy (NCBI): domain Eukaryota; kingdom Metazoa; phylum Chordata; class Lepidosauria; order Squamata; family Elapidae; genus Notechis; species Notechis scutatus. The sequence goes on along the minus strand of NC_142010.1, from coordinate 4,866,862 downwards.
AGTGGGGTTTGGTGGAGCAGGAAGCCCAAAGCAAAAATGGGGTACTTGACAGCGTTGCTGAAAGATTACCAGATGCAGGCCAGCTACTGCTGATGTGCACAGAAGTGCGTAAATATGGAGGCAGCATTAATCACAACATTCTGGCCACTATCATGACTTTTTTGACCATATTCTGTAAACAGTCCTGGTCAAAGAATTGGAATGTGCTTTATTTGGGTTTTTTTTTATTTTTATTGTGCGTTCTTCAAGCTACATTTCAAATATGTGTTTCTGGAGTCGATCCTACTTTTTGATCTCAGGAGTGCTAAAATATGTACCTTGAAAAGTTAGTGTGACTTTTCAAGAGCTACAGAACGATAGGTTTGCATCTAGTGAAAAATGTTTCGGACAGTAGTGGGATCCTATCTGAGTCGCTACCGGTTCGGTGGGTGATCGTGCATGTGCACCAGTGGTGGGATTCAACATTTTTTTACTACCGGTTCTGTGGGTGTGGCTTGGTGTGCATGGCAGGGGAAGGATATTGCAAAATCCCCATTCCCTCCCCACCCCACTAACCTGCTTTCCAGCTCCATTCTCCTGTGCAGGGCAACAAAAGGAGACCCAGTCGATCAGCTAGGACTCGGGAGGCAGAGAATAGATGGGGGCAGGGCCAGTCAGAAGTGGTATTTGCCGGTTCTCCAAACCACTCAAAATGTCCACTACCGATTCTCCAGAACTAGTCAGAACCTGCTGAATACCACCTCTGGTGCGCGTGCGAACCTAACAAGCCAATCATCTGAGAAGATGAAGAAACGAAAAGCTAGGAGCGACCCTCTCTCCTCTCCCATGTGCTTTTTGGTCTTTTATCCTGTCAGCTGAGTGTCCAGGCTTTTTCCCCCCTCCTCTCATCTGATTGGAGGCTTTTGGTAGTAATTTTTACTACTGGTTCCTGCGAACCGGGTCGAACCGGTAGCATACCACCACTGGTTTAGGAGGATTGGGGAGAGAAATTCAAACAAGGCTTAGAGTAGAATAGAGTAGGGTAGAGTAGAGAGTAGAGTAGATGATGGAAGATGGGGTATATGATGGAACAGGCCCATTAATCCCAGTACAGACTCACAGCTACAACTTTTATTTATTTTATTTATTTTGATTTGTCAATCGCTTACAAGATAATAGGTATAAGTATATACATGGTTATGAATACATGAAATGGGTACATATAAGAAAAATAAAAGAAACTTGACCTGGAATCTCATTTAACATTTTGAAGAATGATTGCAGGAACTGGGCATGGCTAGTCTAGTGAAGAGAAGGACCAGGGGAGACATGAGAGTAGTGTTTGAGGTGATACCACAGAGAGGAAGGGGTCAAACTATTTTCTAAAGCACCTGTAGGCCAGAAAAGGAACAATGGATGGAAACCAAACAAGGAGAGATTCAACCTGGAAATAAGGAGAAACTTTCTGACAGTGAGAACAATCAACCAATGGAACAGCTTGTCTTTGGAAGTTGTGGGAACTTTATCACTGGAGGCTTTCAAGAAGAGATTGGACTGCCATTTGTCAGAAATGGTGTAGGGCTTCCTGCTTAGGCAGGGGGTTGGACTAGATGACCCACAAGGTCCCTTCCAACTCTGATTATCTGTTATGTTATTTTCACAGAAGTGTGAAATTGCAAGTCATCTGATCCAAACCCCCTGTCGCAGCATTTTGCAACTTGGGTTACTTGGAGATATGTAGACCTGAGCTCCCAGAATTCTTAGCAATAGCATGCTAGCTGGAGAATTCTGGGAGTTGAAGTCCACTCATCTTACAGTTGCTAAGGCTTAGAAACACTGGGTTAGAATGACGTGGAGGGGAAGAAGGAACATTTGCAGAATGCTATTTGTCCTATTATTCAGTGAAGTGGATTGGCATAGCCATATCAAGCAGGATTAGAAAGGGATTCCTCCACTTACGACCATAATTGAGTGCAAAATTTCTGTTGCTAAACGAGACAGTTGTTGAGTGAGTTTTGCCAGGTTTTACTATCTTTCTTGCCACAATTGTTAAGTGAGTCACTCACATTGTTAAATTAGTCACACGGTTGTTAAGTGAATCTGTCTTCCCCATTGACTGCTTGTCTCCAGGATAGCTCAACCGTCATAAATATGAGTCAGTGGCCAAGCATCCAAATTTTGATCACAAGACCATGGAGGTTCTGCAACAGTTGTAAGTGTGAAAAACAGGTCATAGGTCACTTTTTTTCAGTGCTGTTTTTAACTTCAAATTTTCACTAAACAAATAGTTGTTAGTCGAAAGGAATTTTGCTACAGATTTGAGACTGAGAGATGATAGAAAACTTCCCATGCTGATAAAGGCCAAAATCTTTCTTAAATCTGATGAACCACGGTGGCGCAGGAATTAAGAGTGCAGTACTGAAGGCTACTTCTGCTGACTGCCGGCTTCCTGCAATTTGGCAGTTCGAATCTCACCAGGCTCAAGGTTGGCTCAGCCTTCCATCCTTCCAAGGTGGGTAAAATGAGGACCCAGATTGGGGGGGGGGGGCAGTAGGCTGACTCCAGGGGTGGAATTCAAATTTTGTAACAACCGGTTCTGTGGGCGTGGCTAAGTTGGCAGGCATGGCTTGGTGGTCATGTTATTGGCTGGGTGTGGCCAACTCAATATCACTCACATCGAGGCACGCATCTCCTCGCCTGGCCTCTCATGACTGTGGGGATGCTGCAACAGTCGTAAGTGTGAAAAACGGTCATAAGTCACTTTTTTTCAGTGCCATTGTAACTTTGAATGGTCACCCCACACAAGCAAAGTACCAGCAAAGGAGGGGGAAAAAACTCTAGAGACGTTCCAGAGACAGGAAGTCTAGTCCTGCCAAGAATGTAATAAGGGTTAACGGAGAGGCAGTTTCTGTAAGCAACACCAGAATGTTTCCTTCCTGCCTCCCTTACAGGATTAGGCCAGTAATTTCTTCTAACAACCGGTTCTCCGAACTGCTTAGAATGTTAACAACCGGTTCTAGTGAATAGGTGCCAACTGGTAGAATCCCACCCCTGGCTGACTCTGTAAACCGTTTAGAGAGAGCTGTAAAACCATATATACGTCTAAGTGCTATTGCTAATTTTACAGATTGCATGCAGATTTTCACAGAACACATGCAGAGCATAGCACTAAAGCACGTTCCCAGAATGTGGGCTTCTTGAAATGGTTTGACCCTTAAATTTTCCCACATTGCTTTGCCTCTCACGATGTGAACCTCTCTAATGCATTGTGGGAAATGGAAAATGGGCTATAGGTTCCAAGGGCCAGAGTGTCATGCCCCTGTTGGAATCTGATTCCGAAAGGGGAGGTGGAGCAGCTGACAGGGAGTGGGAGTGCGACTCCAGTGGCTATGGAAGAAACTGGAGAAGGGCACAGTCTGGCTGGGCATTCAGAGGAAGACCCAGGGCCACCCCCTCTTCATCCTAGGGCATGCAGGGAGGAACGGAGAAAGGAGCAACGTGAGATATGTGGGTTACAGGGGAGAAAAGGGTCCTGATTCCCTTCATTAGCTTCAGCTGGGGAAAAAAGGATTTAAAAAGGGTGTTTGTGCACAGCACCTTGCTGGAAGCAAAGCATGAATTATCTTTGTTTGTCAAGTCTTATCTGGGTTCTGGCATCCTCCCAACTGTGTGTGTTTTGTTATCTTTAGAAGTCTGCAATTCCTTATCCTGCCCTGTCTTGTTAATTGCTGCAGTGTGGATTGTGTTGGTTTTTATTTATAATTTATATGCACTTTGGGTTTGGACTGAATTTCTTCCCTTTAAAAACTGTTCCTGGGAGAGTTTTTTCTCCAGCTGATGATAACTGGATATTGGGGGCCAAGTTGGAGGTATTAAAGGGACTTTACCTACTTTTGTGACTTTGTTGCTTTTTGTGCCACGCCCTGGGTCATCACACAGAGAAGCTGGTGGCCAAGGGAAAATGGGAATGGAAAGTTTCACCATCAGACCAAGGATCTGGAAGGCACGCCTGAGCCCCAACGGCACATTCTAGCATTGATGCAGAACTTTAACATCCTTTCCACCTCTGTTGGTTTCTTCTGTTTATTTTTGATGAGGAAGATGTTAGACATTTACCACTGGCATAAGCCGACTCAGGCCAGTGTCCAAGGTCGATGGTCTCCGCCAGAGCATTTTTTAATTCCCTACCAACACGAATGCCAGATGGGCCTCCATCACAACCCAATGGCCAGGTTTTTGTCAACACTTTTGTCTAAAAACTGATTGGCACAATCTGAGATATGTGGGCAATGGAGCAGCAATTCATGGATCAAAGAATTGGAAGCATCCCACATTGAGGAAAGGCCTCTTGATTTCAGGGAACTTACTTTAAAATAAAATAAAATAAAATAAATAAAATAAAAAATAAAATGAAATTTAAAAAAATAAATTAAAATTAAAATTACATTAAAATAAAATTAAATAAACGACTAAGTCCTGTTGTTCTTGCCACCACACAGTGCATCCCTTAAAGATAAGATTAAAACCAGAGGCTTACAAAGTATATATTCTAAACCTCTGGTTTTAATCTTCACTTCTATTCCTTGGGGTAAAGACATACATAATGCATTTAAGTGAGGTCAGTGTGGATTTTTAAAAAATGTAGATTCAGACCAATTGCAAAGCCCTGGGGGACACCCAATCACTTTCCCAGCACTTAAAGTGTGACATATGTCTTCCCTGCTGATACTTTAATCACCCGGCCACATCATGTATCTGGAAACAACATGGACATTTAACAAAGGAATCCAAGCTGTGTGGTTAACCAGAAATATTTTTCCCTGCTGCTCTATAAAGCTTCTTCACCACATCAACATCTGCACGAGAGATTGCTGAGAAAGCCACACAAACGAGACCAATAAAATATATTTAAAGCTGGCAGTTCCCCTGCAACACGCAGTTACAAAAGGAAACAGCATCTCCAACAAGAAAAATAAGAAGGGAAAATTAGGGAGAAGATGGGGTTTTCTTCTTGAAAATCAGAAAGCTAGGGAGGGACCCAAGCTTTGTTTGGACTGTTTTATTCTGTTAGAAGAAATATCCATCCGGTTCAGTTCCAAGGATGCTGGAAACATGAAGGTTGATTGGAAAGTTGGTTTTAGTCTTTTAGTATTTGTGATTTAGTCCTATGCATAAAGTGGCATTTTTAAACTATCTAACTTAATATATGTTTTAAATAGGTTTTAGGCTAAGTTTTTTTTTAATTTAAGTTTTTATTGGTTTTTAAAAACAAACATAAACAAACAAAACATAAAAACATCAAGCCATCTTCCATATGTGTACATACAGTGTGCCGGTTGGTTTACAAATTGTTTTGTGCTTCCATTTCGTAGTCTTCAATTACAATTACATTGCATATAATCTCGTATTTTCAACCAAAAATTAAATACCTTAGTATCATTATTAATCAATCATTTGACTTTACTTTTATTCATTCATGTTTTACAAGATAATCATAATTTACTTAGTTTGTTTTATAACAGTTCATATTATCATCCCAAATCTATCCTAAAATCATTTTGTAGATATAATAAGAAAGAAATACATCTTTATATATTTATTATTTTCTAAGAGTCTACATATTTCATTACTGTATTTTATTGTCTAACCATTGATAGAATAGATCCCAGATTTTACAAAATTGTTTATCCTCTTGTTCTCTAGTTTCAAATGTCAATCTACTCATTTCAGCACATTCCAATATTTTCTTAATGATTTCTTCTGGTGATGGTGTTTTCTCATTTTTCCAGTTTTTGGCAAATACAATCCTAGCTGCTGTTAATACATTTACAATCAGATATTTCAAGTCTTTACTATATATTTCAGGTAAAATTCTCAATTAAAATATTTCTGGTTTCAAGTCTATATGTGTTTTTGTCATTTTTTTCCAACCACATGTGGATTTTAGTCCAGTATTTTTTTAGCATCCGCACAAGTTCACCACATATGGTAATATGAGCCAGGTGTCTGATGACATTTCCAACATTTTTTGGATTTATTCTTGAACATTCTTGCTATTCTTGTCAGGGGAAAATGCCACCTGTAAAACATCTAACAAACAGATATGGTGAAATATTGAATGAAAAGGGTGAACTCAAATCTATACAAAAACTAGAGGAACAAGGTATAAAGATGAATTGGTTTTCATATGCGCAAATACATTCAAGGTATGATAAAGATTCTAAAATGGAAGGTTTCTATGATAAATTGACTGATTTAGATAAGATTTTGACAGGTACTGATGAAAAGGTAATTAAAAAATTGTATAGATATTTATTAGAAATTAAACTAGAAGAAGAACAAGTTAAAGAAACTATGATTGCTTGGGGGAAGAATTTTGGATATGGGATTGATTTAGAGAAATGGCAAAAATTGTGGTCTCAAAATTATAAAATGACAATGTCAACAGCATATAAAGAAAATCTGTATAAGGTTTTAGGCCAAGTTTTTAATTATTACTATTATTACTTTAATTATTTTAATTTTTAAATACTCCAAAGTGTGATTGTGATGTGGTGTTTGGGGCACTGTGCTGGAGTAGCTTTTAAATGTCATTGTATTTTGAATGCAATGACAATAAAGGTATTCTAGTCTAGTCTAGTCTATTAATGGTGAAGCAGAACCATCAAGCACCAGAGGTTTGCTTCAGAAATTTCAGCAAGGGTTCTCTGTCTGGTTGCTGGTTGGTCATGCCTCTGGGAGGGCAAAACAGCCTCCCCCAGCAGGGGTGAAATTAATTTTTTCCCCTACCAGCTCTATGGGCATGGCTTGGTGGGTGTGCTTGGTGGTCATGTGACTGGATGGGTAAGCGTGGCCAAGTTGACATCACTTGGCCTCTCTCTCATCTCTCATCTCATCTCATCTCTCTCTTTCTCCTCTCTCTCTTTCTCCCTTTCTCTCTCTCTGTCTGACACTTTTTTCTCTATATTTTAAAAGCAATAGGAAGGAAGGAAGGAAGGAAGGAAGGAAGGAAGGAAGGAAGGAAGGAAGGAAGGAAGGAAGGAAGGAAGGAGAAAGAGGGTAGGGGGTAGAAGGGAGGAAGGAAGGAAGGAAGAAGAAAGAGGGGTGAGAGGGGAGGAAGGGAGGGAGGGAGAGGAGGGAGGGAGGGGAGGATGGATGGAAGGAAGGAAGGGAGGAAGGAAGGAAGAAAGGAAGGAAGGAAGGAAGGAAGGAAGGAAGGAAGGAAGGAAGGAAGGAAGGAAGGAAGGAAGGAAGGAAGGAAGGAAGGAAGGAGAAAGAGGGTAGGGGTTGGAGGGAGGAAGGAAGGAAGAAAGAAAGAAGAAAGAGGGGTGAGAGGGGAAGAAGGGAGGGAGGGAGGGAGGGAGAGAGAGGAGGGAGGGAGGGAAGGAGGGAGGGAGGGAGGGAGGAAGGAAGGAAGGAAGGAAGGAAGGAGAAAGAGGGTAGCGGGTAGGGAGGAGAAAGAGGAAGAAGAAAGAGGGTGAGTGGGGAGGAAGGGAGGGAGGGAGGGAGGGAGGAGGGAAGGAGGGAGGGAAGGAGGGAAGGAAGGAGGGAGGGAAGGAGGAAGGAAGGAAGGAAGGAAGGAAGGAAGGAAGGAAGGAAGGAAGAAAGAGGGTAGGAGGTAGGAGGGAGGAAGGAAGGAAGAAGAAAGAGGGGTGAGAGGGGAGGAAGGGAGGGAGGGAGAGACAAGGGAAGGAGGGAGGGAGGGAGGGAGGGAGGGAGGAAAGAAGGAAGGAAGGAAGGAAGGAAGGAGAAAGAGGGTGAGAGGGGAGGAAGGGAGGGAGGGAGAGAGGAGGGAAGGAGGGAGGGAGGAAGGAAGGAAGGAAGGAGAAAGAGGGTAGGGGGTAGGAGGGAGGAAGAAAGGAAGAAGAAAGAGGGGTGAGAGGGGAGGAAGGAAGGGAGGGAGAGAGGAGGGAAGGAGGGAGGGAAGGAGGGAGGGAGGGAGGAAGGAAGGAAGGAAGGAAGGAAGGAAGGAAGGAAGGAAGGAGAAAGAGGGTAGGAGGTAGGAGGAAGGGAGGAAGGAAGGAAGGAAGGAAGGAAGGAGAAAGAGGGTGAGAGGGGAGGAAGGGAGGGAGGGAGAGAGGAGGGAAGGAGGGAGGGAGGGAGGGAGGGAGGGAGGGAGGGAGGAAGGAAGGAATGAAGGAAGGAAGGAGAAAGAGGGTAGGGGGTAGGAGAGGAAGGAAGGAAGGAGAAAGAGGGGTGAGAGGGGAGGGAGGGAGGGAGGAGAGAGGAGGGAAGAGAGGGAGGGAAGGAGGGAGGGAGGGAGGAAAGAAAGAAGGAAGGAAGGAAGGAAGGAAGGAAGGAAGGAAGGAGAAAGAGGGGTGAGAGGGGAGGAAGGGAGGGAGGGAGAGAGGAGGGAAGGAGGGAGAGAGGGAGGGAGGGAGGAAGGAAGGAAGGAAGGAAGGAAGGAAAGAAGGAAGGAAGGAAGGAAGGAAGGAAGGAAGGAAGGAAGGAAGGAAAGAAGGAAAGAAGGACCTAGACCAGGGAGAATTTGATTAGTCAAGCTTAGTCTTTCTGTGAGAAGCAATTCCCTTAACATAAGGAAAACATAAGGATAATAAGCATTTTATTACTCCCAATAAATAATAGAGCAACCCCTGAAAGGAATGAAGAGAAGGCCAGTAAAATGGATTAGACAATTAGTGAGCTTCAGGCCAGCAGCTGGAACAAAGATACAAGGATATATAGTACAGGCTTCGCTCCAGAGCTCAGTTGGTTTAATAGATTCCAGCAGTACATTAATCTGAATTATGCGTATATAGTGGGGAGTAGGGAGGGTAATGTCAGTTTTCTATATGGCTAAGTTAATTTAGAGTACAGCTGCCACCAACAGACTTTTTGTATGGCTCTAGTTCTTTGAATACCGTAACTGCAGGACAGGGAGCAATGCTACTACAGGTAGTCCTTGGCTTACAGCATTCATTTAATGATTCGTTTTTCTCACCATGTAATATATACATCCAAACAAGACTGTGTTATTTCTCTATGTCATATATGTGCGTATATGCATAATATTTATTTATTTGTCATGTGTATGTAGTGTATATTGGAAGTGGTGACTCTTTGAGAGCTGTATGCAATGAAATTTCATTTTAATGTATTGCCGATTGATGTACATTTAAAGTGACAATAAGTTAGTGTCTAAGTTTAACTCTAATGACAGTTCAAAGTTACAATCGCACTGAAAAAAGTGACATTTTTCACACTTAATGACCATTGTAGCAACCCCACAATCACCTGATCGAAATTTGGACGCTTGGCAACTGGGCATGTGTTTATGCAGTGTCCTGGGGGTGTTATGTGATTTGCCTTTTGCAACCTTCTGACAAGCAAAGTCAATGGGGAAGCTGGATTCACTTAACAACCGTGTTCCTAACTTAACAACTGCAGTGAGTCGCTTAGCAACAGTGGCAAGAAAGGTCATAAACTGGAGCAAAACTCATCCAATTGTCTTGCTTGGCAACAGAAATTTTGGGCTCCATTTTGTTTATAAGTCAGTGTAACCTAATATATATCCATTCACCAGTAGATGGCGCCTTCAGCTTAAAATCAACGTTAAAGGTCCGCTTTCAAAAGTCAACATTCAAAATCCAGTTTAAAACTATTCTGTCTGTTGTTTCTTTCAAATTAATTTAAACAAAATGTCCAATAAACAATCACATATCCAGCACTTTAGAGTGCCTGTTCAGAGCCCTGCCAGTAAGATTTGTACATCCAGTCTTTCTATATTCTGTAGCTTTTAGTGCACCCTAATTTTTCTCTGTCGCTCTTTGATTGCTGCTTAAAAGTATTCCAAAGAGTCTCTTTCCTGGATTAATTTTCTTTTGGGGAAATCCTTAACAAAAATCGAAAATCACCTCATCAGCTCCAATCACTGTCCACTCTCATTGCTTCAGCACAGTCTTGGTTTCTTCGGCTGCCCCAGCATCACGGTGGTCATGATGGCTGCCTTGCCTTCGTCTTCAGCAAAGAGGGAAGAAACCCTGGTCCAGCAGGAGTCACTGCTCTCTGCAACCATCAGGGTGTCCCTCCTTATGAGTCACCCCTACAGGGTGACTTTAGCCCCTTGTGGGGTCCTCCGACAAAGAGGATTTGATGTGGGAATCCGGAGCCCCACTCCCCTGTGCTGACCACACAGCGACGTCAAACCAGAAGTCAATTTTGTTTATAAGTCAGGATTGCCTGTAATTAAATTTCTCTTCAGCCACTTAACCTCTTACTGTCATAGAACTCTATCTGGAAAAGAAGACCCAGAACATGATTCAAATATAGATAGACGTTGAGTTACAAGGTCTTGACACTCATTTAGCGACCGCTTGAAGTTACAATGGCACTTTAAAAAGTGATTTACAACCAGTCCTCACACTTAACAACCCTCAAATGGACAAATGGAATTCCTGTAAACTCTGGTTCAACTTACTTCAGCTTCAACTTGCAACCAGTCACTTAGCAACTTTCAAAGTCATGAGGGATCCCTGCCCCAAAAGCTACTTTGACCTGATTAACAACAACAGTGCCCTCTTGTGGTCACGTGACCCACGTTTTGGGAGTTTGGCAACCAGCAAACCTTTACAGCCGGACCATGATTTTTGATATTCTTTGTAAGTTTCTGGTGGTTTTTCTGCCGGTTTCTGACAAAAATTACCCATTAGGTAAAATGAATTCCCTTAATGATCATGGTGTTCACTTATTGACTCCGATAAAAAATGCCCCCCAAATCAAAGCCTTGATTTATAACCACAATGACTTATGACCATAATTCCAGGCTCAATAACAGTCGTAAGCTGAGCACTATTTGTAACGCTTCGATTTACAACTACGATGACTTATGGCCGCAATTCTGGGTTTAATTGCAATCGTAAGTCAAAGAATACCTGTGAATTGCTGCCGTGGAAGATTTTACTCTTCTAGGTGGCTCTGAGGAATGAAATCCTACAACCTGAGGCGACAGTTTAATCCATTGCTTACTGCCTCTGTCATCGGGACATTTCGAAGAGATGCTGGCACACTCTTTCTATCCTGTCTAAACCTATACCATTTCCTCTTCTCTGCTGCCAGCTTCTCGCTTCATATCTGATTCTCACAGGGCTGGTCTCCAGTTGCGTTTCAGAACATCCTGCTGGGTGTGTTTTCATGGCCGTCACACTTTCCTGACCTTCCCGTTTTGGGTGAGGGCTGTGGGATCTGCGTCGTGGGGTCTGCTTGCATTCCTGCTGCCCACATCAATGCCACCGGTGATAGCCGCATCTCACTTCCTAATTTCCTTGGTAGCTGATAGTGAGCTATTGAAAACTAGGCCCCAATCTCTTTATTACTGAATTTCAAAGGTCCTTGGTGCTCTCTCAGGTTGCTTGTCTTCTTGCAGACGTTTCATTACCCAAACTTCATCACTGCTAGCAAGGAGTGGGATTTGCTCTCAGTTTATATTCCACTGACTTGCTCTGTCAGTGTTGGTGGTCTTGGTGGTTATTTGGCCGGGTTGTTTATTAGTTAGCTTCAGGGGTGGGATTCAAAAATCCCAGCAACCGGTTTGCTGCCTGGTTGCTGGGTGGGCATGGCCATGGTGGGCGTGGTCTACCAGAACTTCCGGGAGGGTCATTTTTCACCTTCCCCGGAGTCCGGAGGTTTCCTTTGAGCCTCTGGGAGGGCAAAAATGGACTCCCCAGGGTCTGGAGGCCCTCCGGAAGTCAGAAACAGGCCCATTTCTGGACTTCTGGAAGGTTGTTTTTTTTCGCCCTCCCAGAGCCTCTGCACTGTCCCAGCACTTACCTGGGATCCAAAATGGGCCCCGTGGAAACTTCTGGGAGGAGTGGGCAGGGCCAGCTGATCGGTTCAACTATTGTTTCAGCGAACCAGTTGTAAATTTAGCATCTGGTTCACCCAAACCAGTAGAATCCCACCCCTGGTTAGCTTGCTGGGCAGTTCCTTGATTGCATTATTGTTTACTTCTTGATTGTTGGTCAGGTGTTAATCTTGGTGTTAATTTGTGCTCCTCTCTGTGTTGATTGCTGCTAGGGAGGTGTTTTGGTCTTTTTGATCTCTTTTTGGCTCTGAACTAAGCTCAGAGAGCACCAAAGCCTCTTCATTTCAACCCTGAGCTATAAATATTATCCTTTATTTATTGAGTTTCTTCAACCTCTATGAAAATGTGAAAGGGTGAGGGAAAAAGAACAGGCACATTTTAATACTTTGTACCAGAAATACATTTCTGACTAAACTACTAGGAAACTACTAGGAACAGGAAGCAAGTTCAAAGCCCAACAGAGGGTATAAATCTCTCTCTCTCTCTCTCTCTCTCTCTCTCTCTCTCTCTCTCTCTCTCTCTCTCTCCCTCCCTCCCTCCCTCCCTCCCTCTCCCCCATGTGCTCTTTTTTGCCCAGGACCTCAATATGGTCCTGTCCACCATTAAAACCATCCTTCCAAGCAGTCTCCATGTTTCCAGTGTCTTTTTTCCCACTTGGAACTGAACCCAGATGGATATTTCTTCCAACATCAGGGATAGTCCATTCTGGTATTTGTCCCCAGTAAATTGATTTCTCTACTATTATGAATAATCTGCAGTTAGATTTAAAGTCTAAAACTGGTGAAAACTTAATAATTCAAGTCATAACCAAAGGGTCTAAGAATTATGAAGATAATATCTGAGGTATATGCAGTTGCAAGCGTGGTGGGTTTTGTTTTTTTGTTTTTGTTTTGGTAAAATTGGGGTGCTTGGGCCTGATAAATTCAAAAATTCTAAATAGTGGAAGTCCTTGGGTATTGCTTCAAGGGTCCTGATATAACAATGGGTTTTCTTTTTCCATAGTTTATTTTCTCTTCTTATCAGCGAGCTCACAAAGATTGAGACAGAGGTTCTGCCTGTTCCTTCCTATCTCCAAACTGGGCTAATTGTGTATAAAAATTAGTGCTGTTGTTGATCAATGGTGTGGCTCTCTTAAAGAATAATAACCAGTGGGTTGGGTTCCTTCTACTTCCAATTCATCCATTCTCCTAAACTTTGGAGATCAGCCCCCCCCCATCACCAGAGTTGTCTCTTTCAAACTATCCATCTGAACCAGTATTCTTCAAAGTCGTCAGAAAAACAGAATAACAGGCTTGGAAGGGGCCTTGGAGATCTTCTAGTCCAACCCCCTGCCCAAGCAGGAAAGCCTATACCATTTCAGACAAATAGTTGTCCATTTAAAACCTCTAGTCTGGAGGCAAGTTGTTCCACTGATTAATTGTTCTAATTGTCTGGAAATTTCTAAGTTCTAGGTTGGATCTCTCCTTGATTAGTTTCCACTCATTGCTTCTTGTCCTGCCCTCCGATGCTTTGGAAAATAGGTTGACCCCCTTTTCTTTGCAGTAGCCCCTTAGAATTTGGAACACTGATATCATGTCACCACTAACATGTCTGGACTTCAACTCCCAGAATTCTTCAGCCAATATGGCTGGCTGGGGAATTCTGGGAGTTGAAGTCCACACCTCTTAAAGCTGCCGACTTTGAAAAACACATCTGGCTTCCATGTATAGAAACCCACCCCTCCCCTAGATGAATGACATTTTTGAGAAATCTTTAAAAAGGCAGGATAAAATATTTCCCCTAAAAGAGAAATAAAAATCTTAAGGGAGACAGAAACTCAGAGCCCCGGCTCCCTGCCCCAAAGAAGATCCTAAGCTGAGCCCAGCTTTTAGAAATGCAGATTTGGTAATCCATTTCTCCCTGCAGCAAAGACTGAACAGAGGTAGAGTTAGCCCTCAGCCACAATAGGAATTACCCAACAAGCCCCTTCATTGCATCAGCTAAACTTCAACCAAGCTTAGCTCAGACAAACTCTTAGGATTTGTACATGGCCCCATGGGAGTGTGACAACAGCCAATAGAATACATGCTCTTCCACAGAAACAGGAAGTTCAAGTGCAAAGCCCAAGAGAAGATACACATACGAACCCCCCCCTGCCCCCACTCTCAACTCTATGTACCCTGTTTCTCCAACAATATGGCCTCCCCAATAGGAAGTCCTAGCATGTTTTATAGGCATGAAATGAAATTAAGCCCCTCCCCCAAATTAAGGCCTATATTAAAACATGCGAAATGGGGGAATGGTGGGGGGCTTGCCGTTAGGAAGTACTTTTGTTGCACACCCGGATATGCTGCTGCCTGCGTTGACCCGATACTAAGTGCCTCACCAATGCCGAGGTCAACATCCAAGCTGTCGCTGCCCGCCCGCCCAAAGATGCAAGGGGGGGAATTAAGTCACCCGAAAAGACAGCCTAGCCATTTTTTCGGGCTCAAAAAAAATAAGACCCGGCCTTATTATATGAGAAACACGGTAGTCAGCTGCACCAGAATCACAAGTGCTTTGTGGCAGGGGTGGGATTCCACTGATATAACAACAGGTTTGGTGATCGCACACTCTGTGTGCGCCCTCCACATTTTAAACGGCTCTCATACTGTTCTATAACAGCATACTCCAAATACTGAATACTGATTGGTCCACACGGACCGTGACCCGATTGGTCAACTGAATGGCCGTGATTGGCACGCTAAGAATCAACCGCGATTGGCCGAGCCGATCGCGGAGATCAAAGCCCTGTCATTGGCCGCCGAGCCGCGAGCAATACCTATATGAAGGGCTGCCGCGGCTCCAAGATCTTGTACAGGTCTTAACATTGAAATAAAGAGCTGAATGTACACTTTGGTCTCGCGTCTCTGTGGGAACCGATCTACCCGATCTAACACATACTTACCTTCTACAGCAGTCCCTGTGAAGAAAACAGCTGAGGCATGGCAAACCACTCTGCCACGTGAATCAGCTGTGCTCTAAACTAGGGGTCTCCAACCTTGGCAACGTTAAGACTTGTGGACTTCAACTCCCAGAATTCCTTAGGCAGCTTTGCTGGTTGAAGTCCATCAATCTTAAAAGTTCTTAAAGTTGCCAAGGTTGGAGACCCCTGCCCTAAACAAAAGAAGTAAAGAACAGGAAAGAGCAGGGCCGGCCCACAGCAAACTGGGTTTGGAGACAGCTGATCTTTGGAGGAAGGGGTTCGCCTGAACCGGTCTGAACCGGTAAAATCCCACCCCTGCTTGGTGGTTCTGCTTCATCATTAAATCATCTTTCCAATCATCTTCCATATTTCTTTCTCCTGGCTTGGAACTGAACCAGATGGATATTTCTTCCAACACATGCCAAGGAAAATGTGGATTGCTGTCTTTAGCCATTCTTATTCTTTCCTCTTTTATTCGCAAATTCAGCCCTGATCGATTTCCCATTCCTTACAGATCTTGAATGATCATGGAGAGGCCCTCAAAGGGAACGTATTTCCTTCTGCTCCTCTGCTGGATGGGGGTTTCCTGGGAGGCCCGCCTTCCCCACCCCCTCATCTCTTCCAATGCGACCATCTTCTCCCACGTCTACACAATTAAGGTGGCCGGAGAAGACACGCCGAACGAGGGCGCCTCCCCACCTCCCCAAGAGGCCTTAGGCCCTCCTGGATCTTCCCGAGGAGGGGCCCAGTATGAACACACCCTGGAAGGCTCAGATCAAGAGCACGTGGTTTTTACCCACCGCATCAACCTCCCACAACAATCGTGCGAGTGTCCCCCTGGCACCGAAGATACCCAGGAGCTTTGGAGAAGGCTGCAGGCCCTTGAGAATGACGTGCGGATCCTCCAGGAAACGTGCCAAGCTGGGGGAGGCTGTTGCCCTGCTGCGTCCACCAGCAGTCAAGCCAGCGAAGGTAAGGGAAGAGGAGGAGGAAGGTGAGGTTGAATTCTACCTATTCGGCTGTTGGAATATTTTGTTCCTTAGCAAGTTAGTTTCTGAGCTGGGATCAAAGGAAGCTGGCAATTGCGTGAATTAAGTCCTTTGTTCTTCACCCAAGAGTGATGACAGCAAGACCTTAGGAAGGCGGCCATAGAGACCTCCTCCATCCAGGACAGCTTAGATACATTACAATCAGCCCCTCCTGTAGAATATAAACCCCTTTACCTAGTCATTTGTTTCCCTCCATACATCATTCCATTTAAATTCCTTCCCTCCTTCCTTTCTTTCCTTCTTCCTCTCCCTCCCTCCCTCCTTTCTTTTCTCTTCTTTCTTTCCCTCCTTCCTTCCTCTTCCTTCCCTCCCTCCTCCTTCCCTCTCTCCCTCCTTCCTTTCTTTCCATCTTCCTCCCTCCCTCCCTCCTTCCCTCCTTCCATCCCTCCCTCCTTTCTTTTCTCTTTCTTCCCTTCTTCCTTCCTTCTTCTTCCTTCCTTCCCTCCTCCTTCCCTCCCTCCCTCCTTCCTTTCTTTCCATCTTCTTCCCTCCCTCCTTCCCTCCTTCCATCCATCCATCCCTCCTTTCTTTTCTCTTCCTTCCCTCCTCCTCCTTCCTATCTTCCTTCTTTCCTTCCCTCCTTCTTCCTTCCCTCCTCCTTTCCTCCCTCCCTCTTTTCTTTCCTTCTTCCTCTCTTTCTCCTTCCCTCCTTCCTTCCCTCCTTCCTTCCTCCTTCTTTCTTTCTTTCCCCCTCCCTCCCTCCCTCCTTTCTCCTTCCTTCCCTCCTTCCCTCCTTCCTCCTTCCTTCCTTCCTCTTTCCCTCCTTCTTCCCTCCCTCTCTCCCTTCAAATAACTTTGTGAAAAGCCACCTTTAGAAGATCTGAGTTTTATTTTCGTTCAGACTCACTTCTGAGGGTAGAACAAGCAGCTGAGCTCATGGGCTTCCTTCCTTGGGCTATAAATGCAATAATTAAGCAATTTACAGGTCCCCTTTTAAAAAATCCCTCCCTTCCCCTCCTTATGTTTCTCTCTCACACACACACTTTCTCTCTCTCCTAGGCCAGACAGACATTCATACGTTATGTTCTCACCATGGATCCTTTGACCTCTCTCGTTGCCTGTGCGAATGTGAGTCGGGTTGGGGCGGTCCCACCTGCGCTGAGCCGGTCTGCTCTGGAGGCTGCGGGGGCCCAGAGCGTGGCAGATGCATCAACGGGCACTGCCAATGCCAGCCTGGCTACTCGGGGGTCAGCTGCGAAGAGCCGCCATCTTGCCCTGACGACTGCAATGATCAAGGGCGCTGTGTGGATGGCCGCTGTACCTGCTTCCCAGGATATATGGGCCCCTCTTGCTCCGACCCAGTTTGCCCCCAGAACTGCCATGGACATGGCCAATGCGTCTCAGGATGGTGCGTGTGCAACCCAGGTTACAGTGGTGCAGATTGTGCCTCCCGAGCTTGCCCTAGCAACTGCAACCGGCGTGGAGAATGTCATAATGGACACTGCGTGTGCGAGCCAGGCTTCACCGGGCCGGCTTGCGGCACCAAGACTTGCCCCAGTGATTGTAACCAGAGAGGCCACTGTCTTCAGGGAGGGGTGTGTTCCTGCCACCCAGACTACACCGGACCCGACTGCGGTCAGCTGGCATGCCCGGAGCAGTGCAGTGGCCATGGAGAATGTCATAATGGACACTGCGTGTGCGAGCCAGGCTTCACCGGGCCGGCCTGCGGCACCAAGACTTGCCCCAGTGATTGTAACCAGAGAGGCCACTGTCTTCAGGGAGGGGTGTGTTCCTGCCACCCAGACTACACCGGACCCGACTGCGGTCAGCTGGCATGCCCAGAGCACTGCAGTGGCCATGGAGAATGTCAGAATGGAACGTGCGTGTGCAACAGTGGCTATTCGGGCGATGACTGTTCAGTAGGTAGGTGCAAAGGTTTAAACAATCAGTCAATCAGACTAGAGCTGGAAGAGACCTTGGTGGTCTTCTGGTCCAACCCCTTGTTCAAGCAGGAAGTCATACCATTTTAAGCAAGCGACTGCCCAGCCTTTTCTTAAAAACCTCCAGGGATGATGCTCCTACAACTTTTGAAGGCAAACCATTCCACTGGTTGATTGTTCTCAGGAAATTTCTCCTTAATTCCAGATTGCTTCACTCCTTGATTAGTTTCCATCCATTGTTTCATGCCTTACCTTCTGGTGCTTTGGAAAATAAGCTAAATTATTTGGAAAATAGGTTGGGAGGGGACATTTCCTGAATCCTTTATGGTCTAACCAAGTGTTTCTCAACTTTGACAATTTTGTAACTTAGCCAGCCAGCTAGAATACCCCCGGTACATAGCAACCCACCTTCACATGATCACAGTTTGTGACCTTCCCAGATGTGGGGCCCTTCCCAAATGTGCTTCCAACAAGCAAGGACAATGGGGGAAGCCGGATTTGCTTAATGGCTGTAGTAAACAATGTTGTAAAATCAGGTGCAGTCATGTTGTCAGGATTCCAGCGATTGCCCTAATTAAATCATGAGCCTCGAGCCAAGCTTCAAAAGAATCCAAAAGATTTATTAGGAGCAACATGTCGGCATTATCCTAGTTGAAGCCAACTCTGACACATGTGATTTACAGTCAACCTATGACCCTGTTTCCCTCCTCCCCTGTGGGTGTATCATCAATCAGATTCTCCAACGAAGCACGTTCATGGGCTGGGCATCATCAATCACATTCTCCAATGAAGGATTTTTGCAGGCAGAAGATCCAGTAGCCTAGCTACAATCTTTGTAAGATATGCATGGAATGTACTTCTGAGTCCCCCTCCTCCCACCTATCGTAACTCAAAAACAGGCATAAGAATTCTTTACGAGTTGACACATGTAAGGACTCACAATGATCATGTGGCTTAGCAATGGAAGTTACAGTCCCAACGATAGTTGTATGTTGAGGACTACCTGAATAGAAAAACTTATAGCAAATTGGGCCAAACCTTACTATACCAGCCTTTGAAAGAGCATTAAAAAAAATCACTCTTTCTCCAAGTCTTGAGTTTGAAGATTCCTTGAAAATAGCACCTATTTATGCTGTTTGGCTTCAGCTGTTAAATCCCCTTAACGTGTGTTTTGAATTGGCTAACATATATGCTGGCTGGAGAATTCTGGGAGTTGAAGTCCACACATCTTAAAAGTTGCCATGGTGGAAAAACGCTGGTCTCCTGAGTGAATAAACAGCAAGGTGATTTTTCGCTACCAGAGAGAGAGGGAAAAGGAGCTGTGGATATCCTTGCACAAATCTATATACTACTAAAACTGTCATTCCTGTAATCGTTAATTGGTAAAACAGTGCATCATAGGTCAACGGTTTTTTGAACCCATATGCCCCAAATGGGCTACCTTAAAGAATGCATCCAAAATCCAAAATCCAGGATCCATAACTCCCGAGGAAATGAAATTTAGGGAAGTTGTCATAATATCAAAGGGTTGGAAGGGACCTTGGAAATCTTGTACTCCAATCACCTGACCAAGGCAGGAGTCCTCATACCTTCCTGAACAAAATGGCTGTCCAATCTTTTTTTTTTTTTTTTGAATCCTCCAGGGATGAGGAGCAGCTGTGAGAGGTAAGCTGTTCCATTGATCAATCGTTCTCTCACTATCAGGAAATTCCTTCTTATGCAATAGTGGTGAATGGTGTAGGATGAGGGCGAAGATTCATTCTCCGAACTTGTGGGTTGGTTTCTGAAGGTTTCGTTACCAGGCCAGGTAACATCCACACCTGAAGCCCTAAAATACAGAAGAACACTGATACTGACATCCCCTAAACTCTGCTGAAGCCTGGTAACGAAACATTTGGAAACCAACTCACCAGCTCGGAGAATGAACCTTCACCTTCATTCTTATTTCCAGATTGTGTCTTTCTGTGATGAACTTCAGTGTTGCTGGGCTGCTGCTGCAGTCATGTGATGCTCATTTTAAACATTCTGTGACGGTTTCCCAGCCACTCTCACAATCCCTCACTTCCTCCCCCATCCAGCAGCAGTCACTTACGAGCCTGCTTGGAAGGGAAATAGGAAGGGAGGGAGCGAGGGAAGAATATGGAGATAGGGAAAGGCAGGAAGGAAGATTTCTAATGCTCCCTGTCAACTTCTTACAAGGAAAATCAATGGGGAAGCCAGCAGGAAATCAGAAGTTGCTTCCATACCCATTGCTTTTTTGCCCACCCATGGTGATTCTCTGAAACAATAACCCAACAGGGCACTGGTTAGTGTTTGAACTAGTATGGAATATAGAGGTATGCACCTTGATTGGAAGTGAGGTAAAATATCTCTTGATTGGAGGTGAGGTAAAATCCTCGGTAAAATATCTCTTCAAGGCAACCTTATCGTAGTTCTGAAGAGATGACTATAAAATAACAAAGCTAGCCATATTGGTTTCTGCTCTTATGTTCACACACCATCTTTTTTCTTGGCCTAAACAGAGATTCCATCCATTGGTGTCCGTGTTTCAAATCGAGATGAAACGTCTTTTCGCCTGGAGTGGAACTACCCTGAGATTTCTGTGGATGGATATGAGATCCATGTGGCACCCACGGTAACGAGATACACTGCATTTTCTTTTTCTGTTTTCCTGATCCACATCAAAATATTATTTTACACCTTGTATCTGCTCAAACTGTATTGTCTTGCTGCATTTAACTTTGCATTGGCAAGAATTCTCCCCCCCCCCCCGTGTGTGTGTGTGTGTGTGTAGGAGAGAGAGAAAGAGAATGAGTGAGAGAGAGAGAGGGAGGGAGGGAGGGAGAGGAGTCAAAGATGGCAGCCATTAGTATATGATCACAGATCTGCTCTTTTCAATGTGAATCACCAAGTAATGCACTCCTGAGCTCTGTTTTCACTAGCAGAGGGTTGTAGGAGGCCCCCACAGCTGAAAACGGAGCTCGGGAGCCCTCAGGTCACCACAAGCGCTTCTAACACAAGTGATATTGAGCTGGCCACACCCATCCTAGCTTCCCGAGGTCAAACACAACCGTGGTGTGGCCGTCAATGAAACCGAGTTTGACACCCCTGCTTAGGAGTATCAGTATGTTGTGTGGTATCATACTGTCTCTTTTTTCCTTTCCAACCTGCAGAAGGATCCTCGGGCGGGCGAATCCATACACCTGTCTGGCACCCAAAGGACCTTTGAATACAAAGGATTAAAACCAGGGGAGGAGTACACAGTCACCGTTCGGGTACAAAAAGGGCAACACTACGGACCCCCTGTCACCCAGACCGTGCGTACGCGTATGTAGTCTGGAGCCGTGACTCCATTTCTGTCTGCTTCCCACATTCTCCATTTTTCCCCCCTCTCGTTGACCTGTTCCATGTTCTTGCAAATTCCCCTTCTTCTTGTCCAGCAGGAAATTTAGGTCTGGTCTATTTTCTCTAAGTCACACGTTTATTCAGATCTGGTCAAAGATGGGTCGTCACATAAAGCTGGAAGACACCCCCCACCCCAAAATGATTTATTCAGCTTGATTTTATACTTTATGTGGTTACACAAGCAGGAAAACAGCCATTTGCATGAAACTAGATAAAAAGCAGAAGTTGCTACAATATCGTTGCTTGGCCGGTACATTTCAGAAACATATTTAGAAAGAAACGTATTTAGCAAACCCAATTGCCCCTATCTGTGGTTTCCTGTCACGCTTCTCCTGACCTCCAGACAGTGTTCTGACCTAGGCTCAGGGGTGGGATTCTACCAGTTGGCACCTATTCGCTAGAACCGGTTGTTAATATTCTAAGCAATTCGGAGAACTGGTTGTTAGAAGAAATTACTGGCCTAATCCTGTAAGAAAGGCAGGAAGGAAACATTCTGGTGTTGCTTACAGCAGGGGTCCCCAACCACCGGGCCGCGGACCGGTAGTGGTCCGTGGAGCACTCTGTACCGGGCCGCAAAGAAAAAAAAAAAAAAATGGCGGCTTTCTTCGCCTTCGGTGAATGCTGCTGGGATCAGGGATCAAGGACACAAATGAAAGAAGGGGAGGGAGGAAGCAACCAAAGCCTGTCCTGCTCTCCGGCTCAGCGGCTTCGGTTTCCTCCCGCCTCGTTCCTCTCTCAGTCGCTCTCTCGCTCCTCCACCAGCCCAGGAAGAAACTGCTTCAAAGAAGCCGGGGTGGTGGTGGCTTTCCTGTCGCCGCAGCTCCTCCAGCGCCCGTTCACCCCACCCCCGCCCGCCGCGTTCAATCCAGTGGCGTTCTGCCTGCCTGCCTGCCTTCATTTCTGGTTGATTCGGAGCAGCTTCGGCTGAGAATAATAACTATTCGCCTCTTTTTATCAGCCGAAGCTGCTCCGAAACAACCAGAAACGCAGGCAGGCAGGCAGGCAGGCAGAACGGAGCACTGGATTGAACCGTGTGTGGGCGGGCGGGGTGGGGGTGAACGGGCGCTTCGGAGGAGCTGCGGCGACAGGAAAAGCCACCCCCCCGGCTTCTTTGAAGCAGTTTCTTCCTGGGCTGGATGTTAGAGGTCCATCGTAGCTCTGAATGATCCCTAAACAAGGACTACAGGAGCTTCCTAGGGAAAACACACTGACTAAATGCTCCTCATTCAATTCCTGTTTTCACCAAACAGAGATAAGAGAAACATCTGCATGAAATTTTGTAGCTACACAGCTGGGCAAGACCTAGAACTAGAGAGACTGCAGTCAGGTGTCTTTAATGCTAGTTGTAGGGTAAACATAAAGTTTTGGGAATGGAAAATAGAATCCCCCCCGCCGGTCCTTGAAAAAGTGTTTCTGCTTGAAACTGGTCCCTGGTACAAAAAGGTTGGGGACCACTGGCTTACAGAAACTGCCTCTCCGTTAACCCTTATTACATTCTTGGCAGGACTAGACTTCCTGTCTCAGAAACTTCTCTGGAGTTTTTTTCCCCCTCCTTTGCCGGTACTTTGCTTGTGTGGAGTGACTATTCAAAGTTACAATGGCACTGAAAAAAATGACTTATGACCATTTTTCACACTTACGACTATTGCAGCATCCCCACAGCCATGAGAGCCCAGGCGAGGAGATGCGTGCCTCGAGGTGAATGATATTGAGTTGGCCACACCCAGCCAATAACATGAGCACCAAGCCATGTCCACCCAAGCCATGTCCACCCATGATCACCAAGCCACGCCCACCACCTAAACCACACCCACAGAACTGGTTGTTAAAAATTTGAATCCCACCCCTGCCTAGGCTTCCCCAAAAAGCACTAAGCCGACTTCTTTGTCCTGGCAAAATCCCTTTGATTAAACGAAGGTTAATTTCTTGCATTCCCTTTTAGCCAAAGACCTGGCAAACAGTATTTCAAGGGTCTAATTATAAGCACAGACCTTATCTAGCCTGGAGAGCTGCCGAGTAAATATTGTCAAATGCAGTGCTGACAAGGAAGGACTCGGCACAGTGTCTCTGAGTTGCACAAACAGATCTTCACACTGCTGCAACCAACCAACGAATGAATTGTTTCCTGCAAAAAAGCCCCCTTCCCTTCCCCTTTTGCTCCTCTTACTCCCTATGGGAGGGGCCATTCACCAGTTACCTGTGGCCTTACTCCCACGTTGTCCCTTAGTTTGTAACTGTTCTTTTCTTTTGGCAGCTCTGTGCATGCACAGGCTGGGAACCGGCTCCAGCTGCTCTCCCGCCTCACTGCTGTCTGACTCCAAAGGCAGCTGACAACTGCCAGACTGCCCTGGCTCCAGGATGCTGCAACCATGTAATGACATGCCGGTTGCCAAGCAACAGAATCATGATCACATGACTCTGGGGGGTCACTGAGGCAGTCATATGTGCAAGGACTGGTCATACATCATACATCGCTTCTTTCAGTGCCATTGTAACTTTGAGTGGATGCTAAACAAATTTGGTTGTAAGTTGAGGATTTCCCCGTAAAACTAGAATGCTTTTTTCCCTCTCGTTTCTTGTAAATTCTTTATGCGATTTTTGTATTTTGGCAGACTTCAGTGTGTTCTTTTTTTCCTCCTCTTTCTTTCTATTTCTTCTTTTTTTTTCTGTTTCATTCTCCAAATATCATTATAAATAAATAAAAAGAAAGAAAGAGTGAGCATCCTCATTAAGATCCTGCGTGGACCTGTTCTAATCATCTATGAAATTAATAAGAGGGGGAAAAAAGCATTAAAATGGATTTAATTATGCTAGTTTACGAGGAGATAAAGCAGGCCATTATTGAATAATAATGGTTTATATCTCCCAGGTTGTGATGCTACTTCCTCTGCATTTGATCCTTACTTGCATTAAATAGCTGCAGCTCCTGTTATTTCTTGTTTAGGAATAGCTGGTCTGGAATGTAAGAGTCAATGTTTATGGAGAGTCTCCGTCATCCAAGTCATGTTTGTTCCAAAGGTGTTTTTTTTTCCAAAACTCTACTCTACTTTCTTTGTTTTTCCTTGAAGACGTTTCACTTCTTATCCAGGAAGCTTCTTGAGTTCTGACTGAATGGTGGAGAATGGAAGGATTTACAATGCAGTCCTTTCAGCAATTCCAAGAAGGTTCCACACCTATTTGCACTGTTCAGGTGACCCTGAGATAAACCTCCAAGTGGCCTCAACGACTCTCAGAGAGAGTGCTAACGATCAAATGACTGCAAGGAATATAAATCCTTCCACTCTTCACCATTCGTTCAGAACGAAAGAAGCTTCTTGGAGGAGAAGCGAAACGTCTTCAAGGAAAAAGGGGAAAAAAACAGTTGCCTTTTGGGAAAAAAAACATATTTGGGACAAGAGTCTTAATGACCACTAGATGGCAGCAAAGGATTATACGATTTGTTTTCTAGCTCTTTGCTGCCATTTTGATGTCACCTGGATATTACAGGCCAGATCTGGTACCCCTACTCTTGTTTACTCCTTTCGTTAAGCTTCGAGCCCATCTCTTTCCACCTCCGGTTGTTCCCCACCCTTATTCCCACCCACTCCCATTTGCAATGTTTTGTGTTTCATACATCTCTTCCTTTTCCCCAGGAGTGGCTCCTCCCACCGGCCTGCAGTCATCGCAAGCGTCGGGAAACTCCCTGACCTTGCAGTGGGAACCACCTACCTCTCGCCCTGATGGCTACATCCTGAGCTATGTCCCTCTGGTTCCCACTCGACCCGCTCCAGCCATGAAACGAATAGAGTTGCCTGCAGCCCCTGAGCGTGTCACGCTGGAAGACCTGCAGAGCAAAACGCGATACCGCATCACCTTGGTTGCCCGTCAGAGTGGCGAGAACAGCCGAGCCACCAGCATTGTGGTCAGCACCACAGGTAGATCACTAGAGTCTTGACGGTGTCGGTCTAGAACTTCCTTTTCTCTGGAAATGTCTGTGGAGATTCTCAATCCTCCAGGTCATGGTTGTCCCAAAGGTGCTTTTTTCCAAAAAGACATCTGGACTTTCTTGGGGGGTTTTTTTCTTCTTTTCTTTTGAAAACATTTTGCTTCTTATCCAAGAAACTTCTTCAGTTCTAACTGACCGGTGGGGAAAGGAAGGATTAATATTCTTTCACAGTGAGCAGTCACTGAGGGTTGGTTGTTTCTGATCATCCTTGCAACACCTGGAATCACAGTACAATGTTTTCATTTAATCAGAAAGGGAACTTGGAGGTCATCTAGTCCAGCCCCCCTGCTCAAGCAGGAGACCCTATACCGTTTCAGACAGGGGGCTGTCCAGTCTCTTCTTAAAAACCTCCAGGGATGGAGCACCCACAACTTCTGAAGGCAAAGCTGCTCCACTGGTTAATTGTCCTTCCTGTTAAAGACATTTCTCCTTCATTCCAGGTTGCTTCTTTCCTTCATTAGTTTCCATCCGTTAGTTTCCATGTCTTGCCTTCTGGTGCTTTGGAAAATAAGTTGACCAGTAGTGTGATCCTACCTGTGCCACTACCGGTTTGGTGGGTGATCGATCGTGCGCATGCGCGCCCCTAACGTACCAATCAGGTGAGAGGATGAAGAAACGAAAAGCTAGGAGCGAGTTGCGCTTTTCTCTTCTTTTCTCTTCTTAGCTGATTGGAGGCTTTTTTTTAAAACTACCGGTTCAGTTGAACCGGTCTGAACCGGTAGCATACCACCGCTGAAGTTGACCCCTTCTTCTTTGTGGCAGCCCCTCAAATATTGGAATGCTGCTATCATGTCCCCTCCTCCCAGTTCTTTTTTTCTCTTGACTAGCCAAACCCAACTTTCTGACAGTGAGAACAATCAACCAATGGAACAGAAGTTGCCCTCGGAAGTTGTGGGAGCGCCATCACTTGAGACTTTCAAGAAGAGATTGGACTGCCATCTGTCAGAAATGGTGTAGGGTCTCCTGCTTGGGTGGGGGGTTGGACTAGATGACCTACAAGGTCCCTTCCAACTCTGATTATCTGTTCTCTGTTAAATCCTGCAACCTTTCTTCATATGTTTTTTGTCTCCAGGCCTTTAATCACCTTAGTTGTTCTTCTCTGCATTGTTTCCAAAGTCTCAACTTCTTTTTGATAATGTGGCGGCTAAAACTGGAGTGTCCTTACCAAGGCTTTTATACAGTGGCACTAATACTTCACATGATTTTGATTCTATGCTGTTTATACAACCAAAGATTGTATTTTTATTTTTTTTGAAAAAGCACTTTTATGTCAAAAGG
The DNA here is from genome assembly GCF_049901735.1 of Notechis scutatus. Lineage (NCBI taxonomy): Eukaryota > Metazoa > Chordata > Lepidosauria > Squamata > Elapidae > Notechis > Notechis scutatus. Next base: position 4,840,542 of record NC_142010.1, on the reverse strand, counting down.
ATTTTTTTAAAAAAGGAAAAAAGGCACAGCATACTGAATCATGCATGTTGAGCTCACTGGAAATTTGTGTGCAGTGACCAGCATCTCAGAGATACTACCCCAAATGGTAGCCAAATGTGTAGAGTTCTTCCCATCTGATAAACATGTGATGAGAAACAATCAATAGTATGGCTAAAATGGCAGGGGAAGGCCCAAGATTATGTAATATCATAGATGCCCAAATGTGTGGACTTCAACTAGAATTCCTCACTCAGCCATACTGGCTAGAGAATTGGGGGAGTTGAAGTCCACACATCTTAAAGTTGCCAATGTTGAAAAACACTATTTTAAGCGATATTGATTTGGGGCAGAATTTTAAGAATTTTTGTTCTGCAGAGTAAAATCTTTCTGTCCCAAATTTTTCTGTAATAGCATCCTTGATCCCTGATTCTCCAGGCTAACCTGGAATCATTAGCCTTCGGTTTCACAGCTTCCCACAAAGATGTTTATGTTTTATAGTTATGTGAGCAAATTAGCACCATCCTCAGAAATACATTCTTCCAGTGTTTTGTCAATAATGGCACATTTCAGCTTTATTTGCAGCGCGTGATGAAATGAATGACTAGAAATAAATGTGAAAGGATTGGTGAAAGATGTTTCTGCATTCTTCCACTATGGAAGCCTTTTGCCACAATTACACTGTCTTTTTTCTACCAAGGACATCTGAAGTCTTCATTCCCCCGCCCCCTTCCTTCAGCATTTATGATTGCAATGATTTTTTTTCATTTGAACCTCCTCTATCTATTCCACAGGTCTCTGAAAAAGAGACCACAGGAGTTTCCTGTAAGCAATATATAAAAAGACTGACACTAACTCCATCTGTTTTATTGCAGCTTTGGGGAAATTCAGGATCGACACAGCATGGATAAGTCACCAAGTCTAACTTTGTAGTGGAATATGCCCGCTCCAATCTAAACCAGTTTACAGTGCATTTTTCAGAAAGTATTCAGAGGCGCTTCGCTTTTGTCACTTTTGTTATGCCGCAACTCAGAGGTGGTATTTAGCAGGTTCTGACCAGTTCTGGAGAACCGGTAGCAGAAATTTTGAGTAGTTCGGAGAACCGGCAAATACCACCTCTGACTGGAGATTTTACAGTATCCTTCCCCTGCCATGCCCACCAAGCCACCCCCACAGAACCGGTAGTTAAAAAAAATTTGAATCCCACCACTGCTGCAACAGTTGTTGAAATTCATTTATTTCTCATGGATCTACATTCAGTAACCCCATCATGGCAAAGTGAAAACAGAATTTGAGAAATGTCTGTAAATTTATTAAAAGGAAAAAAACTGAAATGCCTTTCCAAATCATGTCTAGCCAATTTAATTTACCACAGGTCAACTCCATTCAAGAAGAATAGAAACATATTAGCAAAGATGAAGAGAAATGGGGAGGCACCTGAGCTAAATTTCACGTGTTGTTGCAAAGGGTCTGAATACTTATGCCAATGGGATATTTCAGTTGTTTTTTTTTAATAAATTGACAGACTTATTCTAAATTTTCACTTTGTCATGATGGGGTACTGAGTGTAGAGAATGAGAAAAAAATGAATTTCGACAACTGGAGCAAAACAAAATTGACAAAAGCGAAGAGGGCCTGAATACTTTCTGAATGCATTGTACAGTGGTGGGAAAATTAAAAAGCTAGGTTAAATAGCTCCATATAGGTAGACCTTGACTTACAACCACAGTTGAGCCCAAAGTTTCTTATTGCTAAATGAGAACAGTTGTCAAAGTGGAATTTTGCCCCATTTTTACAGCATTTTTTGTCACCATTGTTAAGTGAATCACGGCCGTCGTTAAGTTAGTAACCCCAGTTGTTAAGTGAACCTGGCATCCCCATTGATTTTGCTTGTTGGAAGGTCACCCAAAAATGATCACATGACCCCTGGACCCTGCAACCGTCATAAATATGAGCCAGTTGCCAAGCATCTGCATTTTGACTATGGGGATGCTGCAAAGGTCATAAGTGTGAAAAATGGTCCTAGGTTCTTTTTTTTCAGTGTCATTGTAGATTACAGATTGTCACTAAGCGAACTGTGGTAAGTCGGGGACTACCTGTATTTCTAGCCAATAGCCATACCTCTCACCTCCACGACTTATTCCCACTGAGTACTTTGCCATAACCTCCTGCATTTTTGATCCCACCAGCGCCAGCTCCAATTCAACCAAGTCGCCATTACTTCACACCTCCGCCCACTTCCCATAAAAAGCCAGACACTTCCTCTTCTCAGCCTGAAGAGAAGAAACCAGGCACTAAACCACATCCGGGTCGCCGCCCCACCAACACCACCTTACTGACCAAGGAGCACTTCCTGAGGAGAATGACCCAGAATATCTCATCCAAACTGTCCCTGTACAACGGGACCCTCCTTGAGCGGCTCGAGAGCTACCTCCGGGCCACCAATTTCCCTCTCCGAGGCAACCAGACAATCCAGAGCGTGGCCAGGGACATCTACCTCTACCTCAAACGGATGAAGCCCATTGAATTTCAAGAGAGGGTGGAAGAACGTCTTGTCCAAGAAACCAGCAACTTAACTCTGAAAAAGGAATTCCCAATAACCGAAGCAGAGAGTGTCTACTCAGATGGATACCTTCGTCCAGACCATGCCAAGCCAAAGGTGGTGACCAGCTCCCCAGACCACATTGAGGTGTCTTTGGACAGCGTGAGGGGCATCTCTGACCATGTGGTCATCCGCTACCGAAACACGGTGACTGGAGAAAGAAAGGAGTTAGTGGTCCCTGGGGATGCTTCCACAGCGACCATCACCGGATTGTCACCTGGAACAACCTACTTGATGGAAATTCATGGCGTCATGAAAGGACATTCCTCTAAGTCATACTCCTTTATAACTGCCACAGGTACCAGGGTTGGTAGAGCAGTCCTCCACCACGGCAGTTTTCTCTCTCCTTTTTGCCTATAATAGTCACATCACATGTCTTGTTTGTGTTGTTGCAAAGTCAAGCTTCTGCAGCACCCACACATGGCCAGATATTTAATCACATGTTGCTTTCACGTCCTCCCTCAAGTTGCTTGGACGGTAGGCTGCTGGCTATTTTCCTCCCTTAAAAAAAAGCCCTTCTTCGCCGTATTGCTTTCACGCAGACGTTGCAACCTCCACCAGCTAATTTATTCTCCGTGCCAAAATGCACCTTTACCTGGTGCTCCAAAGTTTGTTTGATCTGTTTTATTTTAGCTACAGGCCACTTCTTACAGCCAAAGTGCTTCCCACCCAAATTTTCTATGTTGTCCCGAGTTTCTCTGATGTTTACTTGCAAACTAAGGGATGTTTTTCCACTAAATCCAATCACACAAGGAAGGATTTTATTACAACTGTGGGACGATAACATGTGTAAGGAGCTTAGAGAACATAGAGAAGTGACTGAAATATACTGGATTTTCTTAATAATTTAAAACCCGACTTTCTTCTGAAGAAGTTCCCGTTTTTATCCTTACAGCAATCCTGAGAAAGAATAATTTGTCCAATATCACTGCACTACAGCCCATCTCTCCATAAAAATACCCAATATATAAATGTACATATATAAGAGTGTTACATTCAATATTTACTGAAAAAGTTTTACACAATTTAGTAAAACATTTCTCAATATGTTGGCTCAAATAGATACAAGTGAAAACCAGGGTTTGTCAAAAACTGAAGAGATCAAAATCAGACCATCAAAACATTCACCTGTGGATGTTGAAGTCACGCTGAAAATTATCTTTGTGTAGAGCATTGTCCTGGTGCTGATGTTGTCCTGTCTTATGTGTTATTTGAATTTTAACAAGCCACTTGCTTTCTTTTCAGCCACAGTCAGGTGCTGATAGTTGTACAAGTGAAGTCTTTTTGTGTTTAATCACTTTAATCTTCCAGGCTTCCGGCTCTTGCCTTGATGTTGCATTTATGTGGCTGAAAACTTTCTTTTCAGCTTCCGTTCCAGCAATGTTGGCTTTCAGTGTCAAGCCAGTTTATGTCGTTGCTCTGCTGCTGTTGCCGCCACCTTCACACCTCCAAACCACAACTTCCAAGTGTCTGTCTTGCCGTTTAGCTGAGATTTCTAGGTTTTATTTTCCAAAATGAAAGGAAACTATTCTAAAGACCTTTGCTTGTTCTTCTGGCAGTAGCAGGAAGATCAGTTCTGATAAATGTCTGGCTAGCATTTCTCTTTGTTGAACTGAACCTTAGTCCTGATTCCAAACAATATTGTCCGGCAGCTTCTACCTCCCACTATGTGAAAACCAGCCCTTGATGTAGCTGGTTGAGCGAACCATCACAGACAGTGAGCCATAAAATGGACAAGAGATAGTCTCCGAGTTACTACCGTAATAAAGCTTGCTTATCACGGTTGTAATTTGTAATGGTCGTAAAGTGGGTCAGTCACATGAAAAACTCTATTTTACTACCATTGGTGCGGTCATCGTTAAGTGAGCATTGGGTGCAGTTTTGTAAAATGCCAGGTTTGGGCAAAACTGGCGTAAAATAGGGCCTTGTGACTGTGGGATGCTGCAAACAGCCATACATGAGGCCCGGTTGCCAGGCAACCAAGGCTCTGTCATGTGACTGAGGGGGTGACTGTCGGAAATTTGAATCCAGGTTTTAAGTACCTCCAAGGTAGGTCCACTGGATCTTCAAACAGTCACTTGGTGACTGGTCATAAGTCAAGCACTAACTGTACATGTAGTCCTCGATTTATGACCACAGTTGAGCCCAAAATTTCTGTTGCTAAGCAGGACAGTTGTTAAGTGAGTTCTGCCCCATTTTACGACCTTTCTTGCCAAAATTGTTAAGTGAATCACTGCAGTTGTTAAGTTAGTGACACAGTTGCTCAGTGAATCTGACTCCTCCATTGACTTTGCTTGTCAGAAGGTCACAAAAGGGGATCAAATCAGCGGTGCTATTCTACCGGTTCGGTCTGGTTCGCGCGAACCGGTAGTAAAAAAAACGTTATCGTTCGGCCGAACCAGTAGTAAAAAAACATCTACTGGTTCAGCCAAACCGGTATTTCTTTCTTTTTTTCTTTTGTCTCCTGATGATCAGCTGTTCCAATGATCAGCTGTGCCGGGATCGCCCTCGCTGTCTTACTGCTTCTCCCAGGAGGTTTCCCTGAGGCCCAGGAGGCAAAAAGGGATGCAGGAGGGGGAACTGCATGCCGTCCTCCCCCCAGCACTCCATTTTTGCTTCCTGGGCCTCAGGGAAGCCTCCTGGGAATAAAAAATGGGCTCCCAGGAGGCTTCCTTGAGGCCAGGAGCCAAAAAAACAGAGCATGGGGGGTGCTGCAAAATAAAAAAGAAACCATGCCCATCCTGTCACATGGCCACTCCCACCTAGCCACGCCCACCTATCCATGCCCACAGAACCAGTAGTAAAAATATTTGCATCCCACCCCTGGATCACATGACCCGGGGGACACTATAATCATCATAAATACATGCCAGTTCCAAGCATTCGAATGTGGCCATGGGGATGCTGCAGTGATTGTGTGAAAAATAGATATAAGTCACTCTTTTCAGTGCTGTTGTAAACTTCAAACGGTCACCAAATGAATGGTTGTAAGTCAAGGACTACTGGCATTGGCTTGGACAAAGCATGTTATGTGAATGCAGCAATTGTGGATTTTAAAGCCAAGTGAAGCATGCTGCCTAGATGTGATATTTGCATCAATTCCTCATGCTTAAAATTATAATGAATAGAATGAGAATGGAATGGAATGGGATGGGATGGGATGGGATGGGATAGAATAGAATAGAATAGAATAGAATAGAATAGAATAGAATAGAATAGAGAGTTGGAAGGGACCCTGCAGGTCATCTAGTCCAACCCCCCTTCCCCCGGCTAAACAGGATATCCTACACCATTTCTGAACAAATTTCGCTTGTTCAAATTTAAGGTAAACAAAGTATACTTATGTAAAAGGTGGGTTGGAAATGAGAGAACGAGATGATCTATGTAGATACTCCCACCCTTGGAAAATAGCTAGCTACTATAGTGGAGGAAATGGGCTTGTCTAGTTGCCAACAAGTCTGTGTATTTAGAATTGGGCGTTATGAGATTCAGGAAGCACTGCCCTTGCTCTGAATTGAAGTTCTTTATCCTTAGATAAAGTTTCCAGCTCAGAAAAAAAAATTGGCACCAAAATCAATGCTCCTTAAGAGAAGCCAAAAAGGAAGGATAAAAACACGAAAGCTAAATAACAGATTCAGTTTCTACCTTCAAAATAATTCATGGGTTAATTTAATTTTTTTTTCTCTTTTTAAATTAATTTCACTGTCCACATATTCCCTATAATTGGTTCTGCTGAATACAAATATTTTAGAGAATGCATAATTATTGATTTTGGCATCTTTTTTTACTGTCATAATGACTCGATATTTTGGCATAAGATGTTTTATACAGCTTAGTTCCTTAGCATGACTATTTCTATGGAAGACTTGAAACAGAACCACTCTCTGCTCAAAATTATACACATGTAGTCATGTGTAATTCTACAACATTAACTGCAGAAAACACTCAATTATGAAATTAAGTTTATTTTGAGAGAGAACATTTGAAGCTTTTCGGTAATTAACAATTGAGCTTCGGAAATACAGAAATCAACATTTTTGTGATTTTTCTTTCTTTCATTTAATATAAGTTTAGAAGCATTATTTATCAAATTTAGAGAAACCAAACATCTCACTCACAGAGTGACTCTGGGTTAGAGTTCTAGAGATTTCCCATGACTGATTCCTGTGTAATAAACTGTCACATTTCAAAGGCTCAAAGATTCAAACTGCAATCAAAAGACACACATATATATACAGAGAGAGAGAGAGAGTGAGAGAGAGATACAGGTAGTTTTTGACTTACAACCATTCCTTTCGTGACTGTTTGGAAGTTACAATAGCACTGAAAAAAGTGACTTATGGCCATTTTTCATACGTAACATTGCAGCCTCCCATGGTCATGTGATCAAAATTTGGTTGCTTGGCAACTGGCGTGTATTTATGACGGTTGCAGTGTCCCGGGGGTCATGTGACCACCTTTTGCAACCTCCTGACAAGCAAAGTCAGTGGGAATTGATTCACTCAACAACCATGTTACTAACTTGAGAACTGAGATGATTCATTTAAGAGATAACAGATAATCAGAGTTGGAAGGGACCTTGTAGGTCATCTAGTCCAACCCACTGCCCAAGCAGGAGACCCTATGTCTAACAGATGGGAGTCCAGTCTCTTCTTGAAGGTTTCAAGTGATGGCACTCTGCATTAATAACTGTGGTAAAAAAAAGAGTCATAAAATGAGGCAAAACTCAAGTCACCTGACTAGTCAAGTTAAGTATGTTGTCTAGATATGATATTTGCATCAATTCCTCACATTTAAAATTACAAAAATATAGAATAGAAAATGATTAGAATAGAATAGAAAATGAATAGAATAGAATAGAATAGAACAGAACATAATAAAGTTCTAAGGTGAATACTTAGATTAAGTTTTAAGTTCTGACTCCCGTGTAATCCCTGTAAAATCCGCAAAGTAGAGAAATATGCTAGCCAGACTATCTAAGGGAGGAAATTGATGAAACTTAAAAACTAAACAAAAAATTCTGGTTCCCTCACCTCAAATCTCTTTTCCTTCAGCTCCAAGTTCACCAACAAATGACAAGATCCAAACCATCGCCCCACCCACCTCAACACCTGAAGCTCCACTGAAGAACCTGCAAGTGACTGAAATCTCTCCAAACCAGCTCCGTGTGACATGGTCAGCCCCGCCCGGTTTCTTCCACAAGTTTTACGTCTACTATAGGGACCCCAAATCTGGGGCACCTCCCCAAAAAATCAGCATTCCAGGGACAGAGAGAAGTGTCGACTTAATGGGTTTGCAGCTTGGTACAGAGTATGAAGTAGAGATACATGGAGAGAGACCTGGTGGAAGCTACAGCGCTCCCTTCTCGACCAAAATAATTATAGGTACCCTCACTATATTCCTTGAATTCGTCAAATTCTAACTGGCATCTTGATTTTTGTTCTCTTCCAGATTTCCTTTTTCTAGCGAAGAAGTTGGTAGAATGTATCTTTCTGACGTGATGAAGGACATTGTCTGACCCAGTGACCATTGAGTTTCATCTGCGTCCTGATGCATTCTGTGTCATTGCTAATGATTCTGACACAAGGCCAAATCAAGTAGTGCGGTGTCAATCAATCAATCAATCAGAATAGAACTGTAAGGAACCTTGGAGGTCTTCTATCATCTCCCTGCTCAAACAGGAGACGCTATCATTTCAGATAGATGGCTGTCCAGTCTTTTCTTTAAAAACCCTCCGTGTTTTTAAGTATCTCTCAACCTTAACAACTTTAAGATGGGGGGGACTTCAATTACAGGTAATCCTTGTTTACTGACTGCCTCATTTCAAATACAGGTAGTCCTTGTTTACCGACTGCCTCATTTAGCAACTGTGCAAAATAATGATAGTTTTTTTTAAAAAAAAAAACATAGCTTTGCAACCAATTTTGGGAGTTGAAGTTCACTGATCTTAAAGTGGCCAAGATTGAAAAACACTGAAGTGGTTGTAACTGAAATGGGCCTCCAAAGAAAATGATCAGAGAGAAGCAACTTAGAACTAAGGAGAAATTTCCTGACAATTAGAAAAAAAAAAATCATTGGAACAACTGGCCTCCAGAAGTTGTAAATGCTCCAACGCTGGAAGTTTTTAAGAAGAGATAGGATAACCACGTAGGGTTTCCTAAGCAGGGTGTTTGACTCTGTTATTCTATTCTAGTTGCTCTATTTGCAGGATTCAGATTTGTGGATAACATTGCTGAAATAGCCCAAACACAACACCTTCATACAAGACAGACAGCTATCATGCTTCAAAACATGATAGACATCATTAAGGCACAATATTTGTTCATCTAAAAACCCCTCTTTTTGATAATGCTGAAGCAGTGCCGTTTTTGAGCAAGTCCAATGAAATAGATTTATTACTGCTACTGCTACAATTATGGTTATACCATTTTTTGGGTGACTAACATAATTACTTCGTAGATTATTTCACTGACATTCCTCCCCCACACAATGTGCATCGTATTTCATGATGATGCTGTATATTTGTATATTATAATAATATATTTGCAAAGTGTATTTAAACTGTATGATGATTTTTTTTCCTGCCCAATGGTCTCCACAGCATAGCTGGCAATTCTCCATTTTTGCATGAGCTTTCCAAGTACATTGGTTGATTGTTCTCACTGTCAGAAAATTTCTCCTTATTTCTGAGATTCAACTTGGAAATAAGGAGAAATTTTCTGACAGTGAGAACAATCAACCAATGAAACAGCTTTGCCTTCGGAAGTTGTGGGAGCGTCATCACTTGAGACTTTCAAGAAGAGATTGGACTGCCATTTGTCAGACATGATGTAAGGTCTCCTGCTTGGGTGGGGGGTTGGACTAGATGACCTACAAGGTCCCTTCCAACTCTTTTAATCTAATCTAATCTGACTTTCTAAGCCTTGTTCTGATCTTAAGGCATTGTCTTTCCTTCAGCATTGCTCACTTATTTATTTCTTATATTGATTTGCAACATTTATATCTCCTCCCTCTCTAAGCATTCTGGGAGTTTGCATCTATTATTATTATGATAAGAATCAGGTAGCACACATTTAATTTTTTCCCCTGTCTTTTGTTTTTTTGTCATAGACTCCAGCAGCACAGGAAAAATTCCTGCCACGTTTAAAGACATTTCTGCCACTGTCACCAGCAATTCTGCCCACTTGTCCTGGACGGTCTCCTCTGGGGACTTTGATTCCTTTTTGATCCAATATAAGGATGACGAGGGCAAACTCCAAGAGCTGCTCACTGAGGGAGATTCCCATGAAATCACTATCCCCAACCTGGCTCCTTCCCACAGATACACAATAGATCTCTATGGCATCTCCAACCAGGAACGTCTGGGTCCTGCCTCTATAACTTTCGTCACAGGTCAGTGGAATGGTTAAGGGAGCCGTATAATTTCCCTGCAAGTCATGTGACTTTCCTTCCCTACCCACTTGCTTTCTTCCAAGGATAATGCTTGAGTTCAGCTTCTCTCAGAACCAGTCTCCATAGTAGAATAGAATAGAATAGAATAGAATAGAATAGAATAGAGTAGAGTAGAGTAGAGTAGAGTAGAGTAGAGTAGAGTAGAGTAGAGTAGAGTAGAGTAGAAGTAGAAGTAGAAGTAGAAGTAGAGTTAGAATTCTTTTATTGGCCAAGTGTGATTGGACACACAAGGAATTTGTCTTGGTGCAAATACTCTCAGTATACATAAAAGAAAAGACACATTCGTCAAGAGTCAAGAATCAAGGTACAATACTGAATGATAGTCATAGGGTACAACAAGCAATCAAATCATACTAGGAAACAGTCCATAAAAATCTTAAGGATACAAGCAACAAAGTTACAGTCATACAGTCACAAGTGGGAGGGGATGGGTGAAAAGGAGTGATGAGAAGATTAATAGTAATAGTAGTGCAGACTTTGTAAATAGTTTGACAGTGTTGAGGGAATTATTTGTTTATCATAGTGATGGTGTTCGGGGGAAAAACTGTTCTTGTGTCTAGTTGTTCTGTGTGCAGTGCTCTATAGCGTCGTTTTGAGGGTAGGAGTTGAAACAGTTTATGTCTGGGATGTGAGGGGTCTGTAAATATTTTCATAGCCCTCTTTTTAACTCGAGCAGTAGAATAGGATAGGATAGGATAGGATAGGATAGGATAGGATAGGATAGGATAGAATTCTTTATTGGCCAAGTGTGATTGGACACACAAGGAATTTGTCTTGGTGCAAATGCTCTCGGTGTACATAAAAGAAAAGATACATTTGTCAAGAGTCAAGAATCATAAGGTACAACATTTAATAATAGTCATAGAGTACAATAAACAATCAAATCATACTAGGAAACAGTCAATAAAAATCATTAGGATACAAGCAGCAAGGTTATAGACATACAGTCATTAGTGGGAGGAGATGGGTGAAAGGAAGGATAGGAATGAATAGTAATAGTAATGCAGACTTAGTAAATAGTTTGATAGTGTTGAGGGAATTATTTGTTAAGCAGAGTGATGGCGTTTGGGAAAAACTGTTCTTGTGTCTGGTTGTTCTGGTGTGCAGTACTCTATAGCATCGTTATAGCATAGTAAGTGTATATTTGCATCTTGACCAAAATTTAAAGAGCCAACCCTACAGATCGAGTTGGTGGCGAATGACGAAAGGGAAACGTTGTGAAAAAGAAATGTGTTTCCCAAGAGATGGATGCACAAATGGATGTTTATGTGGAGGAAAAAGACAGACTGGGGAAATACCCATTCTAAAAGTCAGCACTATGATGTGTGCATTAAAATATGCTTTCCCATGACATTCTTTGCACAGAGGGATGTGGAAAAGTTATTTATTTTATTTGCAATTTGCCATTGCAAATGAACACAGATTTTTATGACTTGTTAAATATTTATTTATGTTAAATATTTATGTTTTTATATTGATTTATTCAATTTCTATAACCATATATCTCAGTCAATGATTCTGGGCAGTTTAAGAATTCCAAAAATATAAAATGATATAAAAACATCCAAAAGAAATATACACAGCAGCTGAGATACTTGGCTAGTTAATAATAAAATCAGGAAACAAGGCCCTTAACTAATGGTGGGATTCAAATTTTTTTACTACTGGTTCTGTGGGCGTGGCTTGTGGGCGTGGCAAGAGAAGGATACTGTAAAATCTCCAGTTGGAGGTGGGATTTGCCGGTTCTCCGAACTACTCAAAATTTCCACTACCGGTTCTCCAGAACTGGTCAGAACCTGCTGAATACCACCTCTTAACACATTTTGAGCCCTATGCTTGGGAATACAGCCAAATAAAATCTATTAAAGAAATAGCTCACCAATATATTGCTTTATTATTATAAATTTGTACAATTTATCGTACAAATCCACACACAGCTAAACCTAGGACTGCAGACTTAGAAACATAACCGGTGTCTTGAAAGATGGATAGGAGCTAGAGATCTCAAAGAGCGCGACTATCTTTTTTCCCCCACAGGACCACAGGAGGATGTGTCCGTCCACAAAACTGTCCTCAGGGATCTGGCTGTATCAGAGGTGACCAGCAGCTCTGCCCATCTTACATGGAAAGTCCCTTCAGGCAGATTTGATTCCTTTTTGCTCCAGTATCGAGACTCAGAAGGCTACGATCAAGCCTTGCGTATGGATGGAGATTCCCGCGAAATCATTATTCCCAATTTGGTTCCCTCCCAAAGATACAGATTCAATCTCTATGGCATTTTGGGAACACAGCGCCTTGGACCTCTCTTTACAGATGCTGTGACAGGTCAGCAATACCATGAGCCTGCCAGCTATCTTTCCTTCAGTCATAAAAAGCTCATCTTCTTTCTCTTTTAATCTATATCTATATCTATATCTATATCTATATCTATATCTATATCTATATCTATATCTATATCTATATCTATATCTATATCTATATCTATATCTATATCTATATCTATTTGTTTTCATAGATTTTCACGGGTACAGGTATGCAGTTCTTGGCGTGTTCGGGTCTTTTCCCATGTAATACGGGAAAAGACCCGAACACGACAAGACTTACACATCTATATCTATATCTCTCTATCATCTATTTAGTTCTATCTATCTATCTATCTATCTATCTATCTATCTATCTATCTATCTATCTATATCTATCTACCGTGTTTCTCACATAATAAGGCCGGGCCTTATTTCTTTTTGAGCCCCCCCAAAACGGCTAGGCCGTCTTTTCGGGGGTGATTTAATTTCCCCCCCTTTCATCCTCATCTAGAGCGCCCTGCGGGCAGCCTCGCCACCAGCCGCTCCTAACGGGTGATCATGGCGAAGCGCAGAGAGCTCCCTACTCCCACCAAACACCTTTGCTGAAGACCCAAGACCTTTGGCACTTGCCACTGTTGCTTTCCCTTCTGCCCATTCTGCCACCATTTGGAGTGCCGTTGGAGCTGCCGCCGCCGTTTGGAGTGCCGTTGGAGCTGCCGCCGCCTCCACCATTTGGAGTGCCGTTGGAGCTGCCGCCGCTGTTTGGAGTGCCGTTGGAGCTGCCGCCACCGTTTGAAGTGCCGTTGGAGCTGCCGCCGCTGTTTGGAGCTGCCGCCGGTATTTGGAGTGCCGCCGCCACGTTTGGAGCTGCCGCTTCCATGTTTGGAGCTGCCGCCGTGTTTGGAGTGGCGGCGGCGCTCCAAATGGTGGTGGTGCTCCAAACAGCGGCAATGCTCCAAACGCGGAAGTGGCAGCTCCAAACGTGGCGGCGGCACTCCAAACGGCGGCGACAGCTCCAAACGGCAGCAGCAGCTCCAAACACAGAAGCGGCAGCTCCAAAAGTGGCTTCCGTGTTTGGAGCCGCTGCCGCCGCTTGAGTGCCGCCGCCACGTTTGGAGCTGCCGCTCGCGCTTGGAGCACTGCCGCTATTTGGAGCACCGCCGCCACTCCAAACATGGCAGCAGCTCCAAACACGGAAGCGGCAGCTCCAAACGTGGCGGTGGCACTCCAAACGGCGGCGGCAGCTCCAACGGCACTCCAAAAGGCGGTGGCAGCTTCAATGGCACTTCAAATGGCAAGTCCCCCACCCTTCCCCCCATTTTGCATGTTTTAAACTAGGCCTAAATTTGGGCTTAATTTGATTTTATGTCTAGAAAACATGCTGGGTCTTCCTATTGGTGGAGGCCGTATTGTTGGAGAAACACGGTATCTATCTATCTCTATCTCTATATCTATCTATCTATCTATCTATCTATCTATCTATCTATCTATCTATCTATCTATCTATCTATCTATCTATCTATCTAAACAGGAAAGTATTTCCTAATGTTTTCTTGTCATCTTGCAGCACATATTCACTTTGTACAAAAGATAAATAAGTGAAAGTGAACTTATTAATTGAACTATTATGAACATGCAAAGAATATGCATAGAAAGTGTACAGGTTTATTTCCAGTATTTTTTTGGGGAAAGGCTTACTGCAAGTTGCAAGGGAAAGCAAACCTAGTGAGGAATGGTGCTGACAACAACTCTTTTTATTCTCTGTCCCCTACAGCTGCAGTTCAGGAACCAAAAAAAGAGAAACCAGATGAGACCATAGTGATTAAGCCCAGCCTGGGGGAGTTCTCAGTCCTGGATGTCACAAGCGATACTATCCGTCTTTATTGGACCGTCCCCACTGGGAGCTTTGACTCCTTCCTCATCCAGTACAAGGATGCAGATGGTCAACCCCAAGCATTGCCTGTGGAAGGAGGCTCCAATGAAGTCACAGTGACCAACTTGGTTCCTTCTCGTAGATACAAGTTCAACCTCTATGGAGTCTCCGGGCGCAAACGCTCCAGCCCCCTCTCCACTGATGCCACCACAGGTCAGCTTCAAGGATTGTGAGATTTTCAGAGATTGCACCTTCAGTTCAGCATGATTGGTTTCCTTATCAAACAGTGTTATTGCTGCAATAGTTGCCTAACACTTCAATGTCTTGTTTCATACTAGCTCTTGCAAATTGGATCTTTTGTTAACATTGTGCTGGATTTTAGTTGTATTGCCTGGCCCCTTTGGAATATTCCTTCCCATTTTCAACTGCTCTTTATCCATCTGGTGGACACCAAACTAATGCAACTCTTGAGGAGCAATATACACCAGGTATTTTTTTGCAGTAGATCAAGAGAGGATCCTCTTGGCAGGATGGTAGCCAGTTCATAGGTCTGAATAATTCCCATTTTTTTAAAGTCTTGATAGAGTCCAAGATTGGGGATGAAGCCAAGTACAATAGGGTCATTCTGAACATAAAGAAGTCAAGTGTCATATTAGCAACCTCTTGATATTATCTCAAAATTAACAATAAGAGATCAGCATCAAATTATACAGAAATATTTTCCAAACACAATACTTAGTTAATATTTAATACCACAAAGATTATTGTAACTTTTTCCTTCCATTTCTCTCTTTTAGCCCCAATTCCAAATATTGAGATTGCAGTTCCTATCCAATCCAGCCAGGGGACTTCTCGGTCCTTGATGCCACAAGTGATTTGGTCCATCTCTATTGGACCATCCACACTGGGAGCTTTGACTCCTTTGTGGTTCAGTACAAAGATGCAAATGGCCAACTCCAAGCCCTCCTTGACTCCTGACAAATGTATCTTTTCTTTTATGTACACTGAGAGCATATGCACCAAGACAAATTCCTTGTGTGTCCAATCACACGGCCAATAAAGAATTCTATCTATCTATCTAACTGCCTGTGGAGGAAATTTCCAAGGAAGTCATTGTAACTAACCTGGCTTCTTCCCACAGTTAGAGGTTCAACCTCTATGGAGTCTCTGGACAAAAACTCTCCACCTCCACCCTTGCCTCTACTTATGCCACCAACAAGCCACCTTCAGGAGTCGTTGTGCTGAGATTTTTCAGCTTTTGTAACTTTGTATTAACATTCCTAGTTTCTTTATTAAGTAGCATGGTTATTGAATGTTTCAACTCCTGGGTTGTATCTCCAACAGTCAGACATTCTAATCAAGCTTTTCTTCCGTATTCCTCTTTAAGCTCAAATCACAGAGCCCGAGAAGCCAGGTTCTTTCCAATCCAGCCTGGGAGAACTGTCAGTGCTTGATGCCACAAGCGATTCTGTCCGACTCCATTGGACTGTTTCTACAGGGAGCTTTGATTCCTTCCTGATCCAGTACAAGGATGCAGATGGCCAGCCCCAAGCATTGCCTGTGGAGGGAGACTCCCGTGAAGTCACGGTGACCAACCTGGTTCCTTCACGCAGATACAAATTCAATCTCTATGGAGTCTCAGGGCGCAAACGCTCCAGCCCTATCTCTACTTTTGCTGCAACAGGTCAGTTTCAGGAAATTCTCTGCCTACGACATTTTAAAATTGTGTTAGTATCATTGATTTCCTTCACATATAGCCGTGATGGCGAACCTATGGCACGTGTGCCACAGGTGGTACACAGAGCCATTTGTGCTGGCACACGAGCCACAGGCAAACTTACCCCATTGTGCATGCATGCACCTCACAGCTGATTTTTCGGCTGGTTTGAGGCCTTTTTCGGCTTCCCAGAGGCTTGAAAAAAGCCTCTGCAGGCTTTGCAGGGTGAATAATAGGCCCATTTTGTAACTTCTTGTAATACCGAAAGTGACAAAACAGGCCTATTATTTGTCCTGCAAAGCCTGCAGAGGCTTTTTTCAAGTCTCTGGGAGGCCGAAAAAGGCCTCAAAATGGCCGAAAATCAGCTGTGAGGCGCAGTGCAGGTAAGGGGGTGGCGAGGGGGAATTGTGCACGCATGCACAGGGGCATGGGGGCGTGTGCATTCCCTTCTGGGTGCTGGCACACAAGCGTGCATGCACAAGCGCGCACACAATTTTTGGCACAGGAGCCCAAAAAGGTTAGCCACCACTGACATATAGCATATTTGTGGATTTTTTCCCCCAACTGCTGTATTACATTTGCAACATCAATACAATTCTAACTATCCCTTCTCTTTCATTTTCTCTGGGAAAAAACGTTATAGGCCTCTTGCCACGGAGGTCAGCTTCAGGTTTTAGCATGGCTTTGCACTTTTCAGACAGTATTCTTTCATAGTAGTATTCTTGATTTCTTTAACAGGTAACCTTTCTTAACCATTTCAGTTTTTGGGTTGCATCTCCAACACCTGTTCTGACCAAGACTTCCTGAGACATTAACAAACACACGTCAGTCTGAAAAAGCTTTTGTTTTATTTCAATGGCTGTGAATTATAGTCATCCACAGCCCGTAATGAGTCTCAAACAGTTCGTAAATCTGCCAAAGTCCTTCAGGATAAGTCTGATAAGCACGCACCTTTATCTTGAAATGCTGCCGACTAAATTGCTAATTAATTGTACAAGGCCAAACGGAGCACAAATTCAACACATAGCTTCAGGTTTCAAACTGACCAGTATGAACAAAGTTGCTTCCTGCAAAGACTCATATTCCTTTGCTCCTCCTTTATGTCTTATGGGAGGGCCAATCACCTCCAAGCCTTACTCACAAGTCGCCCCTTTTGTCTTAACTGTTCTTGCCTTCTGGCAGCTCTGCGCATGCGCACACTGGGAACAGGCTCCCCCTATTCTTCTATCTCGCTGCTGTTAGATTCTGGAGGCTCCAGAGTCAGCACATAACTCCCAGATGGACCTGGCCCCATCTCTGTATCGGACACAGAACCCTTGTCTGAGTCCCTACCAAGACTCCCAGACTGGCCCATGTTCCTCCCCACTGTCCAAGTCTGCTGTCATCTCCATAGATTGCCGGCAGACCACAACAACACAGTGAAATTATAACTAAGCCTTTTCTTTCTGTTTTAGTCCCCTTTACAGAGACAGAGACAGAGCCAATTCCTATTCAACCCAGCCTGGGGGAGTTTTCAGTCCTGGATGTCACAAGTGATACTGTCCGACTCTTTTGGACTGTCTCCACTGGGAACTTTGACTCTTTCCTGATCCAGTACAAGGATGCAGATGGCCAACCTCAAGCTTTGCCAGTTGAGGAAAGCTCCCGTGAAGTTACTGTGACCAACCTAGCTCCTTCTCGTAGATACAAGTTCAACCTGTATGGAGTCTTTGGGCGCAAACGCTCCAGCCCCCTCTCCACAAATGCCATCACAGGTCAGCTTGAGGATTCAGCATGGCTGAGCACTTTTCAGATATTATTCTTCCAAATTTAATATTCTTGATTTCCTTAATAAGTTACCTTTTTACTGATTGTCTATGGAGCTTCTCAGTCATCCAGGTCATGGTTGTCCCAAATGTTATCCTTTTTACTAATCGTTCCAGCTCTTGGGTTGCATCTCTAGGACCAGGGACATTATAACTGAGCCTTTTCTTTCTTTTCCTCATTTTAGTTCCCTTGGCAGATTCAAAGGAACCAGTTCCTATCCAACCCAGCCTGGGGGAGCTCTCAGTTTTTGATGTCACAAGTAATTCCGTCCGACTCTATTGGACCATCCCCACCGGGAGTTTTGACTCCTTCCTGATCCAGTACAACAATGCGGATGGCCAACCCCAAGCATTGCCCATAGATGGAGGCTCCAATCAAGTCACAGTAGCCAACCTGGCTCCTTCCCACAGATACAAGTTCAACCTCTATGGAGTCTCTGGGCACAAACGCTCCAACCCTCTCTCCATTGATGCCACCACAGGTCAGCTTGATAAGTCAGCGTGGCTGAAGTCTTGTTGAGGATTCCTTTTTTTGTATGTATGAACTACCAATAATCAGACTGATCAGTTTTCATAACCACAAAGCACCAGAAACTTG
Source organism: Notechis scutatus (assembly GCF_049901735.1). Lineage (NCBI taxonomy): Eukaryota > Metazoa > Chordata > Lepidosauria > Squamata > Elapidae > Notechis > Notechis scutatus. Next base: position 4,822,195 of record NC_142010.1, on the reverse strand, counting down.
TACCAGTGATTGTGAATTTTTTTTGCATCTCCCTTCAGTATCTTTGGGGGGGGGGGGAAGAGAGATTGATTTAATTACAAATTAATTACAAAAAAAATGTAAACCATACATTCTTTTCAGTCATTCAGAAATTAATAATAGCATTTTAAGAAGTTATTTTCTAGTTTATCTGTTTTCTATAAGCTTTTTATTTTCTTTAAACTCCGATTTCATTATTATTTTCATATTTTTCTCTTCTGTATCTCCAATATGTTTATTTCTCCCTTTGATAAATTTGTTGTTTTAGTCACTATACAGGTATTTGGAACCTACTTTTCGATCGTTAAATAATGTGGTAGTAAGGCATAATGTCAGTGACCATACCGACTTATGACACTAGTAACAATCCCAGTTGCAGCTGTTAGGTGAATCCTACATAGTCACTATGTCCCATGTCACCAATTGCCATTGAAGACCAACTTGCTGCTTTCCCCTTTGACGTTGCTTGTCTGAAGCCAGCAGTAAATATCACAAATAGTGATCGCATGTCTATAGGATGCTGCAATGTCATAATTGTGAGCTGATTGCTGTGTACTCAAATTGTGATCCCATGACATGGGGACAATGTGATAGCGCAACTATGAGGACCCATCATGAGTCCCCTCATTCAGCATTATGTTAACTTCAAAAGGTTGCTGAACAAGTGGAGGTTAAGTAAGGACTACTTGTACGACTCTGTTGGCACTCAAAGTTATCCGACTTTTTGCAGAGTTTGATTTGTTTTTTTTAATCTTTTTTATTTGTTTTCTATTCTTATTCAGTCCAAAACTTGGCTTTTACTTTGTCTTTTTTGCCTGTCAGTTCCTGGCAGGGCTTGTGGATGCTTTTCCTCTTTTGAAAATTTACTGCATCTGAGGGAAATGGCTTGAAGAACTTTTCCCTCACTCCAGTTCTGAGGAAAGGAAATAAATGCCTCTTTCTCCCCATTTACTCATTTTTTTTTGCCTCCTGTCGGTCCTCATCAGAGTAATCTATCTTTCGGATTGCCTCTTTAATATTTATTTTGGGCTTTGGCTTCGCTTATTCAGCCTCTTATCATGAGGCCTGAGGCAGCAGAGCTCCCCGGCAACCATCTTGTTTCCCTTCCTTCTCCCCTCCTTCCCTAAACTGCTATTTCGCTGAAAATTGTTCTTTGATTGGCCGCTCAGTTGCTATGACAGTGGAGGCAGGCTGAGAGGGGAGTGGAAGGAAGACATACAGGTGCTTTTAAACTATGCAGGAAGTCCTTCCACAGGGAAGTTCAGATACTATTATTTTCTATTCTTTGTCTAGATTTCCTTAAAGAGCAACAATTTTTACTGATTATTCCATCTCCTAGATTAGTGGCCCCCAATCTTTTTTGTGCCACAGCCTGGTACCGGCATAACAAAAAGATCCGCGGCCCGGTACCGGCATCAGCACGCATGACAAGACAAGGCGAGCTGAGCGACCGGCCAGCCATCCATCCCCCGCTTCTCCCCGCCACCTTCAACTCCTCCTTTGTACCTTTGTCGATGGGCTTCGGGACGGCTTCGGGACTCGGGAGTCGCTCGGCTCGCCTTGCCTTGGGTGCTGAAAGAATCCTCACGCCTTAGTTTCGTTCGAAGCCGCCCCCCCCCCCCTTCGATGAAACTAAGGCGCGAGGATTCCTTCAGGACCCAAATGCTGCTTTCCAACCGGAAAAGCTCACCCGGAAGCACTTTCTCATCGAAACAAGATGGCGGCACCCAGCAAACCGGCAGCCCGGTAGAAAATGTTCCACGGACCAATACCGGTCCGGGGCCTGGTGGTTGGGGACCCCTGTCCTAGATGGCATTCCAAGATCAGGAAAATGTAATTAAGTCTTTTATTTATTTTTTCTGTTTTAGCCCACATTACAGATACAGAGGAGCCAATTCCTGTGCAACCCAGCCTAGGGGAGTTTTCCATCCTTGATGTCACAACTGATTCTGTCCGACTCCATTGGACTGTCCCCACTGGGAGATTTGACTCCTTCCTGATCCAGTACAAGGATGCAGATGGCCAACCTCAAGCGTTACCTGTGGAGGGAGGCTCCCGTGAAGTCATGGTGACCAATCTGGTTCCTTCTCGTAGATACAAGTTCAACCTCTATGGAGTCTCTGGGCGCAAACGCTCCAGCCCCTTGTCCACCGATGCCACCACAGGTCAGTTTCAGTATTTAGCATGGCTGGAGGCCCTTCAGATATTATTCCTCCATGTTAATGTTCTTGATTTCCTTAACAAGAAATTTTTTTATTGGTTGTTCCAGCTTTTGGGTGGCATCTCGAAGATCAGGGAAATTCTAACTAAGCTTTTTCATTCATTTCCCTGTTTTAGCCCGCCTTACACATTCAGAGGAGACAAATCCTGTCCAACCCAGCCTGGGAGAGTTCTCAGCCCTTGACATCACAAGCGATTCTGTTCGACTCCATTGGACTGTCACCACTGGGAGATTTGACTCCTTCCTGATCCAATATAATGACGCAGGTGGCCAACCCCAAACAATGCCTGTGGAGGGAGGCTTCAATGAAGTCACGGTGACCAACCTGGCTCCTTCGCAGAGATACAAGTTCAATCTCTATGGAATTTCTGGGCGCAAACGCTCCAGCTCCCTGTCCACTGATGCCACCACAGGTCAGCTTCAGAAGACATTCTGCCTGGAAGGTTTTAAGATATTGTAACTGATCGGAATGGAGGGTTGCTGGAACGCTGACATTAGGATCATTCCTAATTTTCTTAACAAATAGCATATTTGCTATTTGTATCTGCAAAATCAGTGCATTTGTAACTGATCCATCCTTTCTTCCTTCCTTCCTCCCTCCCTCCCTCTGTGCCTCCTTTCTTTCTTTCTTTCTTTCTTTCTTTCTTTCTTTCTTTCTTTCTTTCTTTCTTTCTTTCTTTCTTTCTTTCTTTCTTTCTTTCTTTCTTTCTTTCTTTCTCTTTCTTTTTTCTTTACTTCTTTCCTTCTGTCTTTCTTCTGTCCTTCCTCCCTCCCTCCCTCCCGCCTTTCTTTCTTTCTTTCTTTCTTTCTTTCTTTCTTTCTTTCTTTCTTTCTTTCTTTCTTTCTTTCTTTCTTTCTTTCTTTCTTTCTTTCTTCTCTCTTTCTCTCTCTCTCTCTCTCTCTCTCTCTCTCTCTCTTCTCCACACATTATAGACTCAAAGGAGGCAATTCCTGTCCAACCAAGCCTAGGAGACTTCACAGTCCTTGATGTCACAAGCAATTCTGTCCGCCTCCATTGGACCGTTCCCACTGGGACCTATGACTCCTTCCTGATCCTATATAAGGATGCAGATGGCCAATCCCAAACGTTGCCTGTGGAGGGAGACTCCCGTGAAGTCACAGTGACCAGCCTGGTTCCTTCCCGCAGATACAAGTTCAACCTCTATGGAGTCTTTGGGCGCAAACGCTCCAGCCCCCTGTCCACTGATGCCACCACAGGTCAGCTTCAGGATTTAGCTTAGTTGGGGACTTGATTTTGATAAGATAGCAACCATTATTATTGACTATTCCAGCTTTTGCATGGCATCTCCACGATCAGCGAAATTACAAGTAAGCATTTTCTTTATTTTCCATGTTTTAGCCCACCTTAGAAACACAGAAGAGCCAATTCCTGTGCAACCCAGCCTTGGAGAGTTCTCAGTCCTTGATGTCACAAGTGATTCCGTCCATCTCCATTGGACTGTCCCCACCGGGAACTTTGATTCTTTCCTCATCCAGTACAAGGATGCAGATGGCCAACCCCAAGCATTGCCTGTGGAAGGAGGCTCCAATGAAGTCACCGTGTCCAATCTGGTTCCTTCACGCAGATATAAATTCAACCTCTATGGCATCTCTGGGCGCAAACGCTCCAGCCCTCTCTCCACAGATGCCACCACAGGTCAGCTTCAGATGACCTTCTACCTGGGAAATGTTAAGATAGTCTAACATCTTATTAACATTCCTGATTTCCTTAACAAATTGCTAAGTTGCTGAACATTAGAACTCCTGGATTGCATCTACAACATCAGTGTAATTTTAACTAAACCTTTCCTTTCCTTTCCCCCTCCCCTTCCACATTACAGTTTCAAAGGAGGCTATTGGTGTCCAGCCCAGCCTAGGAGAATTCTCAGTCCTGGATGTCACAAGCAATTCTGTCCATCTCCATTGGACCGTTCCCACCGGGAGCTTTGACTCTTTCCTTGTCCAGTACAAGGATGCAGATGGCCAACCCCAAGCGTTGCCTGTGGAGGGAGGCTCCAATGAACTCACGGTGACCAACCTGGTTCCTTCTCGCAAATACAAGTTCAACCTCTATGGAGTCTCTGGGCGTAAACGCTCCAGGCCCCTCTCTACGGAAGCCACCACAGGTCAGCTTCAGCATACAATGTGATTGGGGTGTCAACTCATAAAACATTTCTATGCCTGTTTTATAGTTGCCATGAACAGAAGGGGGAGGGGGCAGAAAGAAATTTGAAAGAGCAGTGCAACAGTTTGGAACCGAAAGTGCATTCCATTCTTATCTTGCAAAGATTATAACTAAGCTACCAGAATTTCTGCAGCGCAAATCTCTAATTGGAGAACCTGATTGATGACTCTTGGCTTATGACCGTGTTTCATTGGAGAATGACATGCCCCTGTTGGAATCTGATTCTGAGCGGGAGGTCAAACAGCTGACAGGGAGTGGGAGTGTGGCTCCGGTTGCTGTGGAGGAAACTGAGGAAGGGCATAGTCCGGCTGGGCATTCAGAGGAAGACCCAGGCCCACCCCCTCTGCATCCTAGGGCATGCAGAGAGAAATGGATAAGGGAGCAATGTGGGTTACGGGGGAGAAAAAGGCCCTGATTCCCTTCATTAGCTGCAGCTGGGGAAACAGGATAAAGAAGGTGTTCACGCACAGAACCTTGCTGGAAGCAAAACATGCATTATCTTTGTTTGTCAAGTCCTATCTGGGGTCTGGCATCCTCCCACTGTATGTGTCTCGTTATCTTTTGAGTTCTGCAATTCCTTATTCTGCACTGTCTCATTAATTGCTACAGTGTGGTTTGTGTTGGTTTTTATTATAATTTATATGTACTTTTGGTTCAGACTAAATTTCTTCCCTTTAAAAACTGTTCTTGGGAGAATGTTTTCTCCAGCCGATGATAACAGGACATTGGAGGCCAAGTTGGAGGAATTAAAGGGACTTTACCAACTTTTGTGACTTTGTTGCTTTCATGCCACGCCCTGGGTCAGCACAGAGAATATGAATTATGATACACCCAGAGGGGTGGGGGAAAACCAGGGTCAAGGGTGACAGTGAGTTACGTGTCTCAGAATCGGCTTTATACAGGGCATGCCGACATGTTCGCTCCTAATAAATCCTTTGACGTTTTTGAAGCTTGGATCGAGGCTCATGATTTAATTAGGGCAACTGCTGGAATCCTGACAGGGGGTTCTTCAGATGTTACTCTTCCATATTAACATTCTTGACTTCCTCAACAAGAGATCTTTTTACTGATTATTCCAGTTCTTAAGTGATACCTTCAAGAGCAGAGAAATTATAACTAAACCTTTTCCCCACTTTTCCTCTGTTTTAGCCCACCTTACCCATTCAGGGGAGACCACTTCTATCCAACCCAGCCTGGGGGAGTTCTCGGTCCTGGATTTCACAAGCGATTCTGTCCATCTCTATTGGACTGTCCCCACCGGGAACTTTGACTCCTTCCTCATCCAGTACAAGGATGCAGATGGCCAACCCCGAGTGTTGCCTGTGGAGGGAGGCTTCCGTGACATCACAGTGACCAACCTGGCTCCTTCCCGCAGATACAAGTTCAACCTCTATGGAGTCTCTGAGCATAAACGCTCCAGCCCTCTCTCCACTGAGGCCACCACAGGTCAGCTTCGGGAGTCAACTTAGCCTTTCAGAAATCGCAGGCTCATTTTAACATACTTTTCCTTCAGTTGGCAGCATTGATCTGCGAGATGGTTCCCCTGTTTTGCAGCTCCTTGTTTCATGTTCCAACTGTGAAACTTTCTTCATACATTTAGTGATTTTTTTCCTTTCCTGTTTGACTTTTGCTTTTCTTCGCTTTGTTGCTTTGTGCCTGATTTTATAGCCGTGATTTTGAGAAGTCCCACAATCAGCTTGTGACTGAATGATCCATTTCTTTCCTATGATGCACCAGATTCTCAACCTTTGAGCAATGAGGAGGTTTCTTTTTCCAATCAAATTATCAAGCTCTAAGTGCATATTAGAGTTACATGTACAAAAGTCTTTAGCCATCTCTCTCTCTCTCTCTCTCTCTCTCTCTCTCTCTCTCTCTCTCATGTCTGTTTGTCTGCCTGCTTCCCTCCATATCTGTCTGTCTACCAGTCTATCTATCTTACTGCCTGCTGCTCCAATTGCAATCTATTTCAGCTGGGGAACACTTTTCAACCTTGAGTTCATTGAGTTGTTTTTGTTATTGTTGCAAAAATAGGAGGAGCAGGGATATTAGGTATGCCGCCTTGAGTTGTTTACAAAAATGATAAAGGCAGGAGATAAATAAAATAAACCTTCCCATTCTTCTATACTAGACCAGAGGTCTCCAAACTTAACAACTTTAAGACTTGCGGACTTCAACTCCCAGAATTCCTCAGCAAGTATGAGGAATTCTGGGAGTTGAGGTCCACAAATCTTAAAAGCAGGGGTGGGATGCTACCGGTTCTGCCTGGCTCTGTAGAACCGGTAGCTCTGAAGAGCAGCAGACACTGAACCGGTTCTGTGTCTGCTGCTGTTTGGCCCACCCACCCGCCTGGGCTCTTACCTGTCCTTTATTTCCTGCTTTTTCAACCTCAGCTGCTTTGCGCGGCACAGCTGAGGTTGAAAAAGCAGGAAAAAAGAGGCTTCCCAAAAGCTGCACACAGAGCTTTTCAGCTGTCCGGGTGGCACAGCTAAAGATTTTTTTTTTACATGCGCGCGCAGCAAAATGTAGTCACCGAACCGATAGTAACACCAGTTGAATCCCACCACTGAGTTTATTAATCTGGAAACAATGAGTTTAATCTACTGCTAGTGTGGGAATGAAATGGCTTTTTATTTCATCTGTGTGAGAGTATCAGATGGCAGTTCCCTCTTCAATTATAAACTGTTGAGTCCCTTGTAGACTTTCTTACAGAGAAGGGAGATTGAGGGACCGAATGCTAGTCACTTTGTTTTGTATTGGAACTTAAGTTCTGCTTGATTCCTTTTTCAAAGTTTTGCCTGTGATCTTTGAAAAAAATTAGATGACCACGTAGAAAAATTCATTGTGCTGAATTCCAGACTTAGCAGATTTAGATTTTTTTTTTTGTGTTGTTCGTCTTTCAACTTTGGAACTTGTATGAAATGGGACTTTCCATCCATTAGGACTTTGCAGGAGTAGAATGCATAGCATGAAGAGGCACTCGTTGAAATAAAAAAAAAAAAAAAAGGAACAGGCCAACTATCAGAATAACACAGTTGGAAGGAGTCTTGGAGATCTTCTCATCCAACTCCCTGCTCAAGCAGGAAACCCATTTCAGACAAATCTCTTCTTAAAAACCTCCAATCTCTTCTTTAAAACCTCCAGTATTGGTGCACCCACTGTTAAACCTGGATTCCCCAACGGGTGTTAAGGAAAAACAAACTAAACAGAACGTGCAGCGAAGTCAGATAGGAAGACAGGTAAATGTGTGAGATAAGTTTTCTAGTTAACACGCAGTAAAAATACAGATACGCTTGTGCTATCAAAAATATTGCTTATTCCATTTAAGAATTATAGCATAGTCAAATGTAACGGTCCATTAGTCATATATCAATTTCAGTCAAGTCTTGTCGGGATACTCTATTTGCAAAGTCCATGTTGAATAGCCAATGTCAGTTCACTTACAATAAATCAGTCCAATCTTTATCTTCTCTCCGTTGAGAAAAATCAACACTCCTTTTTCTCTCCCCTGCTCCAGCAAGAACGCAGTCATCAATCCATCCAGTAATTAGGGATCTTCAAGCCAGAGAGAGCGAGCTGCAATTGCCTCGCTTCTTATATAGTGCTTTTACAACCACACCCTTAATTACATTCTTGCAGTTAAAGTTACACTCACTTTAACTAACAAACCATGATACCATATTTATTATTTTTACCCAAACCAGTTAGGGTAAACAATGTTATCCAGTAAATGGTTAAGCAAACTCCAACAAGCAGTCCAAGTCATATACGGTGATAGCAGTCAGTTTTCAGTCCAGGGATAATCCAATAACAAAGTCCAGTATCAAAAACAGTTCAGTAAAAGACTCACCTCAAATCCAAGAATAAGATGATCAGCAACAGTCAATAGGGAAATGCAGGAATGGCAACACTCTCAGCAACAACAGAACAGAACCACCCAGGTTTCTGGCTCCATCTTATGGCCATTTGAGGAACCACACCCAATTACAATTTTAGCATTCCCTTAAAGAGGCAATATTAAAATGTCTATCCTGGTTTATATATTTTCCAACCTAACTGTTAGGTGACTTACATTCCTAACAGCACCAATCGTGCCTACAGTCCCTGTCCTCTTGTTTTTTATTTTTCTTATAAGTATCTATCTCCTGTATTCAAAACTATATTTATTCTTATACCTACATCTTGTAAGCGATTGACGAATCAAATAAAATGTAAATATGCTCATGGTTAAGCCAAGAGTTTTAGTTGCCAAAAATACACCCCAAAATTGGATCCTGCTTATCAGTGAATGGCCCTTTCCATGAGGAATATACAGTAATACTTTTTAAGGTATCCTGTATATCCATTTATGAATGGTCAGTAAGCAAGAACTGCCTGTATTACTTTTCACCCAAGTCAGCTCAGAAGAAAGGCAGCATTTATTCCCGATAAAAATTTACCCTGGAAAATTTTAAAGTCCTTCACCTTCAAAAGTTTCTTCTTCCCCGAATTATATTTTATTTTGGGTTTTGAAGCGTTTAGACAATTCAGAACTGCAAAAAGGAACCATCACTGCTGCTTCCACCATTTACCACGTTTCTCCCATGTTTTAGCTCACTTTGCAGGCTCAGAGAACGCAACTCCTCCCCAACCCAGCCTCGGAGATTTCTCAGTCCTTGATGTCACGAGTGATTCTGTCCATCTCCATTGGACCGTTCCCACCGGGAGCTTTGACTCTTTCATAGTCCAGTACAAGGATGCAGATGGTCAACCCCAAGCGTTGCCTGTGGAAGGAGGCTCCAATGAAGTCACCGTGTCCAATCTGGTTCCTTCACGCAGATACAAATTCAACCTCTATGGCATCTCTGGGCGTAAACGCACCGGTCCTCTCTCTATCGATGCCACCACAGGTCAGCTTCAGGAGACATTCTGCTGGGGCATCTTAAGATATTGTAACGTTATATTAACTGCTTTGCTGCTTTTGTTAAGTAATAACATATTTGCAGAATGTTTCAACTGCTGGCTAGCATATCCCAGGGGCCCCCAACCTGTGGGCCACGACCTATTGGCCATTGGGTGGCGTGAGTACCCTGTTTCTCCAAAAATACGGCCTCCCCCAATAGGAAATCCCAGCATGTTTTATAGGCATGAAATGAAATTAAGCCCCTCCCCCCAAATTAAGGCCTTTATTAAAACATGTGAAATGGGGGGGAATGGTGGGGGGATTTGCCGTTAGGAAGTACTTTTGTTGCACACCCGGATATGGTGCTGCCTGCGTTGACCCCGATACGAAGTGCCTCACCAACAACACTGAGGTCAACATCCAAGCCATCACCGCCCGCCTGAAGATGCAAGGGGGGGGGATTAAGTCACCCCCGAAAAGAGCCATTTTTTCGGGGCTCAAAAAAAAATAAGACCCAGCCTTATTATATGAGAAAGACGGTAGTTGGCCGGTGCATGTGTGTGTGTGTGTACGCAGGCACAGCCTTAGACATGCAAGCATCATGGGTGTTGCCAGCCCCGCTCACACGAGCATTACCACGAGGGTCGTTGGCATTCTGGTCCACACTCACACGGGCACTCGCAGCCCCTTCACGCACTTGCAGCCCCACTCACATGAGCAATGGGTTTTCACATCCGTGCGTGCGCCTATCCCTCCCACCAAACCATCCCCTCTTTCACCCATCACCCAGCTCTGACGGCCAATCCGGAAAGGTTGGGGAACTCTGGAATATCCAACGTCAAGACTAATATAAATATGACTTTTCTTCCATTTTTCCCATTTTAACCCACCTTACAGATTCAGAGCAGCCAATTCCTGTCCAACCCAGCCTGGGGGAGTTCTCAGTTGTGGATGCCGTAACAGATTCTGTCCGCCTCCATTGGACGGTCCCCACTGGGAGATTTGACTCTTTCTTAGTCCAGTACAAGGATGCAGATGGCCAACCCCAAGCGTTACCTGTGGAGGGAGGCTCCAATGAAATTACGGTGACCAACCTGGTTCCTTCTCGCAGATACAAATTCAACCTCTATGGAGTCTCTGGACGCAAGCGATCCAGCCCTCTCTCCACCGATGCCACCACAGGTCAGTTTCAAGAGTCTGAGTGGCCGGGATTTTTCATCTCTTATATCTTCATATTAACATCCTGTACCTTGACATTAACATTCCTTCGCAAGCAGCATTTTATTGAATCTTTTAGCTCCGAGGTTACATCATCAACAGCCAGGCATTAGAACTAAACATTTTTCTTTTCCATTTCCCTCTGTCAGCTCAAATCCCAGAAGAGCCAATTCCTGTCCAACCCAGCCTAGGGGAATTTTCCATCCTTGATGTCAAGGCTGATTCTGTCGGTCTCTATTGGACTGTCTCCACTGGGACCTTTGACTCCTTCCTGATCCAGTACAAGGATGCAGATGGCCAACCTCAATCATTACCTGTGGAGGGAGACTCCCGTGAAGTTACTGTGACCAACCTGGTTCCTTCCCGCAGATACAAGTTCAACCTCTATGGGGTCTCCGGGAGCAAACGCTCCAGCCCGCTATCCACCGATGCTACCACAGGTCAGTTTCAGGATTTAACATGGCTGGAGGCCCTTCAGATATTATTCCTCTATGTGAGGGGTCCCCAAACTTGGCAATCTTAAGACTTGTGGACTTCAACTGGAGAATTCTGGGAGTTGAAGTCCACAAGCCTTAAAGTTGCCATGTTTGTAGACCTCTGCTCTATGTTAACGTTCTTGATTTCTTTAACAAGAAATTTTTTTATTGATTGTTCCAGCTTTGGGTGGCATCTTAAATATCAGGGAAATTCTAACTTTTCATTCATTTTCCTGTTTTAGCCCACCATATACATTCAGAGGAGACCAATCCTGTCCAACCCAGCCTGGGGGAGTTCTCAGCCCTTGACATCACAAGCGATTCTGTCCGACTCTATTGGACTGTCCCCACTGGGAGCTTTGACTCTTTCCTGATCCAGTACAAGGATGCAGATGGCCAACCTCAAGCTTTGCCAGTTGAGCGAGGCGTCCATGAAGTCACTGTGAACAACCTGGCTCCTTCTCGTAGATACAAATTCAACCTATATGGAGTCTTTGGGCGCAAACGCTCTAGCCCGCTCTCCACTGATGCCACCACAGGTTAGCTTCAGTATTTAGCATGGTTGAACACTTTTCAGATATTATTCTTCCAAATTAACATTCTTGATTTCCTTCACAAGTTACCTTTTTACTGATTGTCTATGGAGATTCTCAGTCATTCAGGTCATGGTTGTCCCAAATGTGGTCTATTTTACTGATTGTTCTAACTCTTGGGTCACATTTCCAAGACCGGGGACATTATAACCAAGCCTTTTCTTTTTGTTCCTTATTTTAGTTCCCTTGGTAGACTCCAAGGAATCACTTCCTATCCAACCCAGCCTTGGGGAGCTCTCAGTTGTTGATGTCACAAGCAATTCTGTCCGTCTCTTTTGGACCGTCCCCACCGGGAACTTTGACTCCTTCCTGGTTCAGTACAAGGATGCAAATGGCCAACCTCAAGCGTTACCTGTGGAGGGAGGCTCCAATGAAGTCACAGTGACCAACCTGGCTCCTTCCCGCAGATACAAGTTCAACCTCTATGGAATCTCTGGGCGCAAGCGCTCGAGCCCTCTCTCTATCGATGCCACCACAGGTGAGCTTCAATGATTTAGCAGAGGGGTGTCAAACTGTTGGCCTGCGGGAAGGAATGCGTCCCATGCAGGCCACGCCCACCCCAGCTCCACGAATGGGCAAAACATTGCGAAACATCACATGATGGCATTGTGACACAGCGACTTTGTCGCCCGTGATTTAGTATGTCTGTGAGCTTTTCAGCTATTTTGTCTATATGTTAACACTTCTGATTTCCTTACGGGCCCAGAGGATGCAAATAGCATATTTGCTAAATGTTCAATCACCTAGACAAGTGATGGCAAACCTTTTTGGCACTGAGTGCCCAAAGCATATGTACACGCCTACCCAAAATGCAATACGCATGCCCTATGAATACCACACACATCCCGTGCATGCACAGCAGAGAAGTCGAACGAAGTCGAACTGGCCAGCAGGAGGCACACATGCATGCGCAGTGGAGCTGAGCTGGAGCGACGGCATACATGTGCAGAGAAAGCTCTGCGTGCCACCTATGGCACACGTGCCATAAATTCGCCACCACAGACCTAGATTAATCTCCAACATCAATGAACTGTGAGTGAGCCTTTTCTCTCTCTCTCTCTCCCTCCCTCCCTCCCTCCCCTCCCCTCCCTCCCTCCCTCCCTCTCCCTCTCTCTCTCTCTCTCTCTCTCTCTCTCTGTTTTAGCCCACCCTACCAACACAGGGGAATCAATTCCTGTCCAACCCAGCCTAGGGGAGTTCTCTGTTTTGGATGTCACAAGCAATTCTGTCCGACTCTATTGGACTGTCCCCACTGGGAACTTTGACTCCTTCCTGATCCAGTACAAGGATGCAGATGGCCAACCCCAAGCGTTGCCTGTGGAGGGACCCTTCCGTGACATCACAGTGACCGACCTGGTTCCTTCTCGCAGATACAAATTCAACCTCTATGGAGTTTTTGGGCGCAAACGCTCCAGCCCGCTCTCTACCAATGCCACCACAGGTCAGCCTCAGGATTTGGAAACATTTCAAATACTTTAACTTTGTATTAATTTTCTGGGTTTCCTTAAGAAGGAACAATTTTTTAATGAAAGTTGCAGCTTATGGATTTCATATCGAACATCAAAGCTCTTAATTCCAATGTTCAGAAATCTTTAATGACCCCTTGACTTTAATTTTCAAATTTAATTACCTTGATGCCAAAAAGGGTTTTTCCGATTTCCACCTGCTATTTCCATAGGGAAGGAGAGTGAGAGAAAAAAAACTTTCCCTTTTAACTTTCTTCCGCCGCTTTTTACGATCTTCTTGGGAACAATGTATCTTTCATGAAATCAAGTTTCCAGGGTGTTTAGATGTTATTTATTATCCCGGTTCAGCCAGTAACTTTCACTTCAAACTTCCTCCTGCACAATTCTTATCTGGCTGAAGGCTTCTTTGTGGCGGCCATTGCTGACCGCCGCTCCACCGCCTTCGGAGAAGAGAGTTAAACTGGCTGAGGAGGGGGGTTGCGATTCCCCCGGACCCCTGCCTGGCTCTCCACTATCTTCAGCTACCCCTACGGGGTAACTATAGCCTCCAAATCCAACTGGATCGGGGGCACTCCAGCAGCGAGCGCGGCAGAAACCGCGCATGATTGCGGATTCCTGCCACCGCCGAAGCCTTGCAAACCGGAAGTCAAACATCAAAGCTCTTATAACTAACCCTTTTTAAAAATTTTCTCCTTTAGCCCACATTAGAGACTCAGGGGAGCCAATTCCCATCCAGCCCAGCCTGGGGGAGTTCTCAGTCCTGGATGTCACAAGCGATTCTGTCCGTCTCCATTGGACGGTCCCCACTGGGAACTTTGACTCCTTCCTGATCCAATACAAGGATGCAGATGGTCAACCTCAAGCGTTGCCTGTGGAAGGAGGCTCCAATGAAGTCACGGTGACCAACCTGGCTCCTTCCCGCAGATACAAGTTCACCCTCTATGGCGTCTCTGGGCGCAAACGCTCCAGCCCTCTCTCCACCGATACCACCACAGGTCAGCTTCAGGACATGGCATGGCGGGGGGGAGTTTTCCAAGGATATTATTTCATAAGGGCCGCGATGGCGCAGTGGTTAGAATGCAGTACTGCAGGCTAGTTCTGCTGCCTGTCAGGGCTCCAACAAATCCACCCTCATTCAAATCAAAAGTCTCTAACCGCTTTTCAGAAAAAGTAAATTGGTTTATTAGAAATGGCCATGTTGGTGCGTGGCTGGGTGCAGCTGATACTAAATCACATCGTACATTTCCCCTCTGACCCTGGTCTTCCCCCCACCCCCTGGATGTGACATCTCCAATGGGACACATCCGTCTCCAAGAGTCATCCATGATGCTCTCCAATAACCTTCTTATGCTCCGACAACTTTGGGCTACCAAGGTGATTATCTAGGCATTTCAAGAATGCCTTGTTTTCCCCCCACTCCCTTTTTCTGGCAGCTAAAAAAAAACCAAAGGGGTATCTTTTTAGTTGACGCTACCTGCCGGCTGCCTGCAATTTGGCATTTCGAATCTCACCAGGCTGAAAGCTGACTCAGCCTTCCATCCTTCTGAGGTTGGTAAAATGAGGACCCAGATTTGGGGGGGACAATAGGCTGACTCTGTAAACCGCTTAGAGAGGGCTTGTAAAAGCACTGTGAAGCGGTACATAAGTCTAAATGCTATTGTTTATGCTATTGCTATATTACTATTCGTGGTTTTCTTAACCAGTGAAGTTTGGATGTTGTCTCAAAAACCTGGGAAATGATAAATCAGTCTTTACTTTTATTTCCTTATTTTAGCCCGCCTTACAGACTCAGAGGAGGCAATTCCTGTCCAACCCAAACTAGGAGAATTCTCAGTCCTGGATGTTACAAGTGATTCTGTCCGACTCCATTGGACTGTCCCCACTGGGACCTTTGACTCCTTCCTGGTTCAGTACAAGGATGCAGATGGCCAACCCCAAGCGTTACCTGTGGAGAGAGGCTCCAAGGAAGTCACAGTGACCGACCTGGCTCCTTCTCACAGATACAAGTTCAACCTCTATGGAGTTTTTGGGCACAAACGCTCCAGCCCGCTCTCTACCGATGCCACCACAGGTCAGCCTCAGGATTTGGAACATTTTAAATACTTTAAGTGTTAGGCATCCAGAAATTATCCACGGTAATCAGTCACACCGAGACAATATAATCTCCAACTGATTTATTAGGAACAGCTCTGGTACTTCTCAGGCATTTCCAAAAGTGAAAGTCATTTTCGCGTGTTACACAAAATCCACCTTCTCTCCTCCCACTTCTACACTTCATTAATCACGAGAACCAATTAACTGCAGCTAGAATTTCTTAATGCGACATACGGAATAACCTTGAACTTTCCAACTCCTCCACCCCCTTTTCATACTTGGCAGCTGAATCTCAGAGCTGACATTAACTTTGTATTAATTTTCTTGATTTCCTTAACAAGCAACAATTTTTAATGAATGTTGCAGTTTATGGATTTGATATCGAACATCAAAGCTCTTATAACTAACCCTTTTAAAAATTTCTCTCCTTTAGCCCACATTAGAGACTCAGGGGAGCCAATTCCCATCCAGTCCAGCCTAGGAGATTTCTCAGTCCTGGATGTCACAAGCGATTCTGTCCGTCTTCATTGGACGGTCCCCATTGGGAGGTTTGACTCCTTCCTGATCCAGTACAAGGATGCGGATGGCCAACCCCAAGCGTTGCCTGTAGATGGAGGCTTCAATGAAGTCACAGTGACCAACCTGACTCCTTCTCACAGATACAAGTTCAACCTCTATGGAGTCTCCGGGCGCAAACGCTCTGGGCCCCTCTCCACCGATGCCACCACAGGTCAGCTTCCCAGGTCACCTTGACTGTCACTTTTCAGCTCTTGAGTCATCACTGGTTCCTTTTATAAGCAGCCTTGTTGATGAATGTTCCTGTTGCTGGATCAGTGGTAGTATTCTACCGATTCAGCCTGGTTCTGCCGAGCCCACCGAACCAGTCAGAAGTGGTATTCAGCAGGTTCTGACCAGTTCTGGAGAACCGGTAGCAGAAATTTTGAGTAGTTCGGAGAACCAGCAAATACCACCTCTGACTGGAGATTTTACACAAGGGTGGGATTCTACCAATTGGCACCTATTCGCTAGAACCGGTTGTTAACATTCTCAGCAGTTTGGAGAACCGGTTGTTAGAAGAAATTACTGGCCTAATCCTGTAAGGAAGGCAGGAAGGAAACATTCTGGTGTTGCTTACAGAAACTGCCTCTCCTTATTACATTCTTGGCATGACTAGACTTCCTGTCTCAGGAACGTCTCTGGAGTTTTTTTTCCCTTCCTTTGCTGGTACTTTGCTTGTGTGGAGTGACCATTCAAAGTTACAATGCCACTGAAAAAAGTGACTTATGAGCATTTTTCACACTTATGACTGTTGCAGCATCCCCACAGTCATGAGAGGCCAGGCGAGGAGATGCCTGCCTCAATGATATTACAATAACAGGACCACCAAGCCATGCCCACCAATTAAGCCACGCCCACAGAACCAGTTGTTACCAAATTTGAATCCCACCCCTGATTTTACAGTATCCTTCCCCTGCCACACCCAACAAGCCGTGCCCACAGAACCCGTAGTAAAAAAAAAAATTTGAATCCCACCACTGGAACCGCTGGTAAAAAAAATTTGAAACACACCACTGTGCTGGATGGTATCTCTGACAAGCCATTCTAACAAAACCTTTATTTCCATAACCCTGTTCTAGCTCAAGCCACCAACTCAGAAGAGGCCATTTCCATCCAACCAACCTTGGGAGAATTATCTGTCCTGGAGGTCACTAGCAATTCTGTCCATCTCTATTGGACCGTCCCCACCGGGACCTTTGACTCTTTCCTCATCCAGTACAAGGATGCAGATGGCCAACCCAAAGTGTTGCCTGTGGACGGAGGCTTGCGTGAAGTCACCGTGACCAACTTGGCTCCTTCCCGCAGATACAAGTTCCTCCTCTATGGGGTTTCTGGACGCAAGAAGATCCGTGTTCTCTCGGCTGATGCCTTTACAGGTCAGAGGCAGTATTGTCCATTGGAAGCTTTCTGATTATGAACTCTATCTTTAATTTTTTAAAAATTTCTCGATTCATTTATGTACCCTGTTTCTCCAACAATACGGCCTCCCCAATAGGAAGTCCCAGCATGTTTTATAGGCATGAAATGAAATTAAGTCCCTCCCCCCAAATTAAGGCCTATATTAAAACATGCGAAATGGGGGGGAAATGGCGGCGGAGCTTGCCGTTAGGAAGTACTTTTGTTGCACACCCGGATATGGTGCTGCCTGGGTTGACCCTGATACAAAGTGCCCCACCAATGCTGAGGTCAACATCCAAGCCATCGCCGCCCACCTGCCCGAAGATGCAAGCGGGGGGGGGGAAATTAAGTCACCCCCGAAAAGACGGCCTAGCCATTTTTTCGGGGCTCAAAAAAAAACAAGACCCGGCCTTATTATATGAGAAACACGATATTTGTTTCTTCCGCTCCTGCTGCCAAAGTAGTCCCATCATACATGTGTACTATTTCCCTAGTTTTTGACCAAGCATAAGGGTGGTTGTCTTTTATGGCCAACATTTTTTATTGAATTATAAACCACTAGCTCGATACCCGTGCTTCGCTACAAAACTATGTCGTCGGGCTTAGTTTTGGGGGAGAAAAATAAGAGGGGAAAAATTCTGCCTCTGCCTACCAGCATCCATCCGTGTTCATCTGGCCAGCGTCCTGCCAGTGTGTGAGAGAGTTGAGGGCTGTTTGGAAACTGAAACAGTATTTGCTATGTGAGAAAGAAGGAGCCAGCAAGGAGCCTGGGCCTGGCTTAGCTCAACTGTTCTGTAATAAAACTGCTTGGTGCTGTGAAACTGAAACTAAAACTCCTCTCTCTCTGTTTGTGTTTTGCATTTGGAACAGATTTCTTTTCAGGTGGGGAGGGGGAGTAGAACTCCTTAGCATCAGAGCGTGTTGATAATAATATAGGAAATACTAATGCTTTGGTGGTCATTTCGAAAAATCCTTTCAAGAAGCCAAGAGGAACATACGTGCCAAATTTCAAATTTTGTAGGCTTTACAGTTCTGGAGATTTTGTGACGCTGCGTGAGTGGTATTTCACTTTTATATAGAGAGATTATTATAAAATACAAAATACAAAGTAAATAGAAAAGCAGTGGTGGGGAGGGAGGGAACGGAGAAAGGAGAAAATATAAAGGAGAAAAAATGAAAAAGAAGCATTGACGTCCAACTTTCTCTGTAGCAGTAAAATAAGGCATTAACATCAAATCACAACTTTTTGCTTCTTCGTAACAATACGAACAAGCCATTTCTATAAAGATCTATCAGCCTCATCAAAGGGCAAATTTTCATTCTCCTCCACGTCAAGCGCGAAGTTCAGAAGCAGTTTCCATAGGTAAACAAAAGTACTTATAGGCTCTTTTCTTTAATCCAAGTAGTCAGACCAAGCATAAGGTTTCAAGTTCTCTTTTTATGGGGTGTTTTCCTCCCCTAATTATACAATGACACATAAGTGAGGATTTTCTTCCTTACAAATTATCGGTCTGATATCATTTCCTAAGGATTCTTCATTTCTTTCCTCTCAATGTGGAAGCATCTTCTCCCAGCCTTTCACATGAAGCCTCCTTCCATTGCTAACTTACTTAATTCTTCTCAATGTGGTTGAAGAGTTATACTACATAACTTGTCTTTTGTGGCTCCTCTCTTCTTCTGATTTAGGCCCACCTTCGGATGCAGGGGAACCAGTTTCTATCCAACCTACCCTGGGGGAGGTCTCCATCCTTGACGTCACCAGCGACTCTGTCCGTCTCCATTGGACTATTCCCGCGGGGAGCTTTGATTCCTTCCTCATCCAGTACAAGAATGCAGATGGCCAACCTCAAGCATTACCTGTGGAGGGAGGCTTCACGGAAGTCACAGTGACCAACCTGATTCCTTCCCGCCGATACGAGTTTAACCTCTATGGAATCTCTGGGGGAAAACGCTCCAGCCCCCTCTCCATTGATGCTACCACTGGTGAGCTTCAAGAGACATTCTGCCAGGGAGATTTTAAGATACTGTAACCCCATGTAGTATGGCTGTATTACTATTATCCTTCTCATCTTTTCTACTACCTTCTGCTATTGGTATCTTATGATGATATGACCTTGTTGTTTGTAATGTGCACTGAGAGCTTAGGCCCAGGGTCTTCAAACTTGACAGCTTTTAAGACTCGTGGACTTCAACTCCCAGAATTCCTCCTCCAGTCATATGTTAGCTCAGGAATTCTGGGGGGTTGAAGTCCACAAGTCTTAAACTTTGCCAAATTTGAAGACCCTTGGCTTAGGCACTGGAGACAAATTCCTTGTGTGTCCAGTCAAACTTGGCCAATAACACATAACAGTTCGTCAGAGTTGAAAGGGACCTTGTAGGTCATCTAGTCCAACCCCCCGCCCAAGCAGGAGGGCCTACACCATTTCTGACAGATGGCAGTCCAATATCTTCTTGAAAGTCTCAAGTGATGGCACTCCCATAACTTCTGAGGACAAGCTGTTCCATTGGTTAATTGTTCTGTCAGAAAGTTTCTCCTTATTTCCAGATTGAATCTCTCCTCATTCAGTTTCATCCATTATTCTATTCTATTCTATTCTATTCTATTCTATTCTATTCTATTCTATTCTATTCTATTCTATTCTATTCTATTCTATTCTATTCTATTCACCCTACCCTACCCTACCCTACCCTACCCTACCCTACCCTACCCTACCCTACCCTACCCTACTCTATCCTGTAACTATCCTATCTAGTAGCAGCCGTAGGATACCTTGTTTTCACGAATTCTTCCATTCCGTTGTATCTTTATCCTCCTTTGGGTCTTCTCTCTTTTTCAGCCCCATTAGCCACGACGCCCTCGGTTCAGCCCAGCTTGGGAGAGCTTTCGGTTTCCAACATTACCCGCAATTCTGTACTTCTCTCGTGGACGGTCCTCTCTGGGAATTTTGACTCTTTTTTGATCCAATACAAGGACGCGGATGGCAAGCCCCAAGCCGTCCATGTGGAAGGGAACACTTACCAAGCCATCCTACCCGACCTGGTTCCCGCCCGCAGATATAAGTTTAATCTCTATGGAGTCTCCGGTCGCAAGCGTTTTGGACCCGTTTCTGTCGATGCCGTCACAGGTCAGCAATCAGTTTCTTTTAAAAAATCCATATATGGGGGGCGGAGAGGCAGGTTTAAGGTTGATGCAATGCAGGTAATCCTCGAGTTATAACAGTTCGTTTAGTGACCATTCAAAGTTGCAATGGCCCTGAAAAAATTGACTTAGGACCGTTTTTCACAGTTACGACCTCACCAGCATCTCCATGGTCACATTATCAAAAGACAGTGTCATCCACCCCCATTTAAATCATGAGTCTCTAGCCGGTTCTTTCAGACAGCTTAAAGAAGATTTATTTGGAGTGAATATGTCGGTGCTACCTGGGTGTAACCAACTCTGAGGCACATAATTCATTTCACCCTTGACGCTGGTCTCCCCCCTACCCCCTGGATGTATATTCTCCAATGGGACACATCCATAGCCAAGAGTCATCAATCATGTTCTCCAGTAATAATCTTGCGCGCTAGAAGCTTCAGCCGCCTCGAGATGATCTATGAAAGCATTTAAGGAATGCACTACTTCCCCCACTCCCTTTCTGCTGGCAACTCTAAAGGATAAGAAAAATATTTTTGAGTTGACAGTCAGATATTTGGCAACTGGTTCATATTTGCCAACCATTGCTATGTCCCAAGATCCCATTTTGCAACCATCTGACAAGCAAGTCAACGGGGAAACCAGATTCGCTTAGCAGCCGAGTTGCTAATTTATCAACGGCAGTGATTCACTTAACAACAGAGGCAAGAAAGGGGATAAAATGGGGCAAAACTCACTTAACAAATGGCTCGCTTAACAACAGAAATTTGGGGCTCAATTGTAGTCGTAAGTCGAGGACCACCTGTCCTGTACTGTGTGTCGACTCAAAAGTATTTCTCTGGTCTTTTTAGAACTGCCAGCAGAAAGGGAGTGGGGGAAGTAGTGCATTCCTTAAATGCTTCATAGATAATCTCTAGACGACCAAAGCTTCTGGTGCGCAAGATTATTACTGGAGTGCATGATTGATGTCTCTTGGCTATGGATGTGTCCCATTGGAGAATATACATCCAAGGGGTAGCGGGAAGACCAGGGTCAAGGGTGAAATGAATGATGTATCTCAGAGTCGGCTACACCCAGGTAGCACCGGCATGTTCACTCCTAATAAATTTTCTTTAAACTCTGAGAGATGTGGCTAGATAATCATGATTTAAATGGGGGTGGATGCCAGAGCCCTGACACTGTGATTCCTTTATAAAGGTCTAAATCAGGGGTCTCAAACACAATTTACCTGGAGGCCGCTGGAGGCAGAGTCTGGGTGAGGCTGGCCCGCAAATAGAAGTGTTTAGCCAGCTAGCGACGCATGGAGAACACGCTAATATTATACTTTCATATCACGGTGGGGGCCACAGGATATTGTCCTGCGGGCCGCAATTGGCCTGTGGGCCGTGAGAATGAGACCTCTGGTCTAAATAATGGCTGCCCCAGAAAGCTGGTGATGTCAAGGGTGGATATTATAGGGCGGTTACTGGAGCCATCACTGTTTCTGCTTCTAATATGCAGGTAGTCCTCGACTTACAACAGTTCAATTAGTGACTAGTCAAAGTTAACAACGGCACTGCAAAAAGTGACTGATGACAGTTTTTCACACTTTTATGTGACTTTTATGGCATTCCTAGGGTCATGTGATTCAAATTCAGACACCAGGCAACTGACTCATATTTATGACTGTTGCAGGGTCCCAGGGTCATGTGGTCACTTTTTGTGACATTTTGACAAACTGAGTCAAGAGGGGAAGCCATTTAACAACCGTGCCAACTTGACAACTGCAACTGTGATTCCAGTGGTGGTATTCTACCGGTTTGGCCTGGTTCTCACGTCCCGGTAGTGCCAAAGATCAGCTGGCAGGGAACCGGTTCGCTCCAAGCCTCTCCGATGCTCTGCAGTTGGCCCCACCTGCCCGCCCCTGCTCCTAGGTCCTTTTTAACCTCTCGGCTGTTTGGCGCGGCAGAGCGGGTTGCCGTGCTAAACAGCTGAGAGGCTCAGCAGCTTAGTTTTTACTGTTTTAATGCAGGCGCAAAGCGTGCATTTGGCACATGCGCACGAACAATCACAAGATTGCGTGAGTCCCCCGAGTCGCGCAATCCCACCCTTGCAGCCACGCCCACCGAGCCACGCCCACAGAACGGATGGTGGGAACCAGAGGCGGGTATTCAGTAGGTTCTGACCAGTTCTGGAGAACCAGTACCTCTGACTGGCCCCACCCCCCCATCTATTCTCTGCCTGCCGAGTTCCAACTGATTGGCTGGCGAGAACTCCTTTTGTTGCCCTGCACAGGAGAACAGGGCTGGAAAGCAGGTTGGTGGAGTGGGGAGGGAATGGAGATTTTGCAGTATCCTTCCCAGAGGTGGCATTCAGCAGGTTCTGACCAGTTCTGGAGAACCGGTAGCAGAATTTTTCAGTAGTTTGGAGAATTGGCAAATACCACCTCTGACTGGCCCTGCCCCCATCTATAATCTGCCTCCTGAGTCCCAGCTGATCGGCTGGGTCTTCTTTTGTTGCCCTGCAAAGGAGAACGGAGCTGGAAAGCAGGTTAGTGGGGTGGGGAGGGAATGGAGATTTTGCAGTATCCTTCCCAGAGGTGGGTATTCAGCAGGTTCTGACCAGTTCTGGAGAACCGGTAGCGGAAATTTTCAGTAGTTCGGAGAATTGGCAAATACCATCTCTGACTGGAGATTTTACAGTATCCTTCCCCTGACACGCCCACAGAACCGGTAGTAAAAAAAATGTGATTCACTTAACAAGTGTGGCAAGAAAGGTCGTAAAATGGGGCAAAATACATATGTCTCCCTTAGCAACAGAAATGTGG